>NC_137815.1:67064108-67296608 GCF_963921795.1 Nannobrachium achirus | reverse complement strand
CTGTAAATACTCTTTCTTTCCATTTCTCTAATTTCCTCCATCCTCTCAATTTAAACTTGATTAACTTCACCTTGCTTTCACTCACACAATATTATCTTCCTCCACTTTATTCTCTGATTATTTTGGATATTTCATGTGTGATTAATTGACTAGGTTATGTGCTGCATTTTGCAGTACTTTGCAGTGCCAAATGTAACAGTAGGCTAAGCCATGAACCTGAGAGAACACAATATCCCCATACATCTGTAAAAAATTGGCTATTCGCCTAAGGGCGAAATGCAACCTCGTCCTAAAGGGCGATGTCACGCAGGACGGAATTCACACAGGACGGAATTCATTTGCAAGTGTGATTCGAGTTGCGTTTGGTTGTTTAAGTTGGACAAAATGTGGACACAATTTTTTCCCAAATATGGATATGACTGACGTCTGACATCATAGATGTCTTATGAACCAGATGAGACTCACACAATATGTCCATATATGGCATTCCAAGCTATGGGCTTAATATTGAGGACATCATGGATCTCTTTTCCACGTTTGGAATTGTAACAGCTGAGATCAATAATATATCAGTACTCCAATATCAATCTGCCCCCAGGCCACCAGTTGCCCATGTATGATTTAAAGATACCCTCTGACATTACTGACAAGATGTGACGGTTTCCATAGCTATTTTCCATAGCTAGTTTTAACGTCTGCGGCGCCACAACGGCATCAAAGGCACATTTGACATGCAAGACATTCAAATCAAATGAGAATCTTGGTTTTCTGTCTCAGCCTCTTCTCTCGCCCTCCCTTGGCGGCTGCTGCTGGCGGGCTCATGCCGTGGAGGCTGAGCATCAAAGCAGTAGGGGTGTAACGATATAGTAACTGAATCGAAATATCGATTTTAATTTGTAATGATCTACTATATCGTTATGCAAAAGCATATATTGTACCGTTTTGGCTTTGTATCGTATCGGTATCGTTTTACCATGCAGATAATCAGTGTCGAATCGTTTTGCAGTGCAAATAATTGATTGTATATATTGTATTGTATTTTTTGCCTTGTATTTAATTAAGTATTTAATTTTAAGAGGGAAAATGAAAAAGAGCGGTTTAATTACTTTTCCATTCCATATAGCTACTCTTGGTCTATCGATAAATGTGTGTAATCTCTGTGATCATGTCAAGGTGCGGCTTTGTCCATATGTGTTGAAATATAATCAATGTATTTGCTAGAGAATCACAGTGTTTACTTATTTATATCCATAATAATAGACTTTTCCCTTAAAAATATGCACTATTGACACATTTCACACAGATTACATTTATTTGCTAAATAGTTACTATATCGATTTTAAATCATTGAATCAAACCTTATCGTATCGCCATGAATGAACCAATATTGTCCATGTATCGTATCGTCAACCATGTATCGTGATGCGCATCGTATCGTTGTTAAAATATATCGTTACACCCCTACAAAGCAGTGGTGTGTCTGACACCTCGTTAGATACATGCTGCTGCACAGAGCTGCAGGACCGCTGATGGTCCCCAGACAGTCCCCAATCCCCCTAGTCAGAGAACTCATTGCCTCTCACCCAGGCCTGAAATTAATACCAGACCGTCGTCACAGGACGGACTACAGCGGTCGAAGGAGAGCATTCCGGTGGCAAGGAGTTCGCGCTTGCTGAAATGTCAGTGCCATGGAGTTATAAGAAGAATAGAGAGGGCACCCGATATCGCCGCCCGTCCACTTGGATTGAGTTGCTCACCCAGCGCATGAAGCCAAATTCCATGCCTTCTTTCGGTTGTAAAATGTGACGTAGTGGGGCCTAAGTGACGCGTTTTGCGTCATAGTTTGTGTTCATGGACGCGCTGGGGCTCCAAGTCGTGAACGACCACTTCCGCTATGAACGCGCAGTCAATACAAAGAAGCCTATAGATGCGTGTTCATGTTTCTGGCCCCATCGTTAAAAAAGCTGCATTACCTCAAATGGCCACCATGTCAATTTGGCTTCAGCCCTCCCCCTGGTGTCTGGGGGCTTGGTCAGTGCGCGTGGTGTTAATTTTGTCGACTAAAAGACAAAACATTTTAGTCAACTACCTTTTTTTCACTGACACAAAACTAAATAAAAAAAACTAGAAATAAACTATAAGCCCTGATGACTAAAACTATGACTAAGTGTACTGACAATTTTGTCAACAAATAAAAACTAATAAAAAAATAAAAGCTACTGGGCTGGTGGTTCTGACCAGACAATGTTAGCTGTACTGGAATAACCAGGTGTTATTGCTGTAGCCTACTGTACTGGGTTGGTTGAACCAGAATCATAACCCGGTGTGGTCTTGTTGTACTGTATTGTAGGCCTACTGTATTCCTTAAAATTGTGTTTGAGATGAGATATATTGAGATATATATATGTTTTTGGAGATGGATAATATGTTCTATAATCTATATTCCCTCTCTGTCTAGAAATCCATGCCTCCACTGCCTCCAGTATTGACTTGATTATGCTTAGTTCAGTGTGGTATCAAGCATCGAAAATAGCAGACCTCCAAGCTCACAACGCGTCGCACGTGAGGGTCCCTGGACCACACTTTGAGACATGCTGGTGTAGCAGAGTGTTTCCAGTGAGCCAACATGCACAATATCAGCACCTTTTTTTCTTTGACCAGAATGGAACCTTCGTTAGTATATTGTTAACACCTGTGAAGGAAGTGAGAAGAGTCCCAACTTCTCTCCAAGATGGCTGCTGTGCATATAGCCTATAGCTTATTGTTGGCGGGGCTTGACCATGGAAGGGGTCAGTTTTTGTCATCAGACAGGTAGGGGTGGGTCGGTATCGACATTTTTTTTATCGCGGTTACCGTCTTCCCATTTACCGCCGGTATTGCGCACCCCGTATCTATCAATTAAGGTTCGGCGATAAGCCAAAATATTCCAATCATCTGCCCAGAATTTGCCGCTCCACAGCCCGAGTTATACATCCCCGTACAGCACAGCGGGTCTGGCTTTGAAAGGAGCAGATCTACAAGCTCATAACACATTGCATCCGCGACGCGTTCTGAGCTTGTAGATCTCTTGCCTGACTGCAAGCGTCAGACTCATCACTACGTTTCACTTCGGGAGAGAGTATGAGATTGCGGACGGAGATTCTACTTCAGCGTGGGCGGGCTAAAGCCTATTGACGTCACACACTCACACACACACACACACACACACGCACACGCACACGCACACACACACACACACACACGCGCGCGCGCGACGGCGACGTGGCGTGACATTGCAAAAATACGTTATTTCTCATAACATATTATATGACTGCATGTTTACGTTAGTGCAAAATGGTATTAAAACGTGATGAAACGGCACTATTGAATAGTTTATTAAAATAATACGAGTCGAGTCTGACTTCTCCATGACAGTTTTCACGGACCAATCAGAGTCCACGAGTGAGTCTCACGTGGGCCTACACTGCTCTGACGTGGGCAGAAGAGCTCTGTTTGGAGGGGGCTGGGACCGGAGCAGCCAAACCACGTGCCCCAAGCATACAACCCTGATTGGCCCATTCAATGCGCCCGCTCTTTGGGCGCACTTGAAATAAAATACAATATCTCCGGGTTCAGTTCACACTACACACCACCCACCAGCAGGGGGTGGTGATGTGCGGACTGAAGTATCAGGCTAGTAGATCTCTGCACTGTCGGGTTACTATAGTAACATAGGCTACAGGGGCTTTTCAGACACAGTACGCTGTGTGTGAACAACCAGATGAGAGACGGCCCGGGTAGATCGTGTACATTGATTCTGTAAAGTCACGTCTCAAATTGCATTGATTGAGTGACAGGTTTTAGTTACAAGACTTGACACAAAAGGTTGTAAAATCGCCGACGGAGTCAGCGACGTGTTGGAAAAAGTAGAAGCTGGTTTCATTTTCGGTTTTAGTCCTCACGGCTCGCGCTCTGTCTGTATAAATAAAAAAATATCTGCAAGGTATGTATAAACATGCTTGTGTCGTGTGGATAATGGAGAAAGTTTAACGCTGCTGCCAGTGATCGAGTTATTCCCACAGAGCTATGGGAGCCCTATTCTGGCGGCGCCGAAGGCGCCGCCAGAATAGGGCTCGGCGGCGGCGAAAAAAAATCGGCGGGTAATTGCGGATATAAAGTCGCCTAAAACGGGTACTTTCCTATATTAAATCATATTAAATCGGGTATTTCGCGGATATAAAGTCGGCTAAAACGGGTATTTCCTATATTAAATCATATTTTTCCTTTCACAATATTAATTCGGGCTTCACATTGGCTATGTTGACAACTCCAGGCAGTCTTTTCTGTTCATATTAACTCACCATTATTGCTCAGCCTCCAGTTCCCAATTCCTCCATCTGATGATCTGAGCTCTGAGCCATCCAGCCAAAAGTTCCCGTTCTGGTAGCATAAAGTCGGCTAAAATGGGTATTTTTCTTTCTCAAAACAAGGCGGGTCGGGTTCATATTTATTTACTAAAAAAAACATTGTCACGGGCACAGGCACACTAAGGCTACAGTCTTGCTAAGACAGCGTTGTTTTGTTTGGTTGTTTTGTCTTTTGTTGCTGTCCGGCGTGTCCGCCTTCCTTTGCCGTCCGGGCCGTGGCTAGAAGTGCAAAGACTCGATGCTGTGGTTCCTAGCTTAGCCTATGCCCAGGCCATGGCGAGACCACGCAGCTGGGTAGGTCTGCATCCAGGGCCTCCTCGGCCCTGGGGGAAAGGTAGGAACCATTGCAGCGAGTGTGTTATAACCCGGACGGTAAAGGAAGACTCACACCCCACATTAAATGCGCCTGATTTATAATAATAAAATGAATAGTAGGATTAAACGGTGTGATGTCATTGTTCAGTCTTACTGTCTAACATGTTTATTTAGTATATCTAGTTAACATAAATAATATAAATTCTTCCAATGGAACATAAAAAATAAAAAAAAACGAGAAAAAAAAAAAAAAAAAAACACACTTACAAAAAAAGAGACCCCAAAGGGGGTTGTTGACTATGGGGTCCCAGACTTTAACTATGGGAGCTAAGACCCCACTGGCACCCACGTAACTCGAACTCTGGCTGCTGCCTGCTACGAGACAGCTGCTCCAGTCAGTGTCCAGTGGGGATTTCTCTGTCTCCGTGTGACGGCAATACCTAAAGTTTCATTTTCGATGAAACTGATGGCCCATTAAGCTTCCAAACATGTGGTACACGGCCCAGAGCAGAGCGGCATGGAGCGCATGCGGTCCTTGCTTCTCCCCCGTTTTAAAACTTGCTCGTTCTCAATAACCGGGGGTAAGGACCCTGACACCGCGGTATACCGCGGTACGGCGGTACGGCGGTTACCGTCCCCAACCCTACAGACAGGGGCTCTGAACCACTACAGCTTCAAAGTAGCTGTAGCTGATTCTTTTGCAATACCTATCATACATTGATGTTATGGAACACTGGCTTTCTCCTTGTATGGGAGCTTCATGCAAACTTAACTTGTTTTTTGCAACTCCTATAGCTTATTGATGTTGCCAATGGTGGGGCTTAAGGCAGCCTGCCAGCCACCCTGATTAGATTCTCTCCAGAGTTAAATACAGTCACGGTCTCTTCTCTAAAAGTATCTGCATCGTAGAAAAAGCTGACAAAATACACAGAACTTATGCTCATACTTGTTGGTAGACAGAATAGGGAAGTTTCACAACAAAGTCTAATTATTGGGAGAAAGATTATCCCAACGGGGGTAATGTACTGTCAGGATGCTCTTTGTCCCGTTAATTAGACTGGGCGATGTTCTTAAATCTCGACTTAATTGGACTACTGGTCACATTGCAGCATGAGGTGACTTTGGAGATGTGGGCACAAAGGCATCTTCCTCCATTTTTGCAAATTAATTCATGAATCCTAATTAGAGTATATCTCTGTGAAATGTCTGTCTGGCGCCCAACTACAAAACATGGACTGTCTGCCAGTCACATTAGTTGAATACATATTTTTGAGATACAGTAAATATTTGAAGTTGAGCCTCTCTAACTCTGCATGTCCCTCGTCCCTGTGTGCGTGCGTGCGTGCGTGCGTGCGTGTGTGTGCACGCGCGCACGAGAGAGAGAGAGAGAGAGAGAGAGAAACCTTGAGAAAGTGGGAAAATTAGTCTCTGTAATAACAGGGTTATTGGAGGACAGAGACATGTGTCCCCTTTATCAGAGAAAGAGACAGATTTTAAATTAATTAAAATGTGATTGTAGACACTCAAAGCGTCAAAGCATATTTGAAAGGCTCTTTTCTTTTTCTAAATGTTTAATTTATACTGCCAAAGCGGACTAATTAGATTAAGGGTATAGAATAGAGCACCAAATTGCTAACAACGGGGTGCTTACTTGTGTTCTTTTAATTTCTCTCCAACAGTGTTAGTTGCCATATGAGGAAAAACTGCTGGCAGTCATGGTATTCAATTCTTCATATTTATGTTTTTCCTTTAAAAACTGTAACCTGTGTTAGGGCAGGACATGTCACAGATATTGACTGGTGTTTACACTATAGCCAACAGTAATCCACGATCCAGGTCTTTCAAATGGCGGCGGCGCCTGTAGCTTGCAGTTGGTCATCTTGTTTGTCACGATAAGCTAAGCTAATAGTGGAACATAAAATTATGTTTATAATCTAATCTTTGCTTTAACCAGACATCAAGCCTAGTTGAAACTTCAAACTGATTTTTTCTCCCCTAAATAATAAATTGATTTCTCTTTGTAGGCTACAGCTGCAGCCTGGTAGCCAGATATAGGCTAAAGCAGGCGTTTTCAGGCCAAGGACATCTTAGCTAAGAGAGAGATGAAGCAGGGACCCCCAGATTCCATATACTGTAGTTCCATCGTTTGACAGCACAATCATCATGTCAATTTGTGTTATCAGATAATTATGTAACCACTTGAATCGTGACCCTTCACTCTGTACTTAGTGTGCTCTTTTTTCCCCTCTACACCAAACCTCTTTGCCGAAAATAGCCGCTCTACAAGCTCACAACGCCCCCCGCTGCATTCATTGGGCGCTGGGTTCACTGGGCGCTGCGTTCATTGGGTGCTGCATTCATTGGGCCACCTCAGCCTACGTTGGTACTGTATCTCATGCAAACACGCTTTTGCTGCCCACACTGCTGTTTGCTAAAGAAGTGCTACGCACCATCCATCCACCACCCCAGCTACCACCTGACGTTTTTGGATCTGCTGTTTATGTACGGGAATCGCTTTTTCAGATCCAATTTATTGCCAAACTATAATAAATATATTGCTCATTTTATGATGATTAAAGTTTCTTTATTAGACTAAACCCCTTGAGATGTGCCATCTCGTTTTAGAGGGGGGGGGGGGGGGGGGGGCAACATAAATACATGTTACAATTGTTATATGTATACAGAGTAGACAAGACAATACAATACATGGACAGAACAAAAAACAACACACATACAATAACATTATGAACCTTGACAAACATCACAGCATTAAATCAGCATTAAATCTTATAATATATTATATCACACATTGAGAAAAATGTTACCCTATATGTTCAAAACGTTGAATTCAAAACAATATTTTCAATAAATATAGGCTATAATTCATGAGTTGTCCTGACTGAACTAACTGTGATTCCTTCAGAACTATCCCATCAGCAATCGCATGCCCACATAACAGGTGAAAGTCAGGCTCAAATGCTTAACGGCCAGACTGATGAAGCAAAAAAAAAAAGAAGTTTGCTTGTATTCTGGCTGTATTCCAAGCTAACAATTTCTGGATTCCGAAAAAATAAACACTAAGCAGCTTGAGTTCTGGGAAAAGGCCAAATTGATTTATCTAAGGAGCCAGAGTTCAGCTGGCTACATGGTCTCATGCCAAAGATGAGTCAATATTGAAGTGAAATTCTGAAATGTGGTCCATGCTGAGCTAACCCACCAATAATACTACTTGTTGAATCCTGAAGACTTGGTCTTATAACAACTAGCAAACTGCAACTCATTTCATGGGATTTTGTTTCCGCATTTCTGTTATAAGTCACCCCATGGAGATTTTAGGGGGGGGGAGGGGGTCTGAGAGAGAGAGAGAGAGAGAGAGAGAGAAGGATATGAGTAAAGGCCCTATCATATACAGTAGTACAGTCTGGGGTGATAAGCCATCACCGCGGTGTAGTCTTTTAAAGTCCGAAAACTACAACATTACATCATTCGCCACGGTGATCACCATGAACCCGACATCCCTCCTCTGTTTGTACCTTCAGACATCTCCCCATCACCCAGTTCACTGAGTTGATCTAGAGACCAATCAGTGTGCCCCCTGGTTTTAGAGGCACAGAGGCATCATAGTAACGGTGATAGGACTTCACTGTGACTATGATGGCCTCCACTTGTCATCTAATTTTTAGGTAATAACTCATAACCTAAAAGTTGAGGTGACCACCCTTCACCTCGGACTATGGTAAAGCCTTCAGAAGTGCTCTGGCATTGGAGTGCAGAGAAATAACTTTGGGTGAAATGTGACACAGGACAAGGACAAGGCTTCTCCAGGTGTTGACTGAGGAGCGAAGTACAACAGATGTGTCGCCTCCGACCACAATGCACGCTGCCATCAGACGAAGTAATAAAAACAAGTGAAACAACAGCATCACACAGGGGATGGAACATCTGCCATCCTTCTAGGGACCTGTTCCTCTTGTGACGGAAACACTTTTGAGGTGCAGCCTTTTGTTTGATAAGCAAAACAATCAGCACAAATGTTTTGTTTTTCTGACAGACACATTCTTATGTTGAACCACTTTCAGCAGGCAGGCACAGAGATTGGGATTGGGCGATGAGATCCATCAGCTCGTATCCCCGCCCTTCTTGGTCATAGAACATCCGCACTCGGCCAGCTTAATGTTTGTGTAGAATTACCGTAGCCTAGTCAAGTTCGTAAACCCTGTTGAATTTGGGGATTTCTGATTATTGTATTATTATATATTTGTGGGATGCTTAAGTTAAATGATTGTTCGCTTGCCTTGTGTGGAGTAGAGTGACATGTGACATGAAAAATACTAAATGCTTAGTATGTTAGTTATTGAGCTGATTGTGTATTTTATGTTTTTATTCTTACAGTTTCACTCCCTGTTTGTAAAAGCTCACCACCGGCATCTCATTAAAGAGGTGGTGCCATGATTTCCCCCACCCCTCTAAAACATGATTATCAGGTATTATGATTATACTAGTGTGACGGAGGTGATCCGAACCTCCCCACCCGGTTTTGAACCCGGGTCTCCCGCGTGAAAGTCCAATATCTTAACCATCACACCAAAGGGACACCCGTATGGAACGAGAGCAGATACTAGACTTTTGAGGCTTCAGGCTGGGGCTGCGACTCTCTCCGCCACACTAGGAGGAAGATTTTTTCCAAAAAGGTATACAGAAAGAGTTAAAATTGGGTTTTTATGTGGCCACACCCCCAGTTCATTAAGTATGCATGGATGTCATGGTGGGTGGTGACCCAGCTGAAGTTAGCCACACCCCACAGTGTTGGGTGAATGGTAATTAGGGGAGTAGTTGATTCTGTGATGTAAAAGTGTCAGCCTCCAAGAGAAAACAAACAAATACCAAGAAAATACATAATTGCTCATAAAAACCACACCAGGGGGTCCAATGATGTACTTTCAACCTCCTAGACACATGAAAAACAGAAAAAGTACAAAACTATGGCACCACCTCTTTAAGGGCAAACTGGGATGAATGCTGACATTTATTGAACAGAGTTTGGCTTACTGTTGATTTGTCAAGGACGACACCCTGCATGAGAACAGTAAATCGCTGTTCACCCCGTCGCAAAACAAAGGCTTAATTGGATACCGTTTGTTGTTGTTGTTGTTGTCGCTCCCTCTCCGTTCATAGATTGTATGTC
This sequence comes from Nannobrachium achirus, assembly GCF_963921795.1. Taxonomy (NCBI): domain Eukaryota; kingdom Metazoa; phylum Chordata; class Actinopteri; order Myctophiformes; family Myctophidae; genus Nannobrachium; species Nannobrachium achirus. Next base: position 67,286,702 of record NC_137815.1, on the reverse strand, counting down.
TAGAGAACAGCTTGTCCTTGATGCTGTGGCTACAGCCCTGACAGTAGCTCAACTGTAGATACATACACTTTAATTACAATTTAATCTGACAGGGCCAGGAAATACATTATACTATAATGGCTCATGGCTTGACGTAGGCTATATACGGTCTTATTTTGATTGACTGCACCTGCACCCGAATGACCTTTGGAGTAATCGACTGAATCACAGGATAAACATCATTAACCTGATTGCATCAAAATAAGAACATAGAAACTGCATATGGAGTATTATATGACATCCTGTGTGTTGCGTGTGACGTGCGTGTGTACATGCGATGTATGCATTGTGCTCTGAAACGCCTAGCCTATGTTTCAGCATCTCTGCCTACTTGTGTTGTCTGTGCCCATTTGTCATTGGATACATGGCTGCATCATACAGCCAGCGGTGTAATGTAACTAGGTACATTTAATCAAGCACTGTACTTAAGTATAATCTTTTAAGTTGCTTGATACAGTATTTAGATATTTAATATTCATTTTATCTGAAACGCCCCTTTCTATACAAATCGATTGTAACTTCAAACTCCATTTTAACCTTAATAGGTTCATTGAAAACACCCGTTCATCATGATCGTCTTTCATCTATTGTTTATCAAAGTGTACAATAGCCCTGGTTGTGAATCTCATGTCTGCTGTCTAGACTAGTCACAGTATGAAGTAGGCCTACTGTATGTTATGCAATGTGCATCACTGTGCAATGTGAAATTGTTTTGAACTTGACTCAAATAAGTACTGTATGTGTAACAAACATTACGGTTTATATTCTCATTCAGAATTGAAAGAGAATCAATGCATTCGTGGCAATCATCAGACTCCATAACGGCTCAGCACAATATGAGGTATGGTGGAGTACAGTGTCACTGAGATTAGTGCATACTGTAGGTGAAGGGTATTGTGGGAGTTAATGCAACAGGCTGAACCAGTGAACCATCATCTGTTGATCTGAGGTCAGTGTTTCAATTACACTCCACTAATCGTCAGTAGTAGAAAGCTGGGTAGCGGAATAGAGCCTAGCTTTGTCAGTTCTCAAGGACATCTTGGAAATGGTTTACAAAGTCACGTGTCACTTTGATGGATGATCTACTGCACATATATGCCATTTCAACTCTTCGTTATTTACTACATTTTTCCCTGAAAATGTTCTGCAAGTGCCTTTTTTCCACAGGTTTCTTCCCCTGTTTTGCCTTTTTAATTTTTATGGAGTATTTTTGTAGAAACGTGCAAATGGCAAGAAACCACTCCATTCCCATTGAAAAGCAGAATCCACCTTCATAGGTAGATTATTCAAAGTCAGAGGTCATGAAAATAGCAAAAATAGCTGATCTACAAGCGCAATGTTCTGCAAATCCCCTGAAAATATAGAGCCCTATATTGTAATGGTGGTATTGGGCACTGCGCTAAAGAGATTCCGTCTATCCACTAACTTTTGGAAGCGTGAATAATTATCATCTGGTTATTATGACATCTGCGGTGTGGTTCATTGTGCGCTCAGCGGCTGAGGAATTATTCATGGGAGTGTTTCGGCCGTTACTTTAATCCACCAATCAAAGTGGCGGCTGTCATTCCCTTTAAGAGCATCTTAACTGGCATAAAAGCTGTGCATGAAGGGGATCATCTTTTGCACAGACAGCAATGTAGGCCTATAATTCTCCCTCGCACCTTATTGAGTGTAGTCCGTGTTTTCTTGCCTCATTCACATATCAGTGATATCAGACCTGCAAGTCACTCTGGATAATAATGTTTTATTAGAGCCGAAATTGTAAAGCGGAAAAGAAAAGGCGAGAGAGACGGAAGAGCAGAGCAAAACGGAAGAGCAGAGCAAAACGTCGCTGTGTGTGTGTGAGAGGGAGACCTGCTTGACATTTGACAAGTAAATGAAGGCTATAATACTTCTTATTTCGTGTATCATCGTCCTTGATGACATTTTATTTCACAAGATTTCTTGTTACTTAGGGGAGGCCATGGGGCTGACTGTCGTCTTCACGCCCTTGCTGACGTAGGCCTAGGCAGGGTTTGAACCACTCACGTCCTGCATGAAGGGCATATGCACTAATCCCTACACCAAAGTCACGCCCAAAGCCAAGGTTAGGTACTTAATTTGTGTATCATCGTCCTTGATGATTGGTTGGCGACATTTTATTCACAAGATTTCTTGTTACTTAGGGGAGGCCATGAGGTGGATGTCGTCTTCTCCCCCTTGCTGACGCCGGCCTAGGCAGGGTTTGAATCACTGGGTGAAAAGAGAGATTATCTGACATATACTGGTAGAGTATATGACAGTTTATTTACAGATATACTGGGCATATACCGACATTATTGGGTATATACCTTTTTAGGGATATTCTGGCATATTCCTCTGTATTCAGTGATAATCAGTGATATACTGCCCCCAGCTAGACAAAGGCACACCAGGGGGTCTGGTTCATTCCTTTGACCTACACATTGACTATTTGTTTAAAGAAAGGGGAGGAGGGCAAACAGCCCCCCTCCCAAAAAGACAAATTTTAGTTTGCCTTGTATAAAGGGCTTAATTTGCCTTAACTCACATTTTCAAGTAATTACAATGTTGTAAAAAGTAGAAACTTGCAATCTCATGTACTATAATGACATTCAATGATGACTAATTAGAAACAGTTGTATGATACAATACGTCTTTATTTTTGAACATCATAAGAGATACAGTATAGTATTGTACAGTATTGTATAGCACAGGAATGGCATGCAAATTGACTGGAACCTCATTTGGTCTAAGTCAGGGGTCTTCAACGTTCTTCGCGCCTATAAATGCCTTCGAAGCGTCCCTGTTGCGTTATTTAACCACTTGAACCGTCAATACTTAATAAATTTGACCTTATACTCTGTACTTAGTTTGTTCTTTTTCTCCTCTACAACACACCTCTTTGCTGAAAATAGCCGATCTACAAGCTCACAATGTGTTGCATCATGACGCATTGTGAGCTTGTAGATCGGCTATTTATTTCAAAGTCTACTGTACATAAAACAGAAGCTGTTTCTGATCTGGGTTCAGACAACACCATGACCAACACCAAGTACAGTAGCTCAGACCAGGCAGTTCCTTTATTATGTCTTAACCAATCACGTTCCTTATCAGTGTGAAAATGTGACCAATCAGGTTTCTTGCTTCAACCTTTTGAATTCAAACTGCCTTGCAGTCTGGCTCTCGGGCAGACAGTAGTAGCCTAACTGCTTGCTGAAGAAGACAGAGAGGAGAAGTGTTACCTAAATTAATGGCTCATTTTCAAACTGTTTGGTAAGTTGCAACAAATATAATTCTATGTAAGTAGTCTATTATATGTTAGAGACAGGTAATAGTAGAGACATGTAACCATTTCTCAAAGCATAGCAGCTAACTAAAAAAGGTGTTTGTTTTGTTTAAGGGGGACAAACATTGTTGATTAGATTAGATTAAATTAGGTTGTATTGCTTGTTGTTCTCAACATCATATTGTCTGTATTTATCTAGTGACCATTTCTTTCAAACCGTGGACTGGCCTTTTTAACAACTTTTATGGGTTTTAACCACTTAAACATTGCATTGCATGTGGGTCAATTTTTTATTGTGTCTCTGCACCAAGTTAAGAAGAAAGTTAAGAACTTATTGGTGAATGAGGCCCATTGAGAGTAAGTTAAAAGGAACTGTTTGTAAGACCTTTGTGTTCCTGTAATAATTCTAATTTAACAAATTGTTTAACTCACTTAAGCTCTTTTAGACAGTTAGCAGATAGTGACCGTCCCCTTTGTCACTGTAAATGTAAATGGCCACTGCTAGGTGGGGGTGGGGTGACTTTACTGGGCCAGTCAACTAACATTGTTCTCATTAACAGTGTCTGTCTGTTCTCCATATGACCTGTATGTGTCCACCAAATGCGAGGAGGCCTTTATGCTTAACTAACTTTGTGAATCATTCTCTTTGTTAAAGGAATCTGTAAGACGTTTGCACAACTCGGAAAACAACAAACACAAACTATCCCCACAAGAAAGGTAACAATTTGTTCTATGTTGTTCTTTGCTGTATCACATATTGTAGTAAAAAGACACATTAGCTAGGTACATAGGATATTTGAATTGGGTGATAACACCTTTGAACTTTAAATATATTGTGTTTGTAGATAAACAACGAAATAAATCCTAATTGCATTTTCCTTGTATTTCAAGCTGCCTGCAGGACCCATTTTGAGTCTTTGAAAAGGAGCCATCGACTGGACCAGCCAGAAAATGCTCTCCGCAAAAAGAAATTGACTATGTCAATGAATCACCGACAGAGAAAGACCAGGGTAAGTTTGGAACTGTTTGTTTGTTGCTGTTATTATGTTTTACATGTTGTATCAATGTAATAATGGTAATTAAATACATACAATTAATTGCTATTCTATGTTTTACAGTTGCTGACCACCAGGATTGCATATCTGGAGACAGATGAAGAAAGAGCTGTGTGGTCGCATGCATGCTGGGAGCTGATGTCAGACGAGGAGGATGCTGAAGTTGACTGGCGCGCGGTGTGGATCGTCTCACCTCCTCCGGAAAGAGATGCTCAACTCTCCGCTCTCTGCAACGTGCTCCAGGAGAGGAAAAAGAGTGACCCGCGATGGCTTCATCAACACCACCGCATGCACCGAGACGCACTGGGAGAGCACCGCCCATTCATGGCTCTCTTAAACAGTACCATGACTTAAATGGTTATGTTGTCCAGTTTGGACGGAGAGGAAATGGGGAGCGATATCAGCCAGCGATACACTGCACAGAACTGCTCATTTTTGTAATTATTGTCCCCTTTGTGGGAGCAGAACTGTTGTCAGTTCCCTTTTTTTTTTTTTTTTACAATTTGTTGTTTCTTCTACAAATGTTTTCTGAATGCTGCATACTGTGAAGTTGAATATTAATCTGTTGCACATAGAACACACTGTGAAGATGTTTACAAAAGTTAAGTACAGTAGCCTACAGTACAGTAGCAACTACTGGAAAAAATATGCTGTTGGCGTATAGAATATGTCAAACTGTTTGCACATATACATCTGAGGATGCTCTTTTCTTTTCCTGTTGCTCTTTTGCCTTTTGCACTCCTTTATTTTTTACGTCTTACTACTATTTACTATTTACACCTTTTTAGATTATTATTATTTTTAGATGTGGTTTGCTGTTATTATTTTGTTTTTTGATATACATGCGTTCTCATGTCAAGGATCCCCACAATTGTAATTGAAAACTGACACCATGTATGCACCATTTAAATATTTTGTAACGTTATGCTTTTCTGTTGTGTTTCTCTCAATAAAAACAATTTACCTGACTGATGCCTATTCGTTCATAAATTAATTCTATGTGACACAGTGCAACACATTTTGAGCTTGTAGATCTGCTATTTTGCTATTTATTTTTAATTGGAATACTGAATAATGATTAACTAGAATATCACTTTGAGCTTGTAGATCTGCTATTTTGCTATTTTTTTTTTAAATTGGAATACTGAATAATGATTAACTAGAATATAAATATACAATAATATACAATATATATAATATATAATGGACCCAATGTGGAAGGGGGGTCCACGAATACCCCCCCCCCCCCCCCCCATTAACCCCCCCCCCCCAATGTGGAAGGGGGGTCCACGAAAGTGGCTTTTGAAAGTGTCGTCCACCAAAAATGGCCACTCTACAAGCCCAATTTAGTATAGGCCTAATAATCAATCAGTTGCGCGGCATGTTGAAAAGCGAACATCAAGCAAAATGTTTAGCATCATATTAGCAACGGTCAACGGATTGTCTGTGCGGTGTGGACTTTTTCCACACTGACTGATCTCTGGTCAACAATGTTTAGTGCGTATCCCACTTTTAAGGAAATCACTGAGGCAACACAGCCAGGGTTTAGAGAAAACTTCCCTGCAAGCCAGAATCAGAGCTGCCTCTCTGTGGGATACTCTTGGCAAGGGGCCCTCCTCCACTTACCTTCACAGGATGGAATTAGTTGCCTCAGTTCATCCTCAAATAACTGACCTGCTAAGTCCATGATTGATCCAGTCATACAGTCAGGTTTTTTTGTAGCAGGACACTAATGTTCGACAGAGTAGGACGGATCAGGAATTCAGGCAGTAACCCAAGTTTATTGCTCCAATCTAAGAGAATATCAGAACACACAAGCAGATGGTACGGGCAGGAGATATAATTCACATAGCAGGGCTTACTCACAGGGCAATCAAAATCCCAGTCTATAACTTTCAATAAACAGTTTTTAACCTCACCAACCTGAAACGGCTCATTTTTACATTGTACAGATTATTATTTTGATAGTAGGCCTATATTGTTTACACTGATGCTAGATTAATGGTTTACCTAAGATCCTAGGCACTGTACACTCTTGAAAACCTTGCTTTTTGTAAGTCGCTCTGGATACGTAACTAAATTGTAAAGGAACGAAAAGATTAGTTGATGAATTCGTATGACACTATTTTTTTGCTGAGACTAGCCTTACACATGCTTGTAGATCCCATTCTGCCGGAAGGACAGCTTTGCCTGATTGGTGATTTATAAAATCACCAATTGCCTCCAATGAGTTGGTCGGTGCAAGGAAAGTGAGGACGCTGGCGTCAAATGTTCGACGCTTCACTTTCCAATGTATGAATGAATGGACCGTTGTAAAGTGCTTTGAACCCATGGTTGAAGCGGTTGCAGACCGTGAGACGTTCCCTCTTTTCATTATCTTTCTTTGATTATCGCCCAAGCCTCCCCTCTGTCCCCTCTTCTTCCCTTGACATACTGTAACATGAAGTGAAGTGAAGTTGTAATTCCACAAACGTGTGTGTGTGTGTGTGTGTGTGTGTGTGTGTGTGTGTGTGTGTGTGTGTGTGTGTGTGCGCGCGAAAATGACTATTTGTATGGGTGTCGCCATCATTGTTTTAATGGTACCCAAGGAATCACAAGGAATGCTATTGGCTGCCAACGGTCACCTGGAACCGCAGGGATACATGGGAGAATGTGGTGTTGAGCCACCCGAAATAAAGCACACTAAGAAGAACACAGCAGGCTAGTATCAGTTTAGTTGTCCACGCCCCCCGCAACTTTATCATCAATTTTAACATAAATGGGACCATATTGCACAAAACGCATATCATGGTGATTGAAAGGCAGCTTTTTACTAGCGACAGGAACCATAAAGTATTTATGACGATGTTTATTAAGGTTAGAAAATCAAAGGGGGAAATGGGGTCCAATGGAGAAATATTCTTTTTGGTACTTTGCGGGGGGAAAACAGCGCAACTAGCGGCCAATCATGGGATCTTTCGGTTCCGGGAATGCTTCATAGATAGATAGATAGATACTTTATTGATCCCCGAGGGGAAATTCAGATATCCCATAGCTGCATACAGGCATGTTAGTTAAAAACAACACAAAGACACAGGTTAAAAACAGAGTGAATACACATAAAAACATTAAAAAGCATTAAAAAAGGTAACCATGGGGATAATAAAAAGTCCACTGCATAGGCCTAAAAAACTGATTAGTAGTCCAGGTCTAGCGGCTGACCATTGAATTAAAAAGTCTGATGGCGGAGGGAATAAAAGTGTTCTTAAGACGATTATTATTGCAGGGCCACGAACGGAACATTTCCTTACGGCTGCTTTTCTGGCCTTTTAGGATGTTGTGGAGAGGATGACTAGCGTTGCTCATTATGGCCCTGCTCTTGTTATTTGTGCATCTCTCCACAACCAACTCCAGTGAGTCCGGCCTCTCCCCCAGAACGGAGCCAGCCTTCTTCCAGCCAGTCCCCTGTGGAGCACCTGTGTTGCTCAGCAGCGTCCCAGAGACACAGCTCCCCAGCCTGACATACTGTGGTCGTCCTGTCAGGTAGTCTGTTATCCAGGTCACAAAGGAGGGATCCACCCCCGTCCCATCCAGCTTGTCTCTGAGTATGGGGGGTTGGATGGTGTTGAATGCACTTGAAAAGTCAAAGAACATAATCCTCACATACCGACCCGGCTTGTCCAGATGACAGTGGACTCGGTGCAGCATGTAGAGGACAGCATCCTCCACACCGATGTGTTCCTGGTATGCAAACTGCAAGGGGTCAAGCTTGTCATTGACCTGCGGTCTCAGTTTACAGAGCAGCAGCCTCTCCAGGGTCTTCATGATGTGTGAAGTGAGGGCCACCGGTCTGTAGTCTTTTGGCTCCCTCGGCCGCCCTACCTTGGGTACCGGCACAAGACATGATGTTTTCCACAGAACCGGGACCCTCCCCGTGGACAATATGCCTTCCGGTTGGTTCTAGCGGAAGTGGCGGAAGTGCTGTGTTTAACAGAAGTTACGTCATGCGTTGCAGTCTTCCGGTGAAATTCTCACGGCGGAGGTTGAACGGTCTTTGCCTGATATTGTCACCAGGCTTTTCTCTTCGCAGATGAGTGAAGCCTGGCTACGCGAGGCTATTCATGAATAATCCAGGCAACAACAACACGCCTGGTTCAGAACAGCGATTATAGAGAATCGTAATTACCTCTGAGTGGCTTGCCCAGGGTAACACATTGTTTCTTACTTACTTTGTTTATGTATGATTAAAATGAGCCTTTTGCAAACCACTGGGACGTGACATGCAGGCCACTCCACAGTCCTGATAGATTGGTCTGCTGTACAATAAACAGGAACGGAGAGAAAGACAACAAGGGATATGGTGTGGTGAATAGAGTGCAGGGAATGGAGGAGTAAGGAAAAAAAGAGGGAATGAGTGGTACTATTAGCTCCATTGTGCGAGACAGAGAAACAGGGAGATATGGTGGGAGGGAGGGAGAGAAATGGAACAGGGTCTCAGGTACAGAAAGAGATTGAGACTTAGGCTCACTTTACACTGCGATCAGAAACAAAAACGGAAAGGTACCGTTGCGTTGTCAACTTGTCACTTTTTATTCTGCATTTACATGGAAACACTTCAGTGATTGAAATACGCATGTGCATGGCTAGGTGGCAGTGACGCGCAATTTGGAATCGCACATGAGTTCTGGGCGGAGCCGTTCATTTTCACCCCCGTCGGCAGGTTAGTTACTCACCAGCATTAGTTTCACTGAGGATAGGGTTAGGGTTAGGGTTAGGTTTAGGCATAGTTTTACTGAGGTTAGGGTTAGGTTTAGGCATAGTTTGACTGAGGTTAGGGTTAAGGTTAAGATTAGGTTTAGGTGGTCGCACCTCCTTGCGGTCCAAGCGAACAAAAAGGAGCGCTCCCTAGCTACGGTTCAGGCTCCGTTCAGCCAATAAAATGCTTCCATGGCCGGGGTTTGCCCAGAACTCATGTGCGTTTCCAAATAACGCGGCAGTGACACACTGCCAGATAGACCAGTGACGCACGTCCGTTCTACTTCCTATTACAGCTGTCGCGCTTGCTTTACTGTCACACGTTTTGTTGCTTCCTTTGTTTCGGAGACGCGAGGCGGAGGGTTTTCAAAGATTTCCACTCTGAAAGGTGGTTTCACTTTTTTGCCGAATCAAACCCAGAAAACTCTGTTGTCATCTAAACGGACAGCATATCTGACATTGTATTTTGCCGGAGACGTTTTCTGTGTAAATGGTGCTTTTGAGAGAGAAGCAAGACTATTTGACAGACAGAGAGAGAAAGAAACTTGCATTGCATTACATTGAGTTGCTGACATACTATAGTGTATGGGCTGACAGCCAAATCAACCTGAAATGCTCCTCTCCATGGTAACACAATCACAGTAGGCCTACTGTAACTTGGCAGCAGAGCTGGGGGAATTAATTAATGCTGCACTGTATAGCAGCATTATAGACGTGAGAATGTGTCCTTCCTGAAGCAATTTTACGACGTAACTTTAATGTAACAACTTGTCTGTTTGCACCGTGAATAAATACATTATTTAAAAAATAAAGCACTTTGGAGGAAGGGTTAGCACAAGTTCAGAAGTGGAGTCTACATGGTCACCATTCTCAATTGCTTCCCTATCTACCACACCTGCCTTCACTCATTAGCCACTCCCCATTCACAAACAATTCACCACAGCCAATCCTTGTTGCAATCACCACAGTATAAATACACCTGCGATCCAATCCCTCTTTCCCAGGTGTTTCCCCCAGGTGCAGGGCAATGGCGGTGCTTGGGTTCCTCACCCCATTCCACGTTCATCCCATTACGTTTCAATAAATCGTTTAACGCAAGTAGAGGTGTGGTCTCTTACTAGTGAACTGTCAAATAATCGTTTCAGTAAAATAAAAGATATATCATCACATCAAAAAAGAAAGCACTTGTCAATGAGACTTTGTAAGCTATACCAATTCAATTCAAAGGAGCTTTATTGGCATGAGAAAACATTTACGTTTACATTGCCAAAGCAAGTGTCAAAATATAATAATAAATATGAATTATTAATAATTAAAATGATAGCACTGCATCTTTACATATTTTCACAGTTTCACATGTGTTTTTCTTACTACAGAGTACACATTTTCTTCAGGAGGGTTGAACTCCCACAAAATGGTTTACACGATAATGACAATCTATTATGAGTTACTTGTTTTCTTTGAGTGTTGTAGTAGAGAGAGATGACCGTATCTAGCTAGCTGTCTTGTCAGTAATCAATCATCTGTCAGAACTTTGGCTGCCACTGCAAGATCTGCCTCTACACTGTTTCCTGCATTTGTACTACAGGACTTTCTAAACAATTCTAGTCTCAAACTTTTTTCGTTTTTTTTTTCTTTTTTTTTTTTCGTTGTTATTTCATATTATACAGAAGCATATAGAATGGAAGGCATGCTGAGGGATTTTGGATGCTTGTTTGAAGCCTTCACAGTTTTGTGTGGCTAGTCTGGCCAGAGAATGAGCAATTGTCTTATCTTTTACCACATATGGTGCATTTATAAAATGTTAACACTTCTATGCTTCCACTACCACCCCAGCATGATTCTTTAGGTTTTTTTTTCAAGCCTCTGAAAGCGAGGGGAATAATGGTTCTCTCCAAACCTGGCAGAGACACAGTCAGACTGATAGAGTTATGTTAAGGGATAATGAACAGCGGGGTGCTCATTGTTGACAAGAAGTAAATTCCCTACAGGGTGATGTAGGACCCTGAATCTTGAATCACTCTGAAGGGGATTATTTCTCAATGATGACACTGTTCAATCATTATGTCACTTATTGCATGGTTATTTACTAAACCAATCAATTATTGACAAAATATAACAATTAGATTGATGGATTATTGGTTATTTAAAGATCAAGTGCCATGACCCTACCCACAGGTAGAGAACCACTGCTATAAGCCGCTGTATGCCTCTGCACCTCTGCCAGCCCTAGTCGGTCATGCAGTGTCAATCCTTGACTAGAAGCCAATCTTTAGTGTGTTGCTATGGCACCACTGTGCGCAACAGGCAGAATTCTCCCACCAACTATGGAACAATGCCCAGAAGATCCCGATTTCTTGTGCACCCGCCTCCGAGTAACGAGGATCTCCTATCTGCCTCCACCCACCCCTCTCTCTCTCTCTCTCTCTCTCTCTCTCTCTCTCTCATGCCTCTCCTATGCTCTCTTTCTCCCTCATCCCTCCTTGCTTACTTCCCCACCCCCTCTCCTATTCCTCATCCATCTTATCCTTCTCCTGTACGAACTCTCTACTGCATCTCTCCACCCCTCTCCTCCACCCATCTCTCCCACACTATTCTTCCTTTACTTTGCTTCATGTCCATTTTTCCTCCCCCCTCTCTCTCTCTCTCTCTCTCTCTCTCTTTCCTTGGCCTGAAAAATGCTTTAGAGGATTTCGGATTTCCAAAAACGCAACAAAAAAAATGCAGTGCAGTGTGCAACCAGCTTAACTCTCTTCACCATGGCCCCGTCAGAAGAAAACACGTGAAATCATGAACTGTGTTCATGGAGGTGATAAAAGTTATCAGAACGTGTGGTCTCATGCACAACATTTGAAGCTGCATACACCTGAGAGAACATTGGGCCCGATTCACCAACCTACTTACGAACATTCTTACGAAGAAATGTGTTCTTAGACCCTTTTAAGAAGTCTTTTAAGAATATTTGGCATACGATACAACAATGTTTTCTTAGCTGTGATTTGTTCTTATGTATAAGAAAAAAATCTACGCACACTGTAGAGCACTCTTAGGGTGGCCTTTTAGTTCTTGTGTGACATGTTGTGCAAAAATAATGTATTCTTAGTTTCTTCAATTCTAAGGTTGTATAATATGATTATAATCATCAAAATATTTTAGAGCAGTGGTTCTCAAAGTGTGGTTTGGGGACCCCCAGGGGTCCTTTAGGAAGTTCCAGGGGGTCCACAGTAAACGAGGCAGTTTTACCATTTTAACCCAGTTTTTGAAAATAGCCGATCTACAAGCTCACAATGTATTACCATTGCAGCCCATTTTGAGCTTGTAGATCGGATTTTTGATAAATCTTGAAAAATCTTGTTTAGAACCACTGCTTTAATGTTGAGTTTTCAACATGTCTGAAAATTGCATCCCAACCCAAAATGACCCGGTTGAGTTGAAGCCCAAGCCTCATACTCACCCCCTACCCTGAATGAGGCCCATTGTTGTTGTCAGGTATTATGATTATACTAGGAGGAAGATGTTTTAAAAAAAAAAAAGTGTACACCCACCAGTTCATTAAGTATGCCTGGTTGTTAGGTGGGTGGTGGCCCAGCTATAGTTGGCCACACCCACAGTGTTGGGTGAATGGTGTCACAGCTGGCTCAAGCAGTAACAAAACGAAGGGGAGAGGAGACATGGCAAAAGTGTAACAAGGTGTATTTATTAAATAAAGGCTAGGACAATAAACTAAAGGTGGTCAACAACAGGCCAAAAGGATCCTATGAAGTGTGGAGTCAGTGATCAGTGGTGTAAATGTGGATGAGTGGAACATGGTGTAGTGCAGGGTGTTGGATGGAAAGTAAAGCTAAACATAACAACAGGGCATGGTGGAGACAGGTCTGCCTCCTCTGGATCTCTCCTTCAGACTGGCATGGACAGGGCTTTTGTAGACTCCTGGAGGCACCCGGGCCCAGGTGCTCTCCCATGAGCCATTAGCCCAACGAGCCAATGAGGCCCCACCCAGCTCACCTATTAGGACACAGTTAAGCAAGGCAGGCACACCTCTAATGACAGACTCAATGTGTGGGGCATCACACACCCCCCCCCCCCCCCCCCCCCTTAAAGTCGTGGATCCCACTAGGATCCATGGCCCAGTAAATAAACTATTTACTTAAGGTGCTTAATTTAATTCAATTAAGGATAACAAAATGATAACAAACCCCATTAGACCAAAATGCAATAATATACCCCCAAATCAGTGCATTCTACATCATCAATGTTAACATTAATGTATACCATGGTTTTACTACATTTTAAGTACTTTTCAATGATTTGTCTACCAATAGAGTGCACTAGTAACACTCTATACTATAGCCCTGGCCCTGCAATACTCCTGGACTCTCCTTCCCCCTCAACGGCTGGATCCGGTGTTTCAGCTATAGCAATGATGCCGTCAAGGACCAGGACAGGCCAGGGATTGCAACACCAGGCACTAAAAAAAACCAAAAGACAGCAAGTATTAGATACGGACACTGGTACACTGGTTTAACAGCTCTACACAGCAACCATTTAGTCCTCTACCTCAGTCACTGCCACTGACTGAGAAGATGGACTGATGATGGCTGACTCACGACCATGGCAAGGTCGCAACAGGTTTACATGACATAACTGAGTAGTTTTGCGAAAATTAGGAGTTGAAATGAGGTAGTTTACCTCTGACATGCGCTCAACAACAGTGTATGGACCTGTAAGCTTTGCTTGAAAAGGCAACAGAGCAAACACCTGCTCACCCGGTCTGAATTTCCGACGTTCAGACCGCTGACCAAACGAACGCTTAATTTTCACTTTAGCATTTGAACAGATCACATTAGTAGGCCTAGATGAGATAATGCGATTCAACAATGGAGGTGCCGACACATTTTCCCACACACGAGCCCCAGCATGCTCGTTACCCAGGAGAACATCAACCCCAGCCACCGGTAAAAGTTGATGACCAGTTCCCGCGAGAACTCCAAATATGACTGGTCGTCAGTTTTCCTATTATTCCTAAAGCGCTGCCGATAACTTTCAGGCACCATTTCGTACGCTTTAAGGACAGCAGCTTTAACAGTAGCATAGGTTAAACTATCAGTTACTGATAACGCAGAATATGCATCTTGTGCCTTCCCAGTTAGAACGCACTGTAGCATCAGTCAGGTCAGCCGCAGGCCAACCTCTCAAGTCTGCCAACCTTTCAAACAAAGAAAAAAAAGTTTCAGGCTCTTTTTCATTGAATTTTGGCATCAACCTCAAATTAGTAACCAAATCAAAAGGCCGCTTTTCAACAGCTGAGCCTCCCCCAGTAGCCAACAGATTCTGATCCATTTTACCCTCTTTTACCAGTTCTACCTTCTCCCTCTGTAAGTTAATCTTGAGTTTTTCCATTTCAATTTTCCCTTTTTCAATTTCAACCCTTTCCTTTTCAATTACCCCCTGTTGTTTAGTCCTCTCCATCTCAAGCTGAATAAGTAGAAGTTCTTTTTGCTGTTCAAATGAAAACTGACCCTTACTAGGTAACGGCAACACAGTGCTGTCGCTTCCCTCTGTCCCAGTCTCTGGCAATATACCAATCTCTGTCAAATTGGCCATTAACACCCATTTAATTGTTTGAGTTTTACGTCTCCTGTCCCCAACGTCAACTTTGTAATGGTCAGCAATTTCCAATAGCTGCTCTTTACTACAAAGATCCAAAAATTCTTCAGACGGCGACGTCACAAAATCATCAATTTGGGCCATATTTACTGTATGAATGCGATGGACAAAAGTTAATTAACACACTGATACAAACTTTGGCTGAGCAACAGGAGTGGCTGAGCAAACAGGAGCGTCCCCCTATCTGCCTAACTCAAACTTATCTAACTCAACCCTATCTGAGGTCTGCGTGGGAAATTATGCACTAATATACTGGGGACAACGCAACCAGTTGATAGTCACGCTGCCGTCCAAGTACTGTGCCCCCGGAAGGCGCAATAGTGACCCCAAACTACAAGAAAAATAATAAACCCACGAAGGTTTAAAGAACCAAGCGTGGCTGTGCCTCACCTGGGACAACCAGCACCAGCTCAATACAACCAAACAACCAAATACTCAATACCTCAGTACCAGTGTGTCAAAAACTCATCTTCCAATTACATTCAAATAACTCCAATGCCCAACGCAAAAACACGGTAACTCAAAAAATGCATTTTACCGGTAACAAAACAGCAAACAAAAGACTGCACGCACCGAAAAATAATTTGAAAACCGCGTCAAATTAGACCATGGGGAATCCAGAGCCAAACTCCCCAACCGCATCAAATTGGCAAAAATTTACCCCACGACACAGGGAAACCCCAATTACTTCTAGTTACAAACCGGCTATCAAATCACCTCTGTAGGCGCGCGCACAAAAATATTTAACTTTAAAGTTCAAATACTCACGTTAGGACGAGCCCCGATTTGTCACAGCTGGCTCAAGCAGTAACAAAACGAAGGGGAGAGGAGACATGGCAAAAGTGTAACAAGGTGTATTTATTAAATAAAGGCTAGGACAATAAACTAAAGGTGGTCAACAACAGGCCAAAAGGATCCTATGAAGTGTGGAGTCAGTGATCAGTGGTGTAAATGTGGATGAGTGGAACATGGTGTAGTGCAGGGTGTTGGATGGAAAGTAAAGCTAAACATAACAACAGGGCATGGTGGAGACAGGTCTGCCTCCTCTGGATCTCTCCTTCAGACTGGCATTGACAGGGCTTTTGTAGACTCCTGGAGGCACCCGGGCCCAGGTGCTCTCCCATGAGCCATTAGCCCAACGAGCCAATGAGGCCCCACCCAGCTCACCTATTAGGACACAGTTAAGCAAGGCAGGCACACCTCTAATAACAGACTCAATGTGTGGGGCATCACAATGGTAAAAGGGGAGGTGATGATTTTATGATGCCATTAAATCTGTGTCTTTCAGCTTTCAAGAAGTAAACACACATACAAGGGGAAGACAAATCTACACATTATAACCACACACGGTGGCTTATTATACAAAACAGAAAAAGCACAAAACTATGGCACCACCTCTTTAATCGAATTTCTAGGAAAGTAAGGGAAAGGTGGGACTTCCACTGTGTGAATTTCCCCAGGAGTTGTATTTATTCACAGTGCGGTGTTCCTGCAAACGTATCCCACGCTGGAAAAAAAAATATCTGTTCTACTTCTCCCGCTACTTCGGTTGTGCTCACAATAAACAATATCCAAACAAAAAATGTATTCAAAGTTACACCAACAAAACCTATTAAGAGAGTTGAATGTGAGTCATCAACTAGAGAATATTTTGTGGAGCTAGAAGTCTGGCAAAGGTGTAGGCCTATATCATTATTCTGTGTTGTGTGTATTCAACCCAGCAGATGGAGCCGCACATATGCAAGGCCAATACTGTCATCATTCTCCTAACCGAGTGCACACCTGGTACGATGCACGAAGTTCAAGTGCTTACACACACACACACACACACACGCGCGCACACGCACGCACACACACACACACACACACACACACACACACACACACACACACACACAGGTTTGCAATTGCTACTTTGTGGGGACATTACACTTAGTCTACTATCTTTGTGGGGACATTCCATTCATTTTAACCCTAACCCTAAACCCTAACCCTAACCCTTAACCTAACCCCTAAAGACCTTGTGGGTACGTATTAATTTGTCCCCACACGGTTTTTTCCCTGGATTGTACTATCTTTGTGGGGACATGAGGTCCCCACAAAGATAGCTTTGCAAGCCACACACACACACACACACACACACACACACACACACACACACACACACACACACACACACACACACAGTTGTGACGATTCCTTCAGTAGGAGGTTATGTGGTTATGTTTCACTCTTATTGTTATGGCATTTATCCAGTTTGAACGTGTTGTCCGATTTAACACCCAGGTTGTAAAAACCCTATGTACATTAAAGGTGATACACCGTGAAATTTCACTTTTCCTATTTTAAAACCTTTTTTTGAGGTCCCACTAGCACCTTCTATCCTCACAAAGTCCCATTTCTGACCGATGTGTCTTTCTCTGGTTTTGAGAAGGCGAAAGTTAAAAGTATCCCACGGGTTCTCAAAACAGGCTATCCAGATTTGCTGCCGATCGTGACGTCATCATCGGCCGTTTTTGAAAAAAAAAAAAAAAAAAATCAAAAAAAATTTTTTTTTCAAAAAGATTTTGTTTTCAATTTTTTTTTTTTTTTTTCAAAAGGATTTTGGGGGGGTAGCGCAGTTCAGGTGGTACTGCAGCTGAAATGCTCTGAGAGCCATTCAAAAATGAGAGAGGCTCTCTATTCAGGAGTGGTAATTTAGCCTCAAACCTTTTGAAAAACGTTTTTGGGACATAAACAATATGACATAAATACTTTTTAAATGCATGGTGTATCACCTTTAAGTTTCACAAAGAGTGAGTTTCTTCTGAAGAATCACTTTTATTAATCTCAGCTTTTGTTACCATGATGAAAAGAAAGCTTTGGCTGCTTGGATAGGGTTGGCATACACATACACTCTGTTTGAGCTTCGCTCTGGGGTCATTTGCTACTAGGTTTATGTTAGCATGTGGGCTTTGCAGGTCCTTGGAGAGATTTGATGTTGTGTCCACAGTAGCGGAAAGTTTATGTTTGTTTGTTGGTAATTTGTCATGGAGCAGTGGACACAGTTTGCACACTTTTCCGTTAACTTTCATTGCAATAGCAGTAGCACAAACAACAAAGAAACAACTGTTTAAAAATAATGACTAGACACTTGTGTTGTTATGGAAATAACAACACAAGTGTGCGCGTGTGCGTGTGTGTGCGCGCGTGTGTGTGTGAGTGTGGTTGTGTGTGTGTGAACTTACTTACCCAAATGGGACATAATGCTTTAACGATCTGCCTACATTGGGTCCTGTCTTGTGCTGCATGCAGGGCCGATTCTAGGGTAGAGCGAACAGTGATAAAGTGAGTGAAGGGCCACACATTGAACAATTGAAACTTGAAACACACAGTGCTGAATTAAGTTAAAACTGCATCAATTTGATAGACACGGCAGAAAAACATGTTGCTTATTTTGCGTGGTGTCTTTAACACATCGGACGCCCACGTGGTTTTGACGTCTTAATTTGCTGGTGCCCATGGCAACGCGTCATTTTACCTACCGGCGAGAGTACTGGCGAGAAAAGTAATCCGAGTAAATGTAATCCGAGTATGTCCTGTTTATTTCCCGAAAATCTTTTCTTTCAGTCAGGACCGTTTTTTATCATTTCTAAGCCACAGTGTTTGTGTTACGGCATGTAGAAGAGGCTGCCGTTTTGAGAAAAAAATGAAAAAAGGACGAGAATCCGGAGAAAACAGCATTTTTGTGCAGCCGCTAAACAGGAAGTCAACGAGACACACAGCACGTCCGGGTGACGTAATTGCGCGCTGCATGTTGGGAAATGGAGTTTGTTTCATCACCGCGGTAGCCAAGTGCAGTAGCTACAGTACAGTATAGTTTACTGTACAACGCGACAAACGCGTCGTGGGCCTCCAGCGACATCAAAGAAATTGACTTGTAGACACCACGTGGGCATCCGATGTGTTAAGGCTTATGGAATATTTTATAAATATGAATCGATTACATTACTGTAATGAGCTTGGAGCTACTGAATGCCCTTTCACCTTTTTGAAGCACTCCTCTCTAAGCCGCCCGGAACCCTCCGTAGGTTTGCTAGGCCCACAAAGTTACCAGATCTCTTTTTAATAACCACTGTCACTAACACTACACTATACCTTTAAGTTAACACAAACAGGTGTTATAACCTTTCTCATTTGTATAAACCTACTATTACTGTATATGCACCTATTACTGTACAAATACAACTTTCTCTGAATAAAGACTGAACTGTCTATGAAACCCTCTTTAACTGGTGAATATTATTACTATCTACAGCGACTTTATTTTATAGACCAAGAATATTGCACCTTTCTTGAGAAATGTAGACCATAGGTCTGGATGGAGAATGCCAAAACCACAAAGACAATATAAAGTGTGAAACTGTTACCTTGTAGCTTTCTCCCAGGGACTGTTTTTTGGAGAAAAGCAGCTTGACTTATTTAATACAAAAGAGCCCACTGCGGACAAACTGTCCGTCCGGTTAGGGTTGGGAATTTGTATTTTATTGTCTGCCAAGCATACCCAACTGACACCTGCACGCGCAGTGTCAGTCACTGAGAAGGTGAAAGACTTTTTAAATTAAGAAAATATACTTGTTGATTCTTACCAAAAGTCTAACTCAGCTCCAACAGCCAGAAGTTGCTTTGAGTGCCCTGAGATGCTAACACCTCTTTCCCATGGAAGCGGAACTTCCCCGAAGGGAAGTTAAAAAGTCAAAACCTTAAAAGTTGTAAACTCTAGAAAATGAATTCAGACAGACACCAAGCAAAAGTGAATTAAAAAGCTTTAGTGAATAAAAACAGTTACAAATTATAAGCTCACCAATACAGAAATTGGCAATGAAAATTAAAAAGAAGTACAGTATGTGTACTTAACTAAAAACAGAGTCAAAACTCTCTCTAAGTAGACAGAAAAGAACTGCCCGGAGCTACGGATACACAGCCTTTTATAGGGTGCTCCGCTACAACATCTCAATAGGGTTACACACACACAGCTTCAGTTTAGCACACACACATTTGGCACGCGCTTGTGCACGTACATGCATGAACATGCACGATGTTTCGCAATGGAGTTCAAGGCCAGACCAACTCCCCAGTCCACGTGAATTTGGGGAGTTCTCCGGTTCACATGTTAGAAGTCGACATGTTGCCCTTTACTCCCTCCGGAAACGGTATCTCATGTTGGCAATAAGAAGATAACGGTTCGTTAGCGCGATACAGGAATGTCGGGGAGTCGATGATACAGCCTGGCACCATCTACAACCCCCCCTTTTTCACCCCAAGTCCAAGGCCGTGCCTCGCAGGTGCAGGCAACGAAGCGGCTAGTGGAAACAGTATGTCATGTTCTGAACTATGAGTACTTCAGTTTTTAACCTTTACCCATGTCAGTGAAGAAACCACGTATATATGTAGTTCTCGCATGCACATACAGTATATCAAAAATACAGCATACATTATACGGTATATCAGAAATCAACAGCCTATGCTTAAAGGAAGCTTTTCTACATTTGCAGTATATATGCATCTACAGTACTAGCACACTATTTGCAGTATATATGCATCTACAGTACTAGCACACTAACTGCTTAATAAAATGTATGTCCCTTTTTGTTGATTAACATATGGAGAATATATTGGGCCATAACATTATTTCTTCACCAGCTCACTGGCGAGGAACGTGGTTGCGTTTCTCCTTCCTCTTCCCTGCTTGCTTCTCCTTTGGTGCAGGGGTCACAGGGGTGGTGGGTGCCTGGGCTGGAGCCGGCACTGGAGCTGGTGCAGGGTACAGTGGTTGCAGGTTTTGCATGGGATAAAAGGCCATGTGAGGCCCAAGCTGTGCCACCGGAGCTTGCATCTGCTGCAGAGGTTGTTGTTGGGGTGTTGGCGGTGGTGGCATGGCTTGGCGATCCGCAGTGGCAGTGGGTCCAGGTGACTGCTGTCTATCTGAGCCCACGGATCCTCTGCGCTTCTCCTGGCGGTTGTCTCCCTTGCGGCGGGCATCACGGTGGTCCCGGTCATTGTAGTATGGTTTGAAGGACCTGGGTGCCACACCCTTGGGGTCACGAGCAGGTGCTCCGGGGCCCCTAACAATTACATTCATCACTGTTACATTATAAACATTTAACATTTGAGTACATATATGGAATATACTCAAATGATACATAGGCCTGCGTATATTAATTACTAATTAATTGGGGTTGCGTTAAATTGATTTCCCTAAAAATATAATGCTGCCTTTTAAGATGTAGATTTTATGGGAGTAATTTTGTTTTTCTTGAGGACTTTGAGGACTGCCCCCCCCCCCCCTGTGTGGAAAGGGGGGGGCAGTGGCTCAGGGGGAGAGTGGCCGTCATTAGAACACGGAGGGTTCCCGCAGGGTTCCCAGTTTGATCCCGGGCTCCCCCGTAGTTAGTGTTGAAGAGTCCTTGAGCAAGACTCTGAACCCCTAGTTGCTCCCGGTGAGCAGGTTGGCGCCTTCCTCTGCCATCGGTGTATGCATGTGTGAGTGAACGGGTGAATGTAGTGGCGTAACGATATAGTAACTGAATCGAAAAATCTATTTTAATTTGCAATGATGTACTATATTGTTTGAAAAAGCAAAATATCGTACTGCTTTGGCTTGGTATCCTATTGTATCGTTTTAAATGTGTGTAATCTCTGTGTTCATGTCAAGGTGGGTTTGTCCATATGTGTTGAAATATAATTTCCATGTATTTGCTAGATAATCACAGCTTTTACTTCCATAATAATAGATTTTTTTACACGTTTTACACAGATTTAATTTATGCGTGTGATTGTAAGTACAGTAAGTGTGCACATGCTTTTACATGGAGAGTGTTAGCAGGCTGGGGCAGATTCCCTTGTCTCCTGCTTGGCTTGGGGTCAGAGCCCAGGCTGACCTTACTGGTTACACTTCATTTGTATCGGCTTCAGAGACACCTTTAGGACAGTTGTCGGTAACATTGATTTATTACCACACAGAGCAGTGTTTGGCCTCCACACTCCAATACGGTCATATGGCACGCTTCTTTATCCAGCAGATAGTCCACATATTACATTTAAAATCATCCTTAACCCTTAACAGTTCTACTGCCAGATGTTATTATTTATTTATTGGGGCTGGTGCCAGCAAAAAGCAGTTTACCTTTGCGATGTTATAGAAAATTATCTATTGACTATTTCCAAACTAATTAATTTTACAATGGACGCTCATATGTGTACTTTAGCCAAACTGGCAGCAGGGGGCAGCCTTATGCAAAGAATTCAGAGCATAGAAATGCATTTTCTAGATAAGATCCACAGAAAACAGCCAGGAAGTGATTTGGGACTCCATTATTGCTAACGTGCGGTGGATTTTTGAGAGCAGCATTACGGGAGATGTTTTTACTGTACACGGCGGCGAGACCCCTCATCAGCTTACAGTCATCAGACAAGGTAAAAAAAATGAGCCGTATTGGCAGCGCGCTTGGTTCAAAATTGGGGCGAACGGGAATGTCCGAAGCAGTAAAAGAGTTAAATTCAATTAATTATTTCAATGGACCAAATCTTGTTTTATTTGATGGCCTTCCTGCCCTGGCATTTGGCCTTTGTGCCCTAAAAAATGCACAACACAAAAGGCCAAGTGGCCTTGCTCCTAAAATGACGAGATTCCAGGCATGGTGTGTGTACATATTATTTGCGAGTTGACTATGAAACCCGGCAGATCCTGTCCGTACATCAGTGGGTATGTAAAACACATTCTTTACTATAATTACTCCATCAGATTTGATCCAACAATCACGCAAATCACTACACAGTATCTCTATAGTCATGTGATCAAGACCGATCTGTTCGATATTTCATATTCCATCCTAATTGCCTAATATTGCCTTCCAAAGTTTGCAGAATTGCTCAGTTTTTTAACAAAATGCCTCAAGTCATGAAAGCAGCTTGAGATTACCTTGAAATTTACCACACATATTCCTACTAGGTCAAGGAACAAATGCCACCCACATTGGCCTATTAGCGCCACCAGGACGCCTGACCTGGCGGAGACCTGTGCTCGGAAGAGCACTGTTTCTTATCATTATCTTTGTATTAGGCCTATTAGTGGGAGAAATATGTGAAAAAGGTGTTCACTTCCGGCAGAAAGCGTGAAAATTTGCACCTAGGGGTATTTTTGTGCGCTGAATTCAAAAATTGACGGTCCCAAGCACTTTTCTCAAATTCACTTTTCTCTCATTCACTTACCATAGGGTTAGGGTTAGGAAAAAAAGACCCCCCAAAAATCTTCTTTAAGTAGCATGTGAGGGGTCTATCTAGGGGGTTTTCATGATTCTGAATCCATTCCAAGCATTTGTTTTGCACAAAAAACATTCCTTGGGCAAGAAATGGACCCCACAAACTATGGTTTAGTGATGAGTCATCACTTTTCAAAGTTTTGTTGTGTCCATTTCTCGGAAAGGAATGTTTTCGTGCAAAACAAATGCTTGCAATGGATTCAGAATCCCGAAAAACACCTAGTTTGACCCCTCACATGCTACTTGAAGATGATTTTTTGGGGGGTCTTTTTTCCCTAGTATGGTAAGTGAATGAGAGCCACCAGATCCGATGGGAAAAGTGCTTGGGACCGTCAATTTTTGAATTCAGCGCACAAAAATACCCCTAGGTGCAAATTTTCACGCTTTCTGCCGGAAGTGAACACATTTGCCTTTTTTTGTTACATATTTCTCCCACTATATAGAAGTTGCAGGCAGCCTCAAGCTTACACATAATAAGACGTTATCCTTAGGAGAGGCTTTGTTAATTATGGCTGTACTTGAAGGGCACACACACCTCCTGCATGTTTGTGCACGCGGTAACTATTGCTGTACAGTATGTGTGTGACTTGAAGTGAGTACATGTGTGCATGCGTAGTGTGCATGCTTGCCTGCAGTGGTGTAAAGTAACTAAGTACATTTACTTAAGTACTGTACTTAAGTACAATTTTGAGGTATTTTACTTTATCTGAGTATTTCCAATTTCCAATACTTTTACTTCTACTCCACTAAATCTCGGATCCAAATATTGTACTTTTACTCCACTACAATTATTTGAAAACTGTAGTTACTAGTTACTTTGCAGATATAAACTATAATATTATAAAACATACACAAACTGCTTTATACTATTTGAAAATAGCCGATCTATAAGCTCACAACGCGTCACGCCACTTTGTGAGCTTGTAGATCAGCTATTTTCAAACATTTTGTACTTACTCTTGGTACTTTTTAAGTACATTTAGATGTCAACACTTTCGTACTTTTAGTCAAGTACATTTTGAATGACAGACTTTTACTTGTAACAGAGTATTTCTATATTGCAGTATTGATACTTTATCCACCACTGCTTGCCTGCGTATGTGTGCACGCGTTGCTGCAGTTGCTGCTGTTGCTGTAGTTGTTGTTGTTTTGTGTGGGTTCACACTTTCTGCCTCCATAAGCTTCTAAACAAAGATAAGGCTTTAAAGAAGCTCAGGGAGCCTGACCAGCGCTATCAGCAACTTTCAGAGTGAGAGCAGCAGCAAATCTGATTGTGTCTGAAAGGGAAGGAGAGGCCCATTGCAAGCTAAGTACGGTTCACAGGTTTCATTATGTTCCATCTGATTAGATGGGATATTATTGAGGGTGGAGGAGTCTGGCATTAATTGTCATTCAACACAAACTCACAGGTCGCTGCATGCTTTCCATAATTGAGGGAGACCAGCTAAGACTGTAGATCTAGCAATTATGACATTGATGTAACTAGTGCAGTACCTGTTGTCTGGAGTAGGAGGCCAGTCAATCCATGTCACCAGTTTCTCTGATATTGGCACAAATTTACACACATTTAGTTTGGCCAATTTGGGAAGCCGATTGAGAGCCATACAGAGATACTCAAAATTATAGTATTGTAATATAGGCTGGTGCCCAACAAATGTGTTCTCACTCCTAAGATAGCAAACAGGTGACGGCTTGGGATAGATTTGACCAAAAGGCAAACCTTTGATTTCTCAGGAGTACCCACAGTGGCACATGTTGTCTTGGGGGATATGAGTTAATTGTCCGTATCGGGACAAAACTCTAGTGGCGCTGAGTCGGCTGAAGAGGACTTCACAATGTTTGGCACGGCGAATGGCTCGCTTGACGGCTCACTCGATGGTATCTCTCGTGGATCAAGTCCACTTTAGACGGCGCAGCTCCGTTATTTAAAAAAAAATAGCAGACCTGTCACCCTTTTAAAGGTGATACACCTTGAAATTTCACTTTTCCTATTTTAAAACCTTTTTTTGGGGTCCCACTAGCACCTTCTATCCTCACAAAGTCCCATTTCTGACCATTGTGTCTTTCTCTGTTTTTGGGAAGGCAGAGGTTAAAAGCTCTCCACGGGTTCTCAGAACAGGCTGTCCTGAATTGCTGCCGTCGCTGACGACACTCTACTTGCTTATGCCCTCCCCACCCTTCAGGTCCAAACCAGAAGAAGCAAGCAGTCAAAATCCCATATTAAATAACCTGCCACAAATGCATGTCCAAGAAGAAAATCTACTAATGTCAGATTAACATACACAAGTGTACTAGTTATATTTTCTGAAGCTCACACTGTTTCGTAGGATCAGTATTTCTAGTTAGAAAGGAGCAATTCTGGGAAATTGCAAGTGTGCACTGACACAAGTCGCGAGGAATCCACTGGGAAATGAATTCCGTCTTACCATTTATATTACTGTATATATTGTGATGTCAAGTGAAGCATGATAACCAAAAGCTTCACTTTTCTTTTGTGCAAAGGTTAAAGGGGCTGCAGTGCCTCAGGGGTAGTGTTGCCGTCTAAGAACACAGAGGGTTCCAGAAAGGTTCCCAGTTGGATCCCGGGCTCCCCCAAAGAGGGTGTTAGAGTCCTTGCATGAGCAAGACTCTGAACTCCTTGTTGCTCCCGGTGAGCCTTGCATGATTTCCTCTGCCATCGGTGTGTGAAAAGGGCTTTCTGGAAAGGGTTTCAAGGCAAGTAAATTGCCTTAGGCATCACAGTGGAAAAGTAATACGGCGGTGAACTTAAAGAAGGTCCAAGGAAGCTAGCTCGGTTGAGTTCAAGTAGAAAATCTTTTATTCCATAAATTAAGGAAGGTTAAAAAAAATAAAAGTGTGACCGAAGGGGAATATTTTATACTTGAACTGAACAGAGCTGCCTTGGACCTTAAGTTCACCGTCTTGTTTTTGACTGAGATGTGTCTTTTTTTATGCCATTTTTTTTTTAATTATTTGCAGGTGGTAACAATACATGTACAAGAAGGATTTCAATCCATATCTACATTATCTACATATCAGGAACATGCCCTTTTCTTCTTCAGTGACATTCCTTCCAAGGTTTGTAAGACAGCGATTTAATGAGAAGACTGCTGATTGATGCACATACTAAAGCCATTAACATGATAAGTAGCATCATAAGTAGCACATGTGTATTTATATACTGTAGTTACAGTACCTTCATCTTGACAGTGATATTTGATTCCTATGACAATACACTGTCCTGTTAATGAATGCAATCATAATTAATTATGGCCTGTGCATTTGCGATCTCATGATGTGTCTGGACTGCAGCGTTTTTAATGGAGATGACAGCCTAACTCATCAGCTGAATCATGCAGTCTAATGAAACATTACATGGTTATTGGTTGAAAAAAGTCAGTTGGCATTTGAAAGAGCTTCTACTAATCAAAGGTATCATACTCGTCGTGCAAAACCAATTGCTAAGACAAATTAATATAATGCAACATAGAATTAAATAACACAATATCACGCACATGCAAGCACGCACGCACGCACACACACACACACACACACACACACACACACACACACACACACACACACACACACACACACACACAATTTAATTCTGACCTGGAAATGAACTTTGAAACAGTTTAATCAACCTCCATGCCATGTGTGTCTGCTGCATCCACTCTCATTCTGGTTTGCCCCCCATACCTCCGCAGCCGTAAGAGCAAAGAGCAGCATACATCATACAGTATGCTGCGCTTCCCTTTAATACCTGCTGTGCCCTTCCCAAGCTGCCTTATCACACTCCTACTCCCACTGTCACATATGCAGAGGGGCTCATAATGAAGAACGGTGCTCTCTCTATGTGTGTGTATGGGTGTGAGCGGCGTGTGTTGTGCCCTGCCAACACGCTCATACAGTACATGTAAGCATGTAAACAGGCTCCAACACAACAACACTCACCTTGTTTTCCTGTGGTTTCCATTTTGGATGGGATATTGGACCCCATGAAGAGATAATCGTGCTATTTCCGTCTGTCTGTCTGTCTGTCTGTCCGTCTGTCCGTCCGTCCGTCCGTCCGTCCGTCCGTCCGTCCGTCCGTCCGTCCCCAGGGACGTGCAGAGAATGCAGGGGCTGAAATTTCTAAAAGGGTCTTTTGGTGAAAATATTGAAAATAGCTGACCTCCAAGCTGGAGGTAAGCATATTCAATACTGGAGATGTGGCATACGGCATGGATTTCTACACAAGAGGGCAATTCTTTCAACATAAGACACTGCATTCAAGTTCAGGAGAGTTTGGACAAGGCAATTCTCTTGAATGCTGCCTTCAGGTATAGCATGGAAAGAGGGCATTTGCATTTTTTTCACCATAGTAAAAACTGCATTCATGGTCTGGAGAGGACACTTTTTACAGACGGGTAAAAGGGCAGGGGCTCAAGCACCCTTTGATGTCTATGTGTGCACGTGCCTGGTTCACCATCTCCCTCTTTCAATTTGCCAGACCCACCACCTCCATCTCTCCTTTTTCTTCATCCCTGCCTCTTCAGCCCTATACCCCACTCTTCCTTCCTCTCTCTCTCTCTCTCTCTCTCTCTCTCTCTCTCTCTCTCTCTCTCTCTCTCTGTCCCCTGGTGAGAATTGTTTTTTAATGGAAGTGTGGGGGAGACTGTGAAGTCAAACCCCACATTTAGTGACACGGATGCTGCCAGGGTTGCTATGGCAACCTAGTCAAGGTCCACAAGGTGTCTCACTGGCAGCTACTGTGGCTTCTACGGACTTTTGTACCACTATCACAAAGAGGTTTTCCACCCTAAAATGAAGAAGGTTTTATTTGTCACTGCTCTTACAGGTACAAGAAGTGAAATGCAATTGTGTGATGTCCACAAAAACGAAGTTATTATTGCGACCGTCAGGTCACATCTGTCAAAACCTCCACCGGCACGTCACGTCGCGTCACACTTTTCCCCTACTCATATCTCCGCCACCGTTGACTCTATCCATGCCAAACTTTGCACACACACTCCTTGGCTGCCAAACCACAACCATCATTTCTCACATGGCCCTCTTCTAGCGCCACCATGAGGCCAATTCTTGCAAAACCCATTTTTGGACACTGCTCCTACAAATGTAAAATCAGGCAAATCGTTACACAGTATGTCTAGAGTCATGTCATCAACATGGATCTGTCCCATTTAGCGCCACCATCAGGCTGATTTTTGAAGCGGTGAAAGCCGCTTCCAAAGAGTGGCTTTGTCTGTCCCGTACAGTCTGTCCCATAGGCTTCCAAGGAGTCCTGTGTCCGTGTCATGTCCCGTGCATGCAGTATTGAGGATTGGTCATTCACATGACAATTTGGCCCTCCAGACAAAATCATTCATTCATTAAAATCAATTAAAAAATAGAACTAAAACACATAGAAAGCGTAGATCTAGTACACAGAATGTATAGATCTAGAACACATTGCATAGCTCTAGAACACATAGAATAAAAATTCACCTTCGAACCGAAGTTTTTGCCAGACCCATGAAATGGGTAGGCCTACATAAGCAAATGTCTGTCCGGGTTTTCTATATAAAGGGTATATATGATGATGACATGATGATGACATGCCTACAAAAGGCATGATGTCATAAATGATGATGACAGACAGGGGGTCTGGCACAACCAGGTTGACCTGGTCTAGTTTAAACATGCTTTATGAATAAATTGGGTTGGGATATGCTGTATATGGGAATTCTCAGAATATTGTCTGATGACATCAGGGATCTCCATATATGGGTTGCCGTGACGTGAAAGGCCCGAGATCAGACAGGTTTAATAATGTCATAAAATGTACAGCAGGTGTGGATGTGCAGGTGGCTCACTTGGTAGTGGCGTTGATTCCCAGACTATTCAGCCTGGGTTCCATCCCCGCTTGAATGACGCCCCAGCGTTGGGTTCAGTACCCGCTTAGACCCCCCTCCCCCGGGTCTCTGAACCTGATCCGGACGGCTGGCTGGGGCTTCACTCAAGGCCCAGGTAAATAAACGGGCAGGCCCAGGCAGACAGGGCCCGCCTGTCCAGGATGCACCAGGAGAAGCTGTACAGCCACTTTTTCTTTTAATCTTTTTCATATTTTATGTATATTTTACAACAGAGGCCTTCAACCTTTTCAGGCCAAGGACCCCTTAGTTGAGAGAGAGAGATGAGGCAGGGACCCCCACAACCTTCTCATAGATTCCATATACTGTAGTTTCATGGTTTGACAACACGATCATCAGTGTATTTTGGATTCATGTCAATTTGTGTTTGCAGATATTTAACCACTTGAACCATCAAGCTTCATAAACTTGACCTTTTACTCTGTACTTAGTCTGCTCTTTTTCCCCTCTACACCAAACCTCTTTGCCAAAAATAGCAGATCTGTGAGCTTGTAGATCTGCTATTTTTGTCTTAAGTTCTCCAAATATGGACACTAGGGTTCAAGCGATTCATATAAAAATAAGAGAACAAAAAAGTACCCTGTAGTACTCTGAGGACCCCCTAGGGGTCCCGGACCCCCTGTTGAAGACCCATGTTTTACAACATTTCATTACACGGCTTGGTTTAATGCCTGATTCTGATTGGTCCCTCGCTGAATTCAGCGAGTGTGTACTTATTACATGGGACCTGACGGTCGCTTATCTCCCGATTAGGGAGTCTTACTGGTAACTAAAACTATGTATAGTATGTATGTATAATATAATGCATGTATGTTTAATACATTTGTCAATTTGTCTAAAATGTTGGGAAGGACAAGTGGAGAAGTGATCCAGAAGAACTAAGACAAGACATTTTATGCTTGGTTGCGGATTGGTGTCACACTCTGAAATAGATGATCTACAAGCCCACAACGTGACACGTTGCGAGCTTGTAGAAGAGCTATTTTCAGCTTGCAGCTAAGTATAAATCAGCCATATGACATCATCATGGCCCAAAATATATTTTAATCTACTAAATCGACTGTCGATTTAATTGACTAAAATATTATATTTAGTCAACTAAAACTACAGAAAAACATTTTTTTCTGGGTATTTAATCTGAGGGGTCTAACTAGGGGTTTGTCATCATGCTGAATCCATTGCAAGCATTTGTTTTGCACAAAAAACATTCCTTGGGCTAGAAATGGCCTCAGAAAATGATGCATGTATGGGTGAGCATTCATGTTAGTCGGAGGCCTTAGGGTTTTTTTCTTGTGCTAATCAAAAGTGCCAAATTTTGCACAGATGTAGCCCAGGGCATGCTCTAATTTCTAATTTGGGGTCGCCCGAGACTCGGGCGCCCTAGCTAAATCATTAGAGCATCGCGCTTTTAGACTAATTAGTGCGAGATTACCATGTCACCTCCCTTAGGCCCCCGACTAAGATAGACAAAGACATTCATGGATTTATATTTAAAAGTAACTTTTCCCCCCTGGACCCAGGTTATGGCAGCTGCATACCCCTGCCATACACAATTGATGCCCATGGGACTTTTGCAAGAAAGCCAGAGTTCCAGTGCGCCACTCTTGATCGATGAGACACCAGTGGAGAGAGTGAGCAGCTTCAAGTGGTGTGCACATCACTGAGCAGCAAAGAAGTCGAGGCAGCGCCTACATCATCTCGGACAGCTGAGGAAATTCAAGGTGTCATAGAAAACCTTGTAGTCCTTCTGAACTCTGTTACCACCGCCATTGTTAGATTTATACAATGGCAGATGCCTGTGGAGGACTAAAAAGAATTATGGAAGACAAGCATCACCCTGAAAACAGTCTTTAGAGATGACGCAGAAAACGCCAGGGGAACGAAAGCGCTTTATTATTGTCATTATTGTTTTATTCTTATCTTATTTTTTATTTTTTATTTTATTACATTTACTTTAGTTGATTATTTGAAAATAGCCGATCAAAGCTCGTAGATCTGCTATTTTCAAACATTTTGTACTTTTACTTTTGGTACTTTAAGTACATTTTCATACTTTTACTCAAGTACATTTTGAATTCCCTGATATTTAGTTGTAACAAAGTATTGCTATATTGCAGTACTTAAGTAAAATATGAGTATGTTTTCCACGGGTGTCGCTCTCCATTCCGACATGTCGCCACTCCGACATTGACTTCTTATTGTCGGAGTGGCGACACTTCCATAGGGGTTAAGTTTAGGGTAAGGGTTAGAGATAGGGTTAGTGTCGGAATGGAGACATGTCGGAAAGGAGACATGTCGGAGTGGCGGGCCGCGGGTGTAACCGCTTTCCACCACTGATAATACAGTATACTGTACAGTAGAGTCTACTGTATATCAGTATCCCATTAATCACATAGGCCTACAAGCAATTGTTTTTTACTTGGCGTGGAGATATTTAGTGTAGCGAAAACAGGCGGGAATCAGAGCCCTCAGGAATCCAGTCGACCTTGTGTACGTTTTAATAAATATCCTTTCATAGCATAACATGCTGAACAAAATTCCATTAACCTTGGTTCTATGATATCAGGAATCATGTTTTCATAGCCTAATGTTTGACTCATCAAAAGTCAAACATGCTCCAGTGCTATTCACAAGGCTCATTTCCAGGGACGTGCTGGCCATTGGGAAAAGCGGGACAACTCCCGAACGGCCGGTTCATTCCCGGCCGGCCATTAGGGAAAAAAAAAAGAATAAAATGTCAGCCTTCGTTCCATTTTGGGGGCTGGGGGGCCAACAAAGTAAATCGTCAATGTCGGACAGAAACCTTGTATCTCCAAGTTTCAAATGTATACATTTTTTCGCAAAGCCCTGCTTCATCATACAAGGCCGTTGCACAAAAGTAGTGAAAACAGCAGATCTACAAGCACACAACGCCTCGCGGTGCGAGGCGTTGTGTGCTTGTAGATCGGCTGTTTTCACTAGTTTAAATCATTTTTTAAATGACAAATACAAAACAAACGGTTTTGGACATACAAGGTTTCCACCTGACAACGACAAAATACAAATCATGTACAGTAATGGCTTGTCACTTGTCATGATCTGAAATGGCAAATCTTTGAGTAGCAGCAGCGCTATAGAGAGAGATCTCTCTCTATAGCGTGCAATGAGGGCCTCTCCAACTCTTTTTCCCGGGCTGAATCAGGGGCCCAGCACGTCACTGCTCATTTCTATTAAATTACTCGATAAGCCGCGGAAACAGGGAACGGGGAACGGCAAGCTTGTCTTGTTGATTACTGAGGTGAAAATACAGCCTTATCCCCAATGATTTCTTCTTTATTGGGTTATTATGACAGGACAGCACGGCACTCATGGGGGCCCTCATGTCACCACACTGAGTTATAGCTTTGTCATGAATTGATTAAGGTTTCTGAAACGGGCCATTGAAAGAACGTAATGTGGCGGGGTTTAGCCAGCCGCGCTGTGCGATGTGATCATTAATTTGTATCACAAAGATTCTCAAATGCCGATAATTCCCCTGGTATTGTTTGCTGACGGCAAACCGGGGGGCAGCCATAAATCATACTTTTCATGTACAAGACAGTACAAGATGTTCCGTCCAAAAGCTATTCATCATATTAATAAACGTGTCACAATTACGCTTTTTATTACGCTCCCACTTTAATCCTGCTCTGTAAAATAAGGGCTGAAGGGTTGATCTTGAAACCTAATGTAATAAGAGTGCACTGGTTACTTCAAAAAGCATTCAATTATGTAACTTATATGATCAGTGAAAATGTAGCATGTAGCACTTAACTTTGGATAAAGGCCCTTAATTGTTGATTAAAATAACCACAGAAATAATGGGTCCAAGGTATGTCAAAGTTAATATGATTTTATTTTTCAGATAGATACAATAGGAGCAAAATGGTAAGGTTAGGTCAGACATTGAAAATGCAATCTTTCACTAAATGCTAAATAAGGCATTACTTTAAAGAGGTGATGCCATAGTTGTGTTCTTTTTCCATTTGTCTTGTGTCTAGGAGGTTGACAGTACATCATTAGACCCCCTGGTGTGGTTGATATGAGCAATTATGTATTCCCTTTGTATTTTGGATTTCTTCCTGGAGGCTGACACCTTGTGGGTCAAAAGTGCCAATCCAAAAACAGTGAGTAAATTACATCATATAATCATCCCCTCCCCTTTTACCATCCACCCAACACTGTGGGTGTGGCTAACTTGAGCTGGGTCACCACCCACCTGACAACCAGGCATACTTAATGAACTGGTGGTTGTGGCCACATAAAAAACAAATGTTATCTCTTTCTGTACTCTTTGGGGAAAGAAATCCTCCTCCTAGTATAATCATAATACCTGCTAATCATGTTTTTTTGGGAAATAAATCATGGCACTGCATCTTTAATATTTCTAAACAGTGTGTCACCGAGGTTTGAACACGTTAGGGGGCTGCGCTCAATTAATTTGGGGCTGAGACATGTGGGACTACTGTGCATTACAGATCAAATCTGGAGAATTACCATGAAAATAGGTTTGCTGCCAGCCAACAAACTTTGCAGGCTCTTATTCTACAATCTGGCTCTTTATTTAGCAAGAGCCAAATTGTCAGATTTTTCTCACCCTGATTCACATTCATACATTATCATTGCCATGTGCTAGCAGGGCAGGTGCTTGTTCGGCAACGTATTGCTTTGACACAAACTGTGCTAAACATGTTTGAACCGGTAACACATCATGACACCTTCACATGTGTTTTCACCTCAAATCTGTTGCAGAGTCTGTCGAACGAAGCTATGGGAAAATGAACTGGAACAGGAAATGGGTATGCCATGCCACATCTGACAACTTGGGACTTAAAGAGGTGGTGCCATAGTTTTGTACTGTTTCTGGTTTTCATGTGTCTAGGAGGTTGACAGTACTTCATTAGACCCCCTGGTGTGGTTATTATGAGCAATTATGTATTGCCTTTCTATTTGGGTTTTAGCTGTAGGCTGCCACCTTGTGGGGTCAAACGTGCCGGTCCAAAAACACACATACTTATTACATCACAGAATCAACCCCTCCCCTAATTACCATTCACCCAACATACGTGGGTGTGGCTAACTTCAGCTGGGTTACCACCCACCATGACAACCACGCATACCAATGAACTGGTGGGTGTGGCCACATAAAAACATAATTTTAACTCTTTCTGTACACTTTTTTGGAAAAAATCTTCCTCCTAGTATAATCATAATACCTGATAATCATGTTTTAGAGGGGGCGGAAATCATGGCACCACCTCTTTAAGCTCAGAGCCCATAGAGCAAAACATTATCACTCTGAAATACCACTTAATAATAGCTTTTGTAGAGCTGATCTTTAGTACTATGCATCAGCTTTCATCAAGGGGACTAGACAGGCTCGGCTGCAGGATGAAATGATTGAGGGGGCAGTTGAAAAAGGACAGGGGGCACATCTCATTTTTATATATTAAAACAATATAGATATATTGTTGTGGTGGAGTGGAAACCTTGTATGTACAATACCGTTGGTTTTGTATATATCGTTTTAAAAAGTATTTAAACTAGTGAAAATAGCTGATCTACAAGCGCACAACGCCTCGCATTGAGCGGTGTTGTGTGCTTGTAGATCTGCTATTTTTACTAGTCTTGGAAGATAAAGTAGGGCTTTACTTTACGATAAAACCTACAAATTTGAAACTCAGAGATACAAGGTTTCTGCCCGAAAGTGACAATATAAAAAGTAAACTGAGGGGGCAAGATTTACAACTGAGGGTGAAAGCCTGGGACTAGAATTCCAAACATTTGTGATTGGGCGCAGATAGAAGTTGTGCAATGTATTCCACTTTTTTTTTTTTTTGCCTCCTTGCCCCATAAATATTATGGAGGACTTATCCAGTTGGTGGTCATCGATTTTTCTATCAGTGTTGGAAATCAATTAAACATACTGTAGCTCTTGATGACCCCCTCCACCTCCTAAATTCCTCTCTGTTAAATAAATAATGATCGTTAATCGTGTGGTCTATAGGCCTTGTGTGCTGCTTTGCAATAGCTTAGGGACCATGTCCAGAAAGCATTAAAAATTAATGGCATGCATTACTATGGTAACGACACGCTAGAGGGGCTCCTCTTCCCAGTGCCGTGCATCGCCTTTCAGTGCTCTCTGCATTTTGGTGGAATGCCACTTTTTGCTTCAAGTGCAAAATAGTTCAACCTTTGGAGAGGAACACTACACATCAAGTGCACTTTCCTATGCAGATGGTTCGAGCGACACACCCACAAGTCGGAGGTTTCTCGCTGTGTAGTGCTCTGGACATGATATCCAATGCAATGCGCCACAAAGAAAATTAATTAAAATAACGCTTTCTGTGGAGGCCCCTACTGTAGGTACATTGTTTTCCACTCCTGCTGCTTTTGGCACCTCAGTTGCAAGGACCCACTGGAATGTCTTCACAGGAATTGGGAATAGAGAATTGGGAACTCACACCAGGCACGTGCACACATAGACATAAAAGGGGGCTTGAGCCCCTGCCCTTTTTATACGTTTGTAAAAAGTGCCCACTCCAGACCACAAATGCAGTTTTTACTATGGTGAAAGAAATGCAAATGCCCTCTCTCCATGCCGTGCATGAAGACTATGCTTAGTCAAGTGTGGTATCAAACACTGAAAATATCAGACCTCCAAGCTCACAACGTGTCGCACTGCGACGCGTTGGAGGTCTGATATTTTTGATATATTTTCACCAAAAGTCCCTTTTAGAAATGTCAGCCCTTTCTCTGCATGTCCCTGACTCACACTATCATCATTCAACTAAACTCCACAGCAGACATCTGCAACAATGGATGTTTTGCACTGGTAGCCAGTGGTAGAATGTTTAAACTCTCGGTGGTACATCACTGTACATTCCTTTAGCAAGCATTGTCAAAGAGTTCTTCAAAAATAGAAGAAAAAACAAACAAAAAGATGATGAAATGAAAAGTAATCACACACATGCAGGTGACTGCACTTGCTAAGGAGTAAAATGGAGCAGCTGCAACAAAAACTTTTTTGTGCCTCTGTTGAATTCATTTTAAACACCATCTGTTTAAACAAGCAAGATGGAATGTCTGCTTATCTGAGGCAGAACAAAATAATTTTCATAACATTGAAATGGCTAATGTCTTGTCTCCGTAATTGCTCTTTTGAAGGCTGATGTGAATAAGCAGGAAAAACGGGAGAAAGAGAAAGAGAGGGCCAATTAAGAAGAGATAAGTGCATATAGGTATGGCGTGAATTTATTTTATAATATAGTGCAAAAAGCATGACCAATTGCTATACTGCTGTAGTGCAAGAGAGGGAAATAGGAACTAATTATACCTCTAGAATGGGACTAATGCTGTGTCATTGTTTAATTGTGTAATATTTAAGACTGATATGGATTCATATAGAGTGATTTTGTGGGGACGTCATGTGTGGCTGTGCTGTATGTGCTGTTCTGTGTAGGGTTGGATGTCTCTGTCTTCTGCTATAGCATTGTTTAGAACAGGGCTACACCACTTAACTCTTTTAGTGCTAAAACCGGACAATTTCTTCTTTTTTTTTCAATCCAATACAATATTTTTTTTGCTATTTTACTTACCCTGAGCTGCTTGTAGAGACGTGGGTGGTCCTGGCTCGTCCGACGCTTTCCAACGAGCCATTCTACGATTTATTCCATTGAAAATGGTTTAGAATAAAGTTTAGAGCCCCCCAAAAAATACTCAATCTATGCGCGACGTATCCGAGGTGCCGAAACCGAACAATTCCGGTTTCTTTAATAAAATGAATTAAATAATCGGAGGCCTCAACGAAGCCTGACTCTAAATTTTCATCCAGGCCGCCGACCGCGAGCTCTTTCCTCCGGCCCGTAATCGGGTAACGCCGCCGCATCGCGCTGCCTAATCCAATACATTCTCACATCTTTGAAGACCATTTTCTCTGAACTGTGTTCTTATGGAAGAGAAAAAGGTTGTTTTGCGGCTAAATAGCCTCAAATCGGGCTTCTAAAAAAAAAAAACCTATAGCCATCTGTTAGCGCTCTTCATCCGGGTCATGTTCATTCCACTGGTCAACGTGAAATCAAAATCCACTGCTGCGTGGGTCCCCGTATGTTACAGCGTTGGCCTATGGGGGAATGTCAGGCACTTTGGCGGCCTCTTGTGGCCCTTGGCCGTTAACAAGTTAAGATGGCTCAGCAGCCGTAAAATAACAAAAGTCAAGCTAAAAATGACGGTCCTCTGCATGAATAATCTAACAATGAAGGAAAACACACAGAAACAGAAACGTTTCCATCTATAAGGCCAAAACTCATTGAACAAAAAGATTGTCATGGAATGATTCATGATGAAATGATTATGTTTCTTCTTAAGACAAGCCAAAACGTAAAAAAGTATAAAACAAGACAAGAATTGTTTCTTTTTTTTAAGAGAAACTGAAAATATATCAGAAATTATTTGTCCACACTGAAAAAATATATTTTCATTGGTATGACATGCCGCAGTGGCCACAGGTTGAATAGTGCTGATTTAGAATTACTAGTTGATTTAATAGGTTTGGTAGGGGTGCGTGTGTTAAGCCAGCACTGTCACTCCAGCACCCTCTGGAAGTTCCCTCACGTTTTCCCCGTTTCCAGAGTTCTCCTGCGTTTCCCCCCCACCTGTATCCACTGACTTTGATTATTGACGGGACTCCTCCCAGCCACAGCTGCTATAGCTGTTGAACTAATTATTGTACCTTTATATTGAACCCTGTGATTCTGTCCTGGGCTCGCTCATTGTTATCTGCTGATCCACCATCAGTACCTGCCTCGTATTCTCTCTCCAGTCGGGTTTGTTTGTTCCTCGTTTTAGCACTGCGTGGCCCTACGTTTATTATTACGACCTTTCACGTGTGTTTTCCGCCACAGTGTTAAAGGTTCTTGTGTTTAAAATACTTGCATTCCCCGTTGTGGGAGAATGCATTGTTGTGCTCCACTCGTTTTGACACTCAGTAAAGTTCCATTTCTGTTACAACCAGTTCTGTGTCTCTGCCTTCTAATTCCACGCTCACAGTCAGCGGTTCCTAACAGTGTGGGTACTACCATTTCTGTTGGTACCCTTTTCTCCTTTTTCCCCCTTTGCTTCTGGTTAGGTTTTGTCTTTTACTTATAAAATATAATAAATAAATAACATGCCTATAGCAGCAAGTGGTGCAGTATCAGGTGTGGCATGAAGGCCCATTACTCAGTAGTAGCAGCAGCGGCACAAGATAAGCTCTGAGCCTTGGAGGCCAGCACCATCTGGCCTCAGTGTCACTGGCACACAATGGATGGCGGCGCTTCGCTGTGCCAAGGCCTGTGCTGTGTTCTGCCCCGTGCCCGCCCCATGCCTGCCCCATGCCCGCCCCATGCCCAGTGGTGGGAAAAGTACTCAAAGTAAAAGTAGCAATACCACAATGTAAAAATACTCTGTTACAAGTAAAAGGCCTGTGTTTTACTTGAGTAAAAGTACAAAAGTATTGGCATCAAAATATACTTAAAGTACCTCTGAGATGTAATGGAGTAGAAGTTAAAGGAGCTATAGTCAACTTTTTCATTGTAGGGCCGACACTTTGTTTACATCCTAGTCTATAGACTAGAATGTAAACAAAGTGTCGGTCTGACAATGGCCAAAATGATTATTTTATCATTATTTTACGCTTTTTGTGGTCATTTTTGAATAGAAACACATATATGAAGCTTATTTTTTTATAAAATATTTTCGAAACGTTCTTAACACAGATGAGGGTGACGAGGGTAAACATGGAGATGTGGAGAACACTATATATGGAGATAGTCCAGTCCATCATGTCATATGGGACTACCGTCATAGAAAGTAGCCATTGCTAGGCCGGAGTCAATGGCTGTCTGTCTGTCTGTCTGTCTGTCTGTCTGTCTGTCTGTCTGTCTGTCTGTCTGTCTGTCTGTCTGTCTGCCTGTCTGTACAGGAAGTGATGTCACATGACATACTTTTTATGCCCATATATGAGTCATTCTGTACCACATCTCCATGTTTAGGCCAAACAGGTTCGCTCCATTTCTCCATGTATAGGTCCAAATGCCCAACGTCGAGCTTGACAAGGAGGATACCGCACATTGTACCTCATCCACCCTTTCTTCTCTCTCCTTTTGGTATCTTTATCCTCCTCCTCCTTTTTTTCTTTTTTATTCTTCTCTTTTTTTCACAGCCGCCCCCATATTTACTTTAGAAAATATATATTAAATTCTAAGAACGTTTCGAGTACCAGTTTGATACAAGAGCGAATAAGCGCTACACTTCTGGAATCCTGTGCGTCAACTTAAAGTCGGATCCAGGCCTAATAACTTTATCTATCCGCCCCGTTGCCACCTCCTTGTTACATTTTCTTTTCTGAGACACATTGTACCTCATCCACCCTTTCTTCTCTCTCCTTTTGGTATCTTTATCCTCCTCCTCCTTTTTTTTCTTTTTTATCCTTCTCTTTTTTTGTCTTTCTTAGTCTTGTGTATCCTTCTCTTTTTTTAGTCTTTCGTGTAGCCGCCCCGTACAGGAAGTGATGTCACAACTCGCTGACATCACACTGACATCACTCCCTGTACAGAAGGAAGGTTACAGAAGGAAGGTTACGGAAGGAAGGAAGGAAGGTCACTCCAAGTGACAAGGTTTTTCAGGGTAAATGCGACCTTCGGTCGCAAAAACAAACTGCAGATGCCCTATCCTTGACAGAAATACGTGAGGAAGTTGTGCCACCACTGGATTTACTCTGGTCATTGATTTGTATTGCCAGTGGAGAAGTTTTTTCCTGATAAGTCTGGTATGTTTGATATTTGTTTCCATCCATCCATCCATCTTCAACCGCTTATCCGGAGTCGGGTCACAGGGGCAGCATCTCCAGCCAAGAGCTCCAAAACTTCCCTCTCCTGTCCTGAGCAACATTAGCAACTTGCTCCAGTTTTTAGTGAAAGAAATACTAATGCCCATGCCTTACCTGAAGGCAGCATTCAAGAGAATTGCCTTTTCCAAACTCTCCTGAAATTGAATACAGCATCTTGGAATTGCCCTCTCTGAGTTGACGTCCAGAACTAGGCCAGATCACAGCCCATATGGGGATGATCTTGACGTCATTACCAGGACGTCATATGGACTTTTTTTGTTTGACAGGATTATAAGGTTATATTCTGGGACACATCTGATTTTATGATATTTATCTGGCCTCGATCGGACCCTCTCTGATTAATCCAGGATGTCCGGATTTATGTTGAAATCACGTGATATTCTTGGCTAGATCTGACTATAGTCACGGTTTGACTATCTGGCCCCAATCGAGACGTCACTGATTGGTCCAGGTCCTGACCGTGCTTGCCGGATAGTTCAGAAAATAGCCGACCTCTAAGCTCAGTGCGTGTCGCCTAAAAATTTAGTGGAGTAAAAGTAGAATATTTGGATCCGAGGTGTAGTGGAGTAGAAGTAAAAGTATTGAAAATTGGAAATACTCAAATAAGTAGCCTACAAATACTTCAACATTGTACTTAAGTAAATGTGCTTTCCACCACTGGTCTGTGGCCTACCTCGCTTTCAAGTTCAAGTCCAAGTTCAAGTTGTGCGTGATGATCTAGCTCTTGTTAAAGCTGTCCCTGGTGAGCATTTAAAGCATGAATACAATATAGCAGCAGTGCTCCGCTAAAGCACTCTGTGCAGGATATGGAAGGCAGCAGAGAATGCACTCATAGTTTTAATTATGTATTTGAAACATCGATAGCTTGCACTAGTGCCCCCACGGACTACCATGCTCTTCCTCCAGTCTTTAAATCTACCGGATGCGTGCGCACTAGAGAATCATGTATGCCTCCGGCAATTTTAGACATTTATAAAAGGATTGCAAACTGAAAAGGTAAACCTTCCATGCAAAGCAACTTCTGAACCAAGAGATGTCTCTCTTTTTGTTTTGTCCCATTGAGAAAGGGATGAAACAGTCTTGTCTTATTCTATGATGAAAAGACTATTTTCCAGCTATTGTTTTCTAGATGAAAAATGATTGGATCTAAAAATCCGTAAAAACAGTATGGTACTTGGGTCTGATTCACTCCTAAACCAATTAATTCTAAGTCAAAGTTGACAGCGAACCGTGTACGCCATAATATTTTTTCAACATAATAGCTTCTCTCAAACCTATTACTGTATACTTGCTTCATCCAAGTGAGTTTACAAACATAAGCTCCTTTTCCACTGTTCCACAGAGAGAACTATAGGATACTGGATAAACAACTGAAATTGGAAGTGGTGAGAAGAGAGAGAGAGAGAGAGAGAGAGAGAGAGAGAGAGAGAGAGAGAGAGAGCTGACAAAAATTGTAACTGGATCACTCTAAAATTGAAGACGATAAATATATAAATATATACATATTGTGGGTTCTTTATCTGATTGGATAAAAGTAGCAAGAATGTATAAATGTATTTATTTACTGCAATGACTACTATAGGAATTGCAGTATAAAGTTTTACCGGAAACAAATTGACCAAGCAGACAAACAGATATCTAAAAGATTAAATGAATAGGAGGCATTTATTTTCCTTTGTTCGTTCTTTTTGAAAGAATTATGAACATTTCAGAGTGCCATAATAAGTGTATAATCACTAGCGATCAGTTATGTCAAATTACTGGATGTCCTCAGCTGATGCAAGTCCTGGGGCAAATATGGAGCATCACGCTAGTTGAGACAGGCACATAAGTTGATCTGATCTTATACAATGTTAGCCGTCACAACGAATAGTTCTGTGTCATTTGGGGCAGTTCATTTCAGTGTCTATTAGGTCTGGTAAAAACATCACCTGCTGTTCCTTTGGGTCGACACCTGGACCGCCCACCTGTACAAGTGCCCCAGTCATGCCAACAACATACAACAACCAGTAAAGCCTCTATCATTGTACAAGGTGAAGAGCTATCACCTCACCGCGGTGTAGTTTTCTAGCTATCACCTAGGCTTTGTTATACATTTATAGGTGATAGCTAGAAAACTACACCGTGGTGAGGTGATAGCTCTTCACGTTGGACTATGATAGTGGCTTTAGACTCCCTAATCGGGAGATAAGCAACCGCCAGGTCGCATACACAACATTTAGAAGGCAACCGTAGCCAATCAGGAGGGAATATGGCAAATGGGACAGATCCATGTTGATGACAGGACTTTAGAGATACTGTGTACCGCTTTGTGTGATTTTAGGCCAAAATCTGTAGGAGCAGTGTGCAAAAAAGTGTTTTGCAAAAATCGGCCTGATGGTGGCGCTAGAAGAGGGCCATGTGAGAAATGGGGGGTGGAGGTTGTGCAAGTTTGGCATTGATAGGGCCAACGGTGGCAGAGATATGACTAGGGCAAAAGTGTGACGTGACGTGACGTGACGTGACGTGACGTGACGTGACGTGACTGACTGACTGACTGACTGACTGACTGACTGACTGACTGACTGACTGACTGACAGACAGCCGGTGGGACTTTTCATAGTAACTGCGACCTGACGGTCACAATCACAAGTCCGCCGGCCTGATCCATTATTCTGACGATAAAAGCCACCCCCTATCAATGTGAGGGCGGCTGTGAGCAGTCCGTCTCTGTGTTTCACTCGTTATGTGATCATTAACTTTACTGTTCAATGCAGTGTTCGTTTGATTGTTAACTTGTTTGAGGCTCTCGTGTATGGCCGTTTGGGGATTTGGGGCCGTTTGCTCTCTGTGTTTAATGGGTTGTTGGCAGATTGTGTTTGACATTTAAGGTTAGTCGAGAGATGAGAAAGGAATCTGCTGGGTTGAGTAGGATGATATACTACACGTTTTGTTGTAGTATATCATCATCATCATCATCATCATCATCATCATCATCATACTATTAAGCCACAAACTGTCTGTCCACAATATCTCTGTCCTGGGCATAACTCGGCATCCTAGTCATTTTAAATTCAGGCTAAAAACCAGGGACGTGCTGGGCCCCTGATTCAGTTGGGGAAAGGAGTTGCAGAGGCCCTCAGACTTTTTCGCCTTCCGGACGCGCCGCGAGTCCCCAAACACTAACCGATAAGCGGTTTGATTTTAGGTCTCATTGTTTTTCTGGTATAAAGAGACTCTAACTAACTAGAAAGAAATGCAATTCTGGGAAATTGCGAGTGTGGTTGCCTACATATTGTCTGGATAGCCCAATTGTCATGTGAAGCTCGACCAATCCTCGGGCTAGCCCATTGAACTCAAAGGACCTACTATTCATAGTCTGGATTGTTTATCTAGGATTAGTAATGTTTGCCTGTCTATGGGAGAAGTGATAACTACCTCCACCTCTGGCCTCCTGAAAGTTTCAGGGCAGTTTTGAAGGAGGCCAGCGAGCTACATGTTTTAAGGGAGGTATTCAAGGAATTCCACACCTGGGTAGAAGTGTTGTAGAAGGAGAATTTACCCATATTTGTCTTAATGTCCGAATGCTGCTTCCTGATTGGCTATGCGTTTACCCAGAATTGTCTAGAACTATAATGTGTTGCCCTCTATGCAACCACACTAATAACCAAACAAAGGCAAAAAAGGAAGGAAACAATTATGCTGAGAAAACTAAGGGAAACACACAAGGCACAAAATACTCAAATGCTCAAATACTAGAAACACTTAGATTACAATAGCTGGCATACACAACGACAAAGTTTAACCACAAACTTACAGTGACAAACCAACAAAGAACACAGAGGAGTATAAATACACAGAACTAACTAGACACAGGTGAACTCAAACATACAATCAACACTGGGATTGGCTGGGGCATAAGTTAGGAGACAGGAGGAGAACATAACTAATCAAAAGTAGGCAAGACAAAAGGCAGGAAACAACTACAGAGGCAGACAGGAAACACTGGGAACAAAACTACAAAATAAGATACAAAAAAAAACTACAAAATAAGATACAGACTAAAAAGAGCATACTGGACAGCAACAAAGCCTAAAGTCCAAAAGAGGACTGAATGTGTTTGCGTGGCTCCAAGGGGCTGCGAGGAGCGGACGGTGACTTTGCAGAGTGTACAGCATATGAGAACACTGAATGTGTCTGCGTGGCATGGGGGCCATCACCATCATGGTGGTGATGTCACCAAATATGGAGGGGCGGCAGCCTGCGCATAGCGGTGTTGTCAGGCATGCACGGCAACCGTTTGTGTGAGTGAGATCAGACCAGAGCTCTGCTCAGCATCGTATAAGATTTGAGAATATTTTTTAATTCCATTTCATTCCACCGAGACCAGAGGATTCAGTGTTCTGAGAGAAGGAGATAGAGAACACAGGGAGTCAGAGGTTAAATAATTCCATTACCCAACAGGACCTACGACTCTGCCCCTATAACAGTCCATGTATAGATGCAGATTTGATGATGAACCACCACTCCAGGAAGGAGTGTGGTCTCAATCCTCCCAGACTGAGGTCTGCTGTTCTGATTACTTCACATCTCAAACGAGCCATGACGATCTCTACTGCCCAATTCCCATAAATGGACAGATCCCATCAGAATCCAGAATTGTACCCAGCCAGGAACAAGGAGACACAGACGAACCAAAATCTTACAGTCATCAAAGGTTTACCAAGACTTTAACTCAACCAGGAGAAG
Organism: Nannobrachium achirus; assembly: GCF_963921795.1. Lineage (NCBI taxonomy): Eukaryota > Metazoa > Chordata > Actinopteri > Myctophiformes > Myctophidae > Nannobrachium > Nannobrachium achirus. The sequence goes on along the minus strand of NC_137815.1, from coordinate 67,242,072 downwards.
TGAAGACGTGTCAGCTGACTTATACAGGGAAGAAAACTCACATCTGTAAACAGTGTGACAAGAGTTTCAGTCACCCGAAAAAACACCAGCGTATCCACGCTGGGGAAAAACCTTTCTATTGTAAACAGTGTGACAAGGCTTTTAGTCGGTTATCTGCACTGATTATTCACCAGCGTATCCACACAGGAGAAAAACCTTTTCACTGCAAAGAATGTGACAAGAGTTTTAGTCAGTCATGTAGCCTGAAGAGTCACCTGCGTATCCACAGTGGAGAAAAACCTTTTTATTGTAAACAGTGTGACAAGGCATTTAGACGGTTAGATCTACTGAAGAGTCACCAGCGTATCCACACCGGAGAAAAACGTTTCCACTGTAAGCAGTGTGGAAAGAACTTTAGTGTGTTAGGTAATCTGAAGGCACACCAGCGTATCCACACTGGAGAAAAACCTTTTTATTGTAAACAGTGTGACAAGGCATTTAGACGGTTAGATCTACTGAAGAGCCACCAGCGTATCCACACCGGAGAGAAACCTTACCACTGTAAGCAGTGTGGAAAGAACTTTAGTCTGTTAGGTAATCTGAAGGCACACCAGCGTATCCACACTGGAGAAAAACCTTTCCACTGTAAAGAGTGTGACAAGAGTTTCAGTCGGTTTCATCACCTGAAGAGTCACCAGCGTATCCACGCCAGAGAAAAAAACTTTTCACTGTAAACAGTGAAAACCACCGTCTGCACAATGGAGGTAAAAACCCAATCTGGTCACACTAAAATATAGCTGCAGCTTATACAACCGGTAGTTCTGACAAAGCAATCCGGTTGAAATAGCTATCTACCCATGTGAATAATGAGCATTACCACACTGGTTTGCGACCGTAGGGAGCATTTCATTCAAGAAAGAAAAGCCATTTCATTCAAGAAAGAAAATCCTGGGTAAAGCCCCCAGCAACTGTGGTTCAGCCAATCAGGCGTCTAGGCCCCCCTCCCCCTCCACTCTATGACAGACATCAAACAGGTAGTTGTCTTTGAAGCTTTCATTTCAATGAGCTTTCTCATTTTCAAGAGAGGTCACTAACGAACCCTTGTCACTTTTATGGCGCTATCAATTACCTCAGTTCACAACCCCTTTGAAGTTCAAAGGGAGCAATTAAAGGAATGGTTCAAAAAAAGAGTTTAAATAATTTGTTTTCCTGTTCTTTTTTCACATTAACATCACCATTGGATCCTATTGTTTAGTATTACAATGCCTTGGCCACCATATTTGCATATAAATACCCCCCACAGAGGCTAAAACTCACACCGCCCACAGAGGCTGACATTCCAGAGTCCTCACGAACAACATCGCAAAAACATAAGTAAAATGCCTGTAATATTTTTTTGGGTGATCATTGGAATGTCTAGAACATGTACATAATTATTATTGTAAATTAGAGCATGATTTATGATTTATGAATTATGGCTATAAAACCTTACAAAAACATTTTTTTAGGACTCCTACAACACCATCTGATTTTTTGGGGAAATTAATTTGGGCCTTTTAGGGTTAATCACTAACAATCGGTTGTGTCAAATGACCAGATGTCCCCAGCTGATGCATGTCCTTTGCAAATAAAATGCTAAATACTGTGGCGTATAATGAAACAGCATCCATTGAGCTGCTATTCGTGTCAAATTAGCTGTAATCTGAACAGTCATTAAAGTCAGATTAATGTCAGTGTCATGGATTACTATACTGGCTGATTTCTCTGCTCTTCAGACATATTCCCGTGCCATCTGTCTGCATGTTAGTGAATACACACAGGTACTGCTCTCTCTCTCTCACACACACACACAGGGATGTGCAGAGAATGATAGAGAGGCAGGGGCTGACATTTCTAAAAGGGCCTTTTGGTGAAAATATTGAAAATAGCAGACCTCCAAGCTCACAATGCATCGCGCTGCGACACGTTGTGAGCTTGGAGGTAATTTGTTTGTTACCAGCTAATCTCCGGTGCCATTGGCCCATGGCCATGAGCAGGAAATGCCCAAATAAGGCAATTCCTGTGTACATGGCCTTTAATGACGGACCGTTGTGTTTGTGTTACTTTTAGAGAGACCATGAAGCAACAGGAAAACTGTGGTCACTTCTAGCTTCCTTCAGCCCACGCAGTGCGGTTGATGTTTATGACGGAAAATTATGAAAACGCTGATGTTAGATGAATTTCATCAGATCAGATAAAGTGTTAAACCACAGATCCTAGCAGAGGAGAGGTGACGTGTGTGTGTGCGTGTGTGTGTGTGTGTGTGTGTGTGTGTGTGTGCGTGTGCGTGTGCATGTGCGTGTGTGTGCGTGTGTGTGTGTGCGTGCGTGTGTGTGTGAGGCGGTTTGTTTCCATTGGTGTGGGCTGTCATATGCGATATAAATCGCAACAGCGCAACAGTCTACGTTCAGTCTGTTGTGAAGAGGTAGAACATACTGTACGCATCAAATACGTGCAAGAAGAACTCGAGCCGTTACGGTAGAAATCGGTCTTGGCTGAACACTCTGAAACGATCGAGCTCCAAGACATGGACGACACGATCTACGACGATATTGACGGGAGGCCTGCAGCTCAGGAGAGAGGTCCACTCCAAGAGCAACATCACGTTGACACCTCGACCGCAGCAGAAGTGGCTGAAGATGGACATTATGCCCGGCTCAACGTCCAACAGATGGACGGCGCAATCTATGAAGATTTTCAGACCAAGACCAAGAAGGAGCAAGACCTGACACTGCGGGCTGGTAAGAGATGTTACTAAAAACGAATAAACTAATAGAACAAATCAAAGCAGTGTTAAGTTTTTCAGCAAATTTTGATGTAGTCTTAGTCTTTTGAATAAAACACCTTTAGTCTTAGTCCTGTCTTAGTCTTCTGCAATTGTTTTTGTCTAGTCTTATTCGACTAAACATCTTAGTCTTTTGGGATTAGACTTAGAATTTTAGTCTTTGTCTTTTAGGATACGTCTTTTAGGCTAAATATAACCACATCATTCTGAACAAGTCATTGTCTTCTACTGGTTGTTACTTGGTCAAAATAAACCATACATAAAATATGTATTTGGCTTTAATTACATTGCAGTTACATACAAGTGTTATTTTTTACAGCCATTAGTCTTCGACTTAGATTTAGTCTTAGTCCTTTGAATAACACAAATAATAGTCTTAGTCTTAGTCTTCTGAAATTGTTTTAGTCTAGTCTATTCTTATCGACAAAATATCAACATCTTGTAGTCTTTTAGAAGGGATAACAGCCTGGTTTAGTGAGATGTTAAAGACGTCTTTGAGGACCGGGGCCAGCTGATCCGCACCATAGGCGCCGGAGCCGGGTCTGTTTGGACCGGACTGCCACCCCACTTTTCAGGCTATATATCGACGTATTTCTTCTGTCATTGACAGAAGTCATTTGGTCAGTTTTTCCCCCCAAACGGCGTTATGGTCCCAATGTCCCCATTGTCTTGCTAAATCGCTGCTGGAGGTTGTTGCGACCCCCAGTCACTCATGCTAATTGCTTCCAATACACAAGTCTGTCTGCTATTACATGTTCAACCGGTTCTGATGACGGCCAGGCTGCAATTTTGAGGCTTTCTCAAAGGCAAATATTGTAGGCTACTTTTACTCCACTACTAATATTTGAAAACAGTTAAGTTACTTTGCAGATTTCGATTATTATAAAGGCATACATTAACCAGTTCAGTCTATATATTTAGGCCATTAGAAATGGAAATACAAGATCACAATGCGACGCTTATTGCTATAATTGTGAGCTTAGATCTGCTAAAATATTTGTATCTATGGTAGGCTACATTTGTGAAAACCTGTGAAATGGGACATTCTGCAAATTACTATGTTTTATATATACAGTACATTTTCATACCATAACGTCATTATGCAAGGACATTTTGGACATGGGACTTCTAACAGAGTATTTCTACTTTTACTTACTGAAGTAAAACCATTTTCAGTACTTTTCTTTTTTCTTCACTGACGGCCGGGCTGCTAATCGAGCGTCGGCTCGCTCACTCTCTCTCTCCTCACTCACTGTAGTCAGTGCGATGCAAGCAGTTCATTTCTGAGTTCTAACTTTCACTATACAGTAGCTTGAATTTTCCTTACTTTATTCACATTTAAACTTAATTTATTTTCTCGAAAATACATTGAGCGCAGCAGAGCACTAGCTCATTCATAATGCCGAGATTACAGAAGGCATAATAGACCTACAACATTGTAGGGCATAATAATTCATATTGAAATAAAAACAGCAGGATAAAACGAGTTATATATTGTGAAAAAGTTGAATTAAATTATTTATCCAGAGCTACTTATACAATTGTCATCTAACAACACATTGTGCTAGTGTGTAATAGTTATACTAAAGTCAGAGGTGTAGGTTTGGTTACGGTTATGACGTCACCACCTGGCCACGCCCACACCGTCCCCTCACTATTTTACCCCTGCCGGCGCCTATGATCCACACACTCCTTGAGCGCCCGACCTGGAATGTTGTCGGGGCCCGTCGCCTTCCGGGCGTTGATACCTTTCAGGGTCCGCCGGACATCAGCTAGGTACAGACTGAGTACCTGCTCATCTGGAAGAGGAATGGTTTTCCTTGCAGGGATGTTGTTTGTTGCTTCAAAGCGTGCAAAATAATTATTGAGCTCATTGAGGAAGTCCTCGTTGTCCTCACAGGATGATGGTCTCCCCTTATAGCCTGTGATAGATTGAATGCCCTGCCACATGCGCCGAGAGTCTGTAGAGTACTGGAAGAAACCTTCAATTTTCCGACTATAGGTACGCTTTGTAATTCTGATGGCACGGTTCAGGTTGGCATTGGAAATGTAGGCAGACACAGTCCCAGCATACTCCTCCACATCAGTCCGTTGTCTATCTGTTGCCGCCTCCCTAAACATGTTTACTGTGTGTGTGTGTGTGTGTGTGTGTGTGTGTGTGTGTGTGTGTGTGTGTGTGTGTGTGTGTGTGTGTGTGTGTGTGTGTGTGTGTGTGTGTGTGTCCTCCAGACATAAGACGCTACAAGCGGAGTGGAGTCAGGGTTAGATTGCTCTGTGCTGTTACAGTTCTCCTCAGCATTGCCGTACCACTCTACCTCCGTATGTCAACTTTCATAACACTTATTTTTATATATGTTTGGGCACTTTGTACATTATTTTATGCACTATGATAACTCATAAAATATAGTATTCATTGTTTTAGTTTTAGTTGCAACATGAACAGTAGCAGCATTGATATTTGTGACATTATTATATTTTTCAAAATGTTTTCAAATGGTGGATCTCTCATTTTACAGATCAGACCAACATGGTGGAGAGACAACAGCTACTCAACAGTTTTGTGCTGTCACAGAACATCCATAACCTGACCGAACAGAAAGGCCAGTTACTCCTGAACAGCTTGGAAAAGCTAGAGGCCAAGTATGACAAGTTAGAGGTCAGGTATGAAAGGTTAGAGGCCAGGTGTGACAAGGTGGAGACCACCAAGTACGATCTTCTGACTGAAGAGCGAGAGCAATTCCAAACCACGATCAATGACCTGAAGATGAGACTCTGTGGTCAGTGTTGCATCATGTTCATTGTTGTTCATGTTCATTTGTCATTCATTTGAGCTAAAAAAAAGACTATTGTTTTGTCATCAGAAACACCTGGATGGAAGAAGTTTGACAGAGGTTGTTATTACATCTCTACTGGGGGGAAAACCTGGGAGGAAAGCAGACAGTGGTGTATAGACAAACAATCGGACCTGATTGTCATAAAAAGCAAAGAAAAACAGGTATATTGTGTGCGTGCGTGCGTGCGTGCGTGCGTGCGTGCGTGTGTGACATGATCGACATGATCATTTGTTGACTAAGGCAATAACTCGCTCAGTGTCTTTTAACAATGTTATTCACACGGAAACAAACAATTGGGACCTCGAGGTTACACTGAGGCCTTTTCCGTAGAGAGAATAAAAGAGAGGTTATTTTACCTGAAGATAGAGACAGAAAAATACAAATACAGAGGTTTTAGGAAATGCCTTCACTAAACATGATAAACTACACTTGAATAAATCTGTTAACTAATGGTTCTATTAATTATACTTACAATAGCCTTATCAGATCGATATGCAATAAGAACACGCAGTACGCCCGTATTAACGAGGTACAGAGCTTGAATGAGGATGGCTCTCGCAAAATAGAGGATAGCTCTCGCGAAATACAGGAAGCACCGTTTGAGCCGAAAGTAGTAGCAGAGTTATAATGGCTGGTGTATTTGTATTATGTTTAAAAGTTTTTCGTTAACAGGATTATGTATACAATATCTAGACTGCACAATCTATGTGTGACGTTGCTCTCTCTAAGTATGGTAATATTTTAGCGATCTTTTTCTATGCAGTTTGAAATGTCCGGTAAACCACTAGGTGGCACCAGGAGCCTAAATATACAGTTGCATGCAGATATTCATAGAGATCACAAATAACACAACAGTGTATGTACATCAGTAACCAGCACCTTTTCTGTCCAGGACTTTGTTGCCAGTTTCAAGAAGAGTGTGTGGCTGGGTTTGACCGACAGAGAGACCGAAGGATCGTTCCAGTGGGTGGATGGAACACCACTGACCACACCAACGTAAGACTGATCATCTTATTTTTACCTCCATTCTAAAAAATGGTATTAAATGTTTACAAATCTACTGCACTGTCACTAAGACATCTGAGTCTACTTCACTATCCAGTTAATGTGCATCTAATATCTAGAACAGTGCTTCTAAAAGTGTCGAGGTACACTGATGTGTCATGAGCAGATCTGGGCAGTAACACCTTACTTAGTATCATATTACAGTAATATTATTACATTCCACAGTAACCAATTGTGTAATATTGTACTAGTAAGACGCCTCAGGCGCCAATTCTTGGACATCTGGCCAGTAATATATATCGGACCAGTTAACCATATATGGAGAACCCTGGTATATGGAGATCCATGTACTGTATATGGAGATATGCTGTGAGAGCTCAAACATGCTTGCTCAGTTATTCGTTATGTGAAAGTCCTATGATGTCTATGACATCTTACATCATACCCTTTTATGCCCATACATGGAGATCCCTGTCTGTAGAACCAGCCGCTATTGTGGTATGTAGCCGATGTGGCCTCCATGTGCATTCCCATATGAAGTCCTGGCTTATTTTAGCCACTTGTACGCATGCCTACGCTACCCCACTAAAATCTAAATACTAACATTGTTAAAACAATAGAAAGCAGTAAATGAAAACATTTTAACACTCATCTTTTATTTCCTTTAATTACAATCTAAAATATGAACTCTTGTTGTGAAAAAAAAGCTGTCCTTTAACCCTTTGTGGTGTCCAGGGCTATGGTGGGTTTCTGTGCCCCTGAACTGGGTCGTGATGAATTGAGTACAATGGACCACAATGGAAACAAGCAGCTTGTGGCTTCATGTGTTATCATTGTAACATAACCTTTAACTTTACTAAAAGTATTGAACACAACACTGTTAATACATTATTCAATGAATCAACCAATCAATCAATCAAGCAATCAAGCAATCAAGCAATCAATCAATCAATCAATCAATGACAGAGTCTATGTTTAGTCCGTGTGTGGCTCAAAAATGAAGCCACCTCCATACATGGAACACATACAGAAATACTTTAACGTTTGGAAGTAATGACATTATTTTGAGTTTATTTTGTCCATTGTAAAGTTTTTTCATTAATTCTTATCTGTCTGGCAGAAAACTTGTATCTCCATATTTTAACCTTTTATTTTTGTATTTGTAAATTAAATCCCGACTTCATTATACAAAAGTAGTGAAAACAGGTAGCTTGGGATGTTGTGAAAACCACACATTATTAGTGAAAAATATAAAATATAATGCAGATAATACAGTTTAAAATGTATTTACTAAGTCAGTATTTTATGTGAACTAATTTTCAATCCTGAAATATTTTTTTTATATATTATTTATTTCATATTAATCCACAAAAAATAGTATAGATATTTTAGCTTGTATAGATCTATTCTATGCTATGAATACCGGTGTGCTTTGGACACAAAATGTTTGCAAATCACTGAAATAATTAGGACATTATATATATATAAAAAAGAAAAAAGAAAAAAAGATTTGGAGTGAAAAAAAACCATCTTTGTAAAAGTAAGGTAATAATGATATGTTCCTACTTCTACAGGTACTGGTACCCTGGTGAGCCTCATGGTGAAGACACCACTTACCCTAATGCAGAAGAAGACTGTGTTGACTATTATGATGGATCTGTGTCCGGCTATCCTAGCAGAGGATGGAATGATGCACGGTGTTCTAGGTCTCTCTACTGGATGTGTGAAAGAGTTGTGTGCTGAAACCATCATGTTCACCATGTATCAGTTAGCTGGTGTGTTGCTACAATGTATTCATGTAGATGAATACAAAGTTTGTTCTGTTGTATTCTTAAAACAAGAGAGGTTATGCATCGACGATTTCTCACCCGTTTTAATCTTAATTTAGTAATTTTATATTTTATTTGCCATTTAACTTTGTTATTGATTGATTAAGTGCTTTACATAACTATTTGTGCCCTATGTTATATTTTGTCTATTAGAAAATAGCAGATCCTTTTAGTGTCACTGTAAAATCCTAACCACTGTACTATTTGCTAACAGCTAATAAAGTACTCAATGAATCAAATTATATTTTAATATTTTGGTTACGATTTTCCTCTAAATCACGTTTTTCTTGTAATTATTAATAATTGTTATTATTGTTATTAGAATGCCAGGGATGCGGCAGGAACTCATTTCAACTGGACTCCAGTCCTGCGGACTAACTTGCCAACGCTTACTGGCACTATGAAATCCAAAGGGACATACTGACTGACGTTTGAACGGTCTTATCCCACTCCGCCGAGCACAATTGATTTGCCACCTTGACTTTGATCTCTGTGTTTACTTGTCCTTATCGATACCTTCCCGGGCATTATCGCTGCCGTCATCTCCTCCCTCCCGTTGCTCTCACACCTCCACGGGCAGCAAATTAATGCTGTTTCTCTCCTTCCGTTTTAATCAGAGGCCCAATCACGCATCGTGCTGTGGCGTCATTAGAGGTCAAGGGAGTTGGCTGAGAAAACAGTTAAGCTTGTTATGGCAGAAGACTTAGAGCCAGGGGCGTCACAAGGGGGGGGAGTGGGACTAAGAGCCCAAGGTGGAGGGGCCTTAATTATTTTATGCTTTAGCTGTACCAGATATACGAGCTCACAGCGCGGCACCGAGTGCCCCGCTGCGAGCTTGTAGATCTGCGATTTTGGAAAAGTCGTGAAAATGTGTGCAAATCTTTGAATATATGTTTTTTTTTTAAGCGAACATTTGTAACTCAGATTTAGTTTCTGCGGGGTCCCTGGAACTAAATATTTTGAGATGGCGGTCCGTGGCCAAATACATATAATTTTGGGGGTCACATGAAAAAGTTTGAGCACCACTGACATAGAAACATAGGTTTTTCAAAAAACCTAAGAAGGATTTGAAATATTCAAAGACTTGCACAAAGGTTTGTGATTTTTCAAAAATAGCAGATCTAAGCTCGCTGTGAGCTTGTATATCTGCTATTTTTCAATAGTTAAAGCACAACATGTGAGTGAATCCTTGTACCCAGGGCCCAGAATGTGGTGTGACACCCCTGCTTAGAGCTAAATAAGAGCGATCTCATAATTACAATCTGCTCATTGCATCCCAGCTCACACAGGCCCTGATTAATGCACAGGCACACGCGGGGCTGCAGCCCGGCCTGGCGGCGGGCCAAGTGCCAACTAGGGTTTGACGATTATTTTCGCAGCGATTATTCTATCGATTACTTCTTCGAAGACTCAGATAATCGAGGAGCGTGTTTACTTTTTTTAATAGTTTAATTTCTTTATGAATTAATATAAAGTATTAAATTAAACACACATTTGAAGAAAAAAAAGAAAACATAACACAATAACACAATCGTGTTATTGATTTTTTTTTCCAATTGATTACTCACATCATGGAGACTTGAGTTCAATAATATTTGTAGGTATTTCTAAGACAGTATTTTGATTACAATAAATGTACCCCCAGTGATTCCGGATGGGGACCAAAATGCATTCAGGTCCCCATCCGGAATCAATGGATGTAAATTTACAATAATGTTTTTTTTTGTCTTAGGAGTGCGACAAAAAAATAAAAATAAAAAATGAAGTCAAGTCTCCATGGCGTGAGTAATCAGTTGAAAATAAGTCATTTTGGGGGTGAACTACTCCTTTAAGTGTTGTCATATACTTTAATGTCATGCAATGACAGTTAAAATCTGCTGTACAAGATAACCAACACGTTGCATCGCGTTGCGTTGTGAGATTGTACATTGGCTATTTTCACTATTTAAAATGGTTCTGCCTGACTGCAAACTGTCCGTCCATTGCGTCCTATGACTGCATGTCTGTGTGTGTGTGTGTGTGTGAATAGCTGACATATCCAGTTTCCTTGAGGAGCACTTCTTGGAATTTCTTCCGGTTACCAGTCACACTGGCCAATCCTTCTTTCACGCAGTTACAGCGAATTTTGAAAGGATGGGCATTGATAAGGAAAATTGTAGGGAACAGTGCTACAACAATGTTAGCACTATGTCGAGCGTGTATAAAAGGAGTGCAATCATGCATACATGAATTAAACCCAGGCGCAGAATGGGTCCATGGCCATGGCCCGTGCTGTACGTTAATTTTAGTCGGAGTGAATACAGTTAACTGCTGCCCAGAGCCTGAAGAGGTCTTTGTGTTCATTTGGTCCCCTTTAATACGTTCTACTGATGCTATCTCCCACCATCGCGCTGGTAGACACTGACAAAGCATTTTCTACCACACTCAGGTCTCTCTCACTTGGTGGTCTGCTCACACTTCAGCAGTCAAAGGAGTATTCTTTAATTACAAAAGCATTATCTAGTCACTTCATAACATTAGTGTGGACGATTCCCAAAACATGTCAACACCAGGTTTGCTTTAGATTGCGAAAGGGTTGTTGTATAGGGGGAAAAAAGGAGACCAAAATGGTAAATGTATATAGCGCTTTTATCCAATGGCGCTTTACAGTACATAGATTGTGCATTACATTCCCCCATTCACATTCATACACCGATGGCAGAGGAAACCATGCAAGGCACCAACCTGCTCACCGGGAGCAACTAGGGGTTCAGAGTCTTGCTCAAGGACTCTTTGACATTAACTCAGGGGGAGCCCGGATTCGAACTGGGGACCCTTCGGGGACCCTTTGTGCTCGGTTTCTCTACCCCTGAGCTATGCCGCCCCACCAACTACCAAAGGTCAAGTTTACAAAGTATTGAGTGTTTAAGTGGTTAAATGTCAAATTTAACATGAATCCAATATGTAGTGGGTCTCCGTCAGCTATGGGATCCGTGGCCTGAAAAACGCTGAAGACCCCTGACTTACGGTACAGTATTTGTGTTGCTCCTTTTAGTGTTTCAAACTCCTGTTGTAGTGTTTAATGTATGATTCTACTTTTAGCTTTCGGAAATGTTGATGTTTTGATTTAGTAGAATGTTAGAGAGGCAGGGGCTGCACGCGACGCGTTGTGAGCTTGGAGGTCAGCTATTTTCGGTACTTAACTTGATACTACACTGAACTAAGCATTATCAAGTCAATAAGTCAGGAGAGTTTGGACATGGTAATTCTATGGAATGCTGCCTTCAGGTATGGCATTAAAAGAGGGCATTTGCATTTCTTTCACCACAGTAAAAACTGCATTCATGGTCTGGAGAGGGCACTTTTTACAGACGGATAAAAGTCCCTCAAGTCCCCCTTTGTGCACGTGCACGTGCCTGAGTGTGTGTGTGTGTGTGTGTGTGTGTGTGTGTGTGTGTGTGTGTGTGTGTGTGTGTGTGTGTGTGTGTGTGTGTGTGTGTGTGTGTGTGTGTGCGTGCGTGCGCGTGCGTGTGTGTGTGTGTGTGTGTGTGTGTGTGTGATGCTCTGAGGTGATGCTTAATCCTGGTCAGAGCCCTGGGGTCTACACAGAGTCTTGATCTGGGCCTGAGCTCACCTGTGTAAAAGTTAACAAGGAGGATATATCTTGCTTTGAAAATGTCATTAAGAGGTACAAATCCTGAGACTTTACGCTCTGTTCTGTCATGCTATTACACCATACTATGTCTTCTCTTTGCACAACTACCTGTGAATCTGTGAAATCCTGTTAACATTTTAAAATAAAATAAAATAAAATAAAATAATAAGGACTAAAAAAAATAAGGACTACTAAATCTCTGTCAATACCAATATAAAGACTTTGTTTACAATACAATTGCAACTCACTGTTAAATGTATCCGATCACCAGTATCACAATTTACAATTTTAGATGCTCTTATATCCAGTGTGACATTGTGACAGTGCAAGATCAAAGAAAGTGAACCCTATAGGCCACAAATTACAGTCATGTAAGTAGATTGCAGATGAATTCATGAAGTGCTGCAAAGTAACTAAAGGACCACCAGGTGAACATCAACAACTAAGTATAAACAGCATACTATCTAAATAACGAATGATAAGAATTTATGGAGAAGCAAACAGTGTCTATCTTAACACTATGCCAGCCGAAATAGAATGGCTTGTTGTAGATTAGCCGTGAAATTTCTATTATTATATTATGATCTGAGACATAATATTATGTTTATAAACATTAGCGCACTCCCTCTCCCCCTCCCCCAGCGCCGCCGGTTTGTTTTGGTTTGAGGTCCCCCGGTCGTGAACTCACCATAACTATCTTGATTTCCATTGACATAGAGTGTGAATTTTGGCCGAGTCGTCTTCCCCCCGTGGCGCTTCGTGCACATTGCGGTAAACGAATGTAATCCCGTCAATATGAAGACCCTGTGACAACTTTGATCTGGTCGAAAACATCCCCGATATGCGCTATGCTAACGCTTCCTCCTCCAATGAAAGTGAACGGAAAATTTGTTATAGAGAAGGGATAGTCACCAGAAGCACTTCCGGTTCATGTGCAGAGAAGAATGATGCAATTGGTTAGACGGGTGGTGAGACAGAGAAGGGGTAGCGATCGTTTTTTTTGGAGCTGTGTGAAACACAGGCTCCCTATACGTGGCCGTGTGGGTCTGTGTGTGTGTGTGTCTGTCTGTCTGTCTGTGTGTATGTAGCCAGAACTTCCTAAACTTCGGCACGCCACTAGTCCCACAGTTTTGCCACCACACACTCGCGCCATATGTCAAATCGACCGGCTTACTCAGGAATCGTGGGCTATTACTTTTCTAAGAGAAAGGTTCTATAGTTTAATTGATATTAATTTATTAGTGAATTAATTTTCCCCATTGACTTATAATGGGAATTGCAAAAACTCACATTCAATTATTTGTCTCTCGCAAACCATAGGGGCTAGAGTTTCAAGACTTGGAGAGGAGGTTCATAATGCTTTCAAGGATTAAATAAAAAATAATTGTGTCATTTGGCCGCATGGTGGCGCCATAACACCCCACTTTACGTTTTGGCCTGTAACTCTTGAACCGTAGGTCGGAAAATTAAAAATATTTTTTCCCTGGATTCCTTGGGTCATGACGCATCTCCCCATATAGGCCACGCCCATTTGCGCCATGATAGATTTTCCGCCATCTTGAATTTTCTCCAAAACACACTTTTTGCTCCTTTTCCTACATATTTTCTTCAAATGTCACAAAAATCGGTACACATGATCCACACACACACACACACACACACACACACACACACACACACACACACACACACACACACACACACACACACACACACACAGCTCCACTTCACACGGGTGTGATTTTTTTTTTTCATCATTATCACTTATTTCATTTTTAATGACCTAGTACGGTAAAAGACGACGCGGCTGAGACTCCTTGCTCAGATGTCCGGTATATTCCGGTTTTAATATTAAGGGGCTCCCCGTGGCTTGCAAAGTGTTAATAGCATAGCATGCGTGAACAGGTGACCAACATGCATCCGCTTAACATAATTAGCATCTATCAAGTAAGCCCGCAGGGGTCTTCAACAGGGGGTCCGCGCACGGAGGTACTGCAGGGGGTCCGCGAAATTATTGCTTAAAAAATAAAAAATAAAATGTTTTTTCTTTTTTTTTTTTTACATTTATGTTAAAAAATAAATCATGATTCTATCTATTTTGAATAGCTTGAATACATGATTACTATGCAATTGACAGATTGTTGATATTATTGACATTGGTTCTCAGTTAAAGTAGAAATGGTAGTGGTACGGCCCACCCTGCTCGCTGTAACTTGTACATGTTTAAAATAAAAAATATGTCGTAGCCCCGACCCCCCCACTCTACGAGGTGGTAGGGGGTCCCTGCTCCATCTCCCCATCAGTTTGGGGGTCCCCGGCCTGAAAACGTTGAAGACCCCTGAAGTAAGGGATAGATGCTAGTTATCAGGATGATGTTATCAGGCTGTCGGGATTGTTATTTATGGAGAACCACCGCGGAGCCAGTTGTTATCCCGCTTATTACCCGGCTACTAAATAAAATTAATAATTTGACTCAAAACTAAAAACAAAACAAAGTATTTCCTTGTTTACAGACGGCTGAAAGTGTTCCACAAGTGCTGCGCTGGGCGTCCCCCCCAGCGCAACACAGTCGCCTCGTAAAACAAGGAAGTGCTGATTAGATAGAATCCATTTTCTGATACTACTTAGTCTATTTCTCGCTTAAAATATGTTTTTAAAACATTCTTGAGAGCAACGTTTAGTTGTTAATGACGCTGTGTGTTTGTTTAGATGGCTGACCTGTTGCATATGGCACTAAATTCACGCAGTGCAGCCTGAGTGCAGCAGGTGTTCTGAGCCTTCGATTAGGCAGCGGTCTGTTAGCACAGCGGTCTGTTATCCAGAAATTACAGACCGCTGATTTCAGCGATTGGCCAATCAGAATCAAGCATTCAACCAAGCCGGGTAATAAAAATAAATAGGCAACAAGTAGAAATACAAGGAAACAAGAAGTGCTAGGGGGTGAGGTAGAGCCAAGAGGAGACATTTCAGACTGAAAATGGATAGTGAGTCTGCAGTCTTGACGAGAGGAGGTTGGATATCGTCACTGTCGAGCAAAAATCTCGTATCTCCAAGTTTCAAATATGTTTGTTTTTTCGTAAAGTAAAGCCCTGCTTCATCATACAAGACTGTTGCACAAAACTAGTGAAAATAGCTGATCTACAAGCACACACAACGTCTCGCGAAACATTTGACATACAGAATTTAATTTACGGTGAAAGCATATCGGATCTGTACCCAAATGTCAGCATTGCCCTGCATATTGTTGACTGTGCCCTCTGGTGAGAGAAGCTTTTCCCAATTAGAACTGAAAACGTACTTTCGGTCAGCTATTAAGGCTATTTAAGGCCATCTGGATCGACTGGGCGAAATTACAATTCAGCACCACCAAATATCTTGCAAACTGGATTACTCTGAGATAAGTGATGAGTTTGTTGCAGCCAAACCATTAAAGGTCCACTTCAAAGGGGGTGAGTAAAAGTGTGTGTGTGTGTGTGTGTGTGTGTGTGTGTGTGTGTGCGTGCGTGCGTGCGTGCGTGCGTGCGTACGTGCATGCGTGCGTACGTGCATGTGTGCGTGCATGCGTGTGTGCGCACGTGCCTTCGCTAAATCGTTTTAGCGAGTATGAAAAGTTTTGAAATGGTAAAAATAAAAAGCTGTGTGTACAACAGTATTTAACTGCACACATTTTTATTTAAGGCAAGCCATTAGAATGACTGGGATACTGAAACATACATCTTCGTTCATTCTAGAGCCTGTAACAATTTATGTAGCTGCTAATACTAGTATGACGCCTCAGGGCCATCTGGCCAGTGATGTATATCAGACCAGTTACCCATATATGGAGACTAACCCTAACCCTAACCCTGGTACCCATATGTACTGACTGTATATGGTACATCCCTTTTATTCCCATACAAGCTAGGAGATCCCTGTCTGAACCAGCCACACAGATATGGGCTGTCTTCCTCCATATATGGGCATTCCCATATGAAGTCCTGTTAGGTATATAATATTGATGACATCAGGGATCTCCATATGGGCATAAAAGGGATTCTGTTAGAGTGGTTCCCATGACATCACGACATACGATACAATCTCTTTTATGTCCATACATGGAGATCCCTCCATGTCTTGGCCATCTGGCCAGTGATGTATATCGATGACATCAGGGATCTTCATACTGTAGATGGGCATAAAAGGGATTCTGGGGAATACCCATATATGGACTTTTACATAGGTGATGTAACCTGTGATGTCACAGCAATGTGTCAGGGGAACCACAGTGTCAGGCGTGACCTTGGCAGACAGACACAGATACGTGGACAAGATGTGTCGGTTTTCATAGTAAACTTGCGACCTACGGTCACAATAATGTACAGTACTTTTAATGTTGGTGTCAACAGCGTACTGGTTTTCAGTAGCTGACATCAAAACGAGGCATTTCCTCACACGGGGGGATGGGGGCAGAGTGCTTTTGTTATTGAGGACAGTGGAATGTTTCTCGTGTCACCTGCAGCTTGCAGGGGGTTTTGATTAAATCCGGACCACTTCCGCCAGAGGTCTTTTCAATCAAGCAAACACAAGAGGAGCCCCTCTGTCTCTATCTCTCTCTCTCTCCTCCGAGGATGCCTTTTGTTCGGCCCCTCGTCGGCTCGATAGCCTCTGATTACTTCTTTGTTGACTCTCGCAGAGCCCCCTGGAATCAACAACACCGCTGTGGGGATCGAACAGCAGATCATAAGAATGACACTGGAGGGGGATGGATGGCGGATGGCTGGGACGTGCAGAGAATGTTAGAGAGGCAGGGGCTGAAATTTCTCAAAAGGCCCTTTGGTGAAATTATCGAAAATGGCCGACCTCCAAGCTCACGACGCGTCGCAGTGCGACACGTTGTGAACTTGGAGGTCGGCTATTTTCGGTGCTTGATAGCACACTGAACTAAGCATAATAGTAAAAACTGCATTCATGGTCTGGAGAGAGGGCACTTTTTACAGACGGATAAAAGGGCAGGGGCTCAAGCCCCCTTTGATGTCTATGTGTGCACGTGCCTGGCGGATGGGCTCTATCTTGGTTCGCAATGAGATGTTGTTTTTTTTAGGTTACATGAGGCATAACTGACCGATATTTAGACATGTTTGCTATTAATGATTTTCAATTTTGGGGTGTGTGAAAACAGGGTGATGTTAATGCGATATTGTATTGGTATTTTCAATCCGCTGCATACCGCTGCATATTCATTGACTTTTGATATTTACACGCAGGAAACATTTGCCTTTATTGATTTTCCTTGTTTGTGCAGTAGTACCTCAAGCTAAAGGTGTGCTACTCAAACCAATATTATTATTATTGTTATTTTGAAAGATGCTGTTTATTGGATTATGTAGTCCATGTGATGTATTGATATTTTGATAGACTTCACCTTGTGTCCCAATATGCTGAAAATGTCAAACTTTCTTTTTTTCTACATACGTGGGGATGAAAATGAATGTGACCCTGACACAACATGCCACAGAATATCTGTGGAGCAGAAATAAGTGGACTGTGTGTGTAAAAATGTTGACCCTGGCCATTCTTCTAATGTAGCTGCTGACATTATACTGTAGGGTACTTGGGTAATGGGTGTTTGGGTGATATGGTCTTTATGTCTATTCAACTGATACAATGAGACCTTGCATAGAAGCGAGAGAGTACTTTACACAGTGCCCTCTAGTGGTTGCCCTAGTGCTGATTTGTCTATCAGGCTTCCCCCCCCCCCCCCCCCCCCCCCGGGGGGGGGGGGGGGGGGGAAGTGTAGGGTCTTGTATATAATACTAACTTGTAAAAACCTTAAAATTAGCAAAACTCAGGACACTGTACCTTTGAAGGATATTACAGTGGTGATGATAGGAGTGGGGTTTTCTTTTCTTTTTTATAATTTTTATCCCACAATTTTGTAACCCATTTTTTCACCCAGTGCCAATTGCCTATGTGATCCTGGGCTCTGCTCTCCCTCTGCCAACCTGGGGAGGCAACGGACTGACCTCATGCTTCCTTCTATGCATGAGGAGTCCAAGTTGCTTCTTTTCACCTGCCAGTGGAGATTTCCCTGGTTTGGACGTAGCGCGTGGAAGGAACACATTATTCCAACCAGTTCCTTTCCCCTCCATCAGGCGCCCCGGCTGGCCAGGGGAGGCATTATTGAGACCAGGATTACGTGCATGTTTTTTGTGAGGGTATCAACCCTAGGAGACACGGGGAGAACATGCAAACTCCACACAGAAAGGCCCTATCGCCAACCCCACCTAGGGTGTGGGCACTGATGACGCGGAGGAGGAACACGCCGCCAGTGCCCACAGCGTCCCCCGGCGGGAATCGAACCCAGGACCTTCTAGCTGTGAGGCGAGGCGCTAACCACTGCGCCACCGTGGTACCGGAGTGGGGTTTTCTATCAAACACCTTAAAGGGGAACTCCACCACTTTTCAACCTATGTATATAATTGGTCCTCACTCAAAAACATCCTTTTTTTATCAGAGGAGGGCTGTGGGCAGGTCAGAAACCCATCGTCTTGTGACATCATCGATTGCCAATCCAGCTTATAGAAACTGCAGGCTTTCTATTCCTGAAAAGTTGCAATTTTAAAGTGGAAGCCATTGTTCTCGCGATAATAAAAATCTAAATATTTTTTTCAAAAATATTGATTAATTATTTTTTTGGGGAAAATGATGATGTCACAAGACGATGGATTCTGAAATTCCCACAACTCTCCTCTTTTTTTATATTTTATCATGAACATTAGTGAGGACCTATATGAAGAGAAAAGTGGTGAACTACTCCTTTAAGCACACTTTTACAGTATATAGCTGTTCTATGGGGCTGTTAAGTCTGACATCGTTTTGTAGGCAGAGGAGAACTCTGCCCCCAGCGGCCGTGAATCTTTTTACTATTTTTACTATTTACTAATTTTTCTTTGTTGTTGAAAGGAAAGTGGTAGAATTATACTTTAGTCGTTATTTTTGTCTCGGATCTGTTGAAATAGCGTGGGACAGATATTGATAATAAATCTGCTTGGAGGTCTGACTACAAAATGATGTCACGGCTTAAAAGCCCCATCGTGTGTGAGGGCTAAACAGAGACATATGGTAATGGCCAATACTGAGTAAGAACGATGGTTGAAGATAAAGAAAAGTGTAGGATGGATTAAGCAGGACACACACACACACACACATTCTTCAGATGTGTGGCTTTGTGAATACACTGTTGGGTTATGTCTTCACACACGTTGCCAGTGGCATTTATTATTCTGTCTGACAGGCTAATTTCCTCGCAGACGACACAAGCAGAGATTAGCGGAGAAGAAAACCCTGAGAGGTTTGAGAGGTTGACAGTTGGACAGAGATTGCTGGAGGAATCATGTTTCATGTTTCATTGTGTTCTTCACTGTCACCGAACCTCTACCATGAAATGAAATTTTGCATTGTCTTGATAATGTACATTTCTGTTTAAATCAGCCACGGTGCCCCTCCCAAGTGGATTCTGAGGAGGAGATTGTGTACAATCAGTTCCCACTGAGTGAGGCCTAACACATTCAACACAATCGGTAAATTCAGCGTGATCTTCCAAACCCCACTCAGATAACCAAATACCATTACAAATAGCAATCTGTGGACACATATAGCTGCCAGAGTGATGAATAGGATATTTTAACCTTATAATTCAAAGCTCTGAGTCAGAGTTGTTTTTTTAAAGTAAAAGATGGAAGGCCAAATATCAGGAGAGAAAATGGAGTAATAATACCTTTGTTTATTCAGAGAATGCATTCTGAGAGATACAGAGTGTAACTGTCCCAGAGGTCGAGACAGTGATTGATTAATATAAATATGTGTGTTTTGCAATTTCATACATATTCTGGGATTAAAGAGGTTCGTTTCATTATATGTAATTGGTATTAAAAACGAGGAAAAAGGCTACAGACACACGCACAGCCACTCTATGGAGCGGTTTACCACCGCTCAAAAATGGTGTTCCTGTCATCTAGAGGGTGTACGGTAATTAGCACAAGGAATTACACCTGGTCAGAGTGAAGCCTGTCAGTCAGATCAAAGCAGAGCAACAGAGAAGCCACTCAGAAACTCCAGAGAGAGACAAAGAAAGAGAGAGAAAGATTAATATATTTCTACTGATTTATGGTTCAAAGGCGCACACGGTAAATGCACTTTATGTTGTGTCTTTTATTGTGATTTGATATTGCAATGTAAAACGTAAACTTTGTTTGAGAGACTGCATGCGGATAATTAATGCACCTGTGCTGTGGACTGCTTCACAATGATTATGGACTCAAAAATGTACTGTAAATCTTAAATTTTCTTTATAGTTTTCACAGTGTCTTTGGTGTCTGTTTGGAGGAGTCGTGTGTTAAGTAAAAAGCCTGAAAGACATCTGTATGAAGCGGTGGACCTTCCTTTATTGAGCCTGTGGCAGCTACACAGAGAAAAGCAACAGTTTTCATACAGGAATTAAGACACTCTCCTCAAAGAAGGGAGAGAGAAACATCGTTATAGAGAAAAAAGCCCTGTGTACTTATCTTTCTGTACCAGGCACCTGGGTAGCACAACGTTTCATAATATGATCTCATCTCAAATTGATGAACTCAACTCAGTGTAGGTTTAAGGTCATACTGACACAGTTTCAGGTTTACGCTATTAGCCCTATTCACGACCCGCCCACTCAGCAAATTTCTCAGCATCCCCCGGGTGCTGACATCAATTTAGAAGGGGAAACTATAACAGAAATTGCTGGACTGAAAGCCAACAAATCATTATTTCGAACGGTAAAGTAAATTATAATGCTTTGTGCCTTTTACTATCTTGTGTTCTTGATCATGCTAGCCGTATTTTATACTTTACTATTCGGAAATTGCATTACATTTGCGATTTCTGTGTTAACTCTATAGGCTTTAGAAGGATTTTCCCCTTCAAAACGTGACTTCAGCACCCGGGGGATGCTGAGTGGGCGGGCCGTGAATAGGGCTAGTTGGAACTCAAATAATATAATGAGCTATCTTTAATGACAAGACAAATGTAAACACTTTAACTCATTCTCTGCCAAGTTCAACTTGCCTGTGCAATAGAACTGCCAAGGATTTCTGGCGATTTCACTCATCTTGGAGGGACAATTGCGCATTGATGTTGAGGCATAAAATAACAAAACAAAGGCCTATTGGAAAGGCCTATTCGTGTGCTTTCCAGTGGTCCAAACCATACGTTTCAAACATGTTCGCTTATCTCAGAAAGTGGAAAAGTAAGGGCATGGTATGGGGTCTTCACAGGCTGCTGAGAAGACATTTTGAGTAAAAGCATGTTTTAGTTTTGAAAATGGAATAACTTATGAATAAAATATGATTGCTATTATAAACTATACCTTGCTGGAAAGGCAAATTCGTGCTCTTTCCAACGCTCTAAACCATACGTTTCAAACATGTTTGCTGATCTCGTAAGGTGGAAAAGTATAGGGTATGGTATGGCGAAAAAACGGCTTCTGAGAAGAGTTTTTTTTTGGGGGGAAAATTGAATAAATATGAAGGAGCTATGAATACTATATAAACTATACCTCTCTGGAAAGATGAAGTCGCCTTCTTTCCAGTGCTCCCATCCAGATGTTTCAAACATGTTCTGTTGTTTAGAAAATTGGCCATGTATCACCCAAAACACCTCTAGGAACAAACTGAATACATGTTTTAGTAAAGTAGACTCTCGATCAGAACTCCTTTCTGCCTTTTATTTTTGGCTTCAGTGATGCAGAAGATATTTACAGTGTTTTCAAACAAAAGGGAAAAATAACAATGAATAAAAAATAAAGTGATTTTACAGACTTCAAGTGCATTCACAGTTCTCAATAGTGCTTTTTGAAATTACAAAAACAAGTGTTCTCATTCTCTCAGTAGTGGTTCAAGTAAATGACAATGAATAAAGGAACATTTCAACCCCCCCCCTCTGTAGTGGTTTTCAAGTAAACTACAAAATATGAACATTCCACGCCTTTTCAGTAGTGGTTCAAGTAAATGGCAATGACAAAAGGAACATTTCCCACCCTTTCAGTAGTGCTTCAAGTAAATGACAAAGAATAAAAAGTTCAGTTCTCACGTTCGCTGAGGGTTTCAAATGAAATAAAATAAAAATGTCAGGAACAGAAGAGCTGGGCAGTGAATCCACTGGCTCAGAAGCTGAAAAACACAATATAAAAAATAGGCTAGTTATAGTTTTTGCAAGGTAATATTGTGCACAAAATCAGTAGGCCTACATTGTTTCCATCCCCATCATGTCTCAATGTATGCATTTTGACACTTAGAATGAATGAAGACTTTTACAGTTGCTATGTGGATGTTTGGATTTTTAGATGGATAAAAGCATTGAACACAGATACAATAAATGTAGGCCATCTGTAACAAAAATAACCGTACCTTGACTAAAGCCAACCAATGATTCGCTGTCACCTGCAGATGGACCTGGCTCCTCACACTCAAGTGTCTAGATTGATCACAAAGAAACAAAGCACACAGATTTAGTACAAAACTAAACTGCAACATGCGTGCACACCCACACAGTGGCGCTCTCGCTCAATCTCTCTCTAGAGAAAGATCCACAATACATGTGGGCATACATTGTATATACTGTTTGTTCAGACTTACTGTTTTCTTTTTTGTTTTTCTTTACATATCTACTGCATAGTACTGTGTTCTATTTGTCTGTCATTCAATGTTATATGAGATACTTCAATGGTTTCCAGTGGAAATAAGCTTAGTCTTTTCATGGATAACCTTTTAGTAGACCTTGTACCAGTGAACTGTACCGTCATGAAACTGTACCTTTTCCTATGCAAACTTCTAATAAAGTCTTCAATCAATCAATACATGAGGAAAAACAATGCTGCCATTCGTTCCAAAAGCCATGTAACTATACAAATGCCACAATGTTTGGGCTCATTGCGCGCAGATCAGAGTGGGTATGGCAGGGGTATGCAGCTGCCATACCTTGGCTACAGAGGTAAATAATAAAAATGTAGGCTCTACTTTTCATCGTGCCTGTTGCTAAGGTATGGCAACATGACTGGTGTCTTGCACGCGCGCGCGTGCAAGACACCAGTCATGTTGCCATACTTTAGCTTGTTCTGAACTGACGCCACTGGGAGAGATGCACTCACTCCGTATGCAGAACACAGCGATCACATACAGTACAGAGAGAGAGA
Source organism: Nannobrachium achirus (assembly GCF_963921795.1). Classification (NCBI taxonomy): domain Eukaryota; kingdom Metazoa; phylum Chordata; class Actinopteri; order Myctophiformes; family Myctophidae; genus Nannobrachium; species Nannobrachium achirus. The sequence goes on along the minus strand of NC_137815.1, from coordinate 67,218,764 downwards.
GAGAGAGACTGAAACACGATACAAATGCTGTCCCCCCCTTCTGATTTACCAAAGTCATGATTTACACAAAATGAACATTTGTATTTTATTCTAGAGCAACGAGCGCGCGCGCACACGCAACCTCAACTAGGCAACACAACGAGGAGCACAGATCCGTTGGGAAAGGCCTGGCGTTGTTTGCCAACGTGTTTGGGCTCATTGCGCGCAGATCAGAGTGGGTATGGCAGGGGTATGCAGCTGCCCGATCACATACAGTACAGAGAGAGAGAGAGACTCAAACACGATACAAATACAAATAAAATGCTTCGTACCACTGGTGTTGGCAGCATCCCTACGGCTCCATGTCGCCGTGGTCCGTCTCTTCCGAGTCGTAGGAACTTTCAGCCAGATCCCTGAACGCAGTGACTCTCAGGCTGCGTCTAAGACCTGGAGTCGCTGCCATCGGTCTCCACTCTCCACTGCAGCAGCCGCGGGTGCCACAGGGCGCTGGCTTCTTCTTGGGCGCTGCGCTTCTGGAGCCGCCTGGACAGCAGGGTCGGCGACGCGTCGATCAGTTGTGTGAACATAATCGGCACCCGATTGTGCATTGAAGATGGAAGGTTTAGGAGGATTGTTCAAGTGAGCTGAATCAAACTCGTTCACGCCATGGCCAGAGCCCTAGAGTTGCGTCACTCCCGTTCACTTCATGGGGCCAGGTCTTCTACGCACACATCTATTGGCGTATAGTGACAAACGGCGAACCGGAAGTTTACAAAATGCATTGAAGTCTATGAGGTGTAAAGTGACAATGAACCACGTGACCAGCGCTGTTTCTGACCCCGCGGTGACACCACTCTCTGATTATACTGCTCTGGCCATGGCCAAGCATGCCTGCAGGGAGAAAAAAAAGAGGAGAAACCGATCGCTAACGGTCTGTTTGAGCGACCGTCATGTTTCAGGGTTTATGGATTATAAACTATCAGGTAAGGCTATGTTTTACAACCATTTATACAGCGATCTGTCTGTGTTGTTGTTGTTGTTGTTACTTTTGGCACTGAATTGAAATGATGTTGTACTGTCTGAAACAGAAAGCGGACTGGTATCTGCTTGCTGGATTGCTATAGTGTGTGTGTGTGTGTGTGTGTGTGTGTGTGTGTGGGGACATCACGATAGTTTTTCACTTCGACGTGCTGTGTTAGTTGTGTGAACATATCGGCAATGTTTTACAACCATTTATACAGCGATCTGTCTGTGTGTTGTTGTTACTTTTTTTTTGTCTGAGAAGGGTAGAGAGAGGTTTTGAATGTTGTACTGAAACAGACAGCGGACCACCCAGCTGATTGGCTGGCACACACACACACACACACACACACACACACACACACACACACACACACTAGCACGCCCACACACAAGCCACGGCTTTCTGGTTACCCGTCTCGCTCTCATTGTATAATTGGTTTCAGGTTTCTGAGAAGAGGTTTTTCTTTTTGGACAATTTAATGATGTTTAATTTCATGTGAGGCTGTGCACTTTTGTTTAATGTTGTAAAAAACACTGTCAGACTTTGAGGAAGTGTATCATATGTTGTGAGAGGCTGGATAAGGCTGAGATCTTTTGTGTACAGTATGTACAGTAAAAGACGTCCAGAAGACGTCTGGCACCGACATCCCCAGGGGAAAAGACGTTCTGAGGACGTTTAGCAGGGAGTGAGTTAAACATATGATTAAAATAGAAGCACACTATAAAAACGTCTTCATCACAGAGTACTATAATAATATACGGTAGGATTTTGTTTCCTGTATAGTCATGACATTTTCAGTTGATATATTAACTGTAAATGGGCATACTGCGGAGCACACATCTCCACCAGACGCACGCCATCAATTATAATACTTAGTAAAGTCAAACAATCTCTCTCTCTCTCTCTCTCTCTCTCTCTCTCTCTCTCTCTCTCTCTCTCTCTCTCTCTCTCTTTCTTTCTCTCTCTCTCTCTCTCTCTCTCTCTCTGCCTGTGGCTGGACACATTTAGTATGTTGATGTTAGAGCCATTTTCTATTCAATGTGATTTGTTTTTATTCTGGTAATTAGTCTGGTTTGAATAGAGGTATTTGTGTGTTTATTCCACCCTCTTGTTAACACCCTCTTGTTAACACAACTGTGTTTGATGCAAAGTGGTGTAAAAACAGAGTAGAGAGAATAGACCACATTGGCTGCTGCTGCTGCTCTTTGGATAACCCAAAAAATAACCACTCTTTGCCCAGATCCCTGATGTCATCAATATTAAGCTCATATCTAACAGGACTTCATATCCATATATGGGGAACTGGTCCGATATACATCACTGGCCAGACGGCCAAGACATGGCGCGACCTCGCTTTTACTTAGTTAAATAAAAACATTGGGGTTTAATACTAGACCGCCATATCAGCAATGATACAGTATATTGTCGTGTTATTGTCAGTAATATGTAGGTGAGACCAACCTTTTAGTCAATCTAGAGCAAAGATAATATACCTATTCCTAGGTCCTAACATTTAATTAAAGTGATCATAAATGCACAGTCAATGCTTAAACTTACCATCCCCACTTCAAATGACATTACATTACGCAAGCTCGGTTAACGCCACATTCTGACGTGCTTCACTGGGCTTAAATCCACTTCTGACTGTCTGCCTGCCTGCCTTGTGAATAGTTTTTAATGTGTTTTTAATGTTTTTAATGACTCGGACTATACCAGGCACGTGCACACATAGACATCAAAGGGGGCTTGAGCCCCTGCCCTTTTGTCTGTCTGTAAAAAAATGCCCTCTCCAGACCACAAATGCAGTTTTTTTACTATGGTGAAAGAAATGCAAATACCCTCTTTCCATGCCATACCTGAAGGCAGCATTCAAGAGAATTGCCTTGTCCAAACTCTCCTGAACTTGAATGCAGCATCTTATGTTGAAAAAATTGTCCTCTCTGTGTAGAAATCAAGCATCGAAAATAGCCGACCTCCAAGCTCCGAGCTCCGAGCTTGGAGGTCTGCTATTTTCGAAATTTTCACCAAAAGGCCCTTTTAGAAATGTCAGCCCCTGCCTTCTCTGCACGTCCCTGCCCTGAGCGCTACAAAGTGACACTAAAGGGTTACCCTGTGTGTCGACCCAGTGATGCTCAGAATCATTGTGTGCTCCCAGCAAACTAAACACACAGCTTTACCTCCGACTTCAGTAAATAAGTACTTAGCAGTCCAATTCTTTGTTGAAAACCCGGCATTCGGCATCGACTTTTCTTTGTTTAGCCACTTTAGCCATTTGTGATGGGTAAGTTAAGGCAGGTCGTCTTGACTTGTGACCAGTCTGACCACCTGCTTGTTATTGAGACAACATCCAATGATCACGCACACATGCTGATGTACGCATTGCGTCCATATGTACGTGAATAGAAAACTTAAAAATAAAAGAAATGCAGCTTATTCCAAGCATGAGCTAAAATTTGAAAATGTGTTTATTTTGTAAGTTGCCATTAACCCTACAAGGACCGGTCAGAGTGAACCAAAGGGCTGCACAATGCCCAGGTCTGAGATAAGGCAATACAACCAGTAAGACACCCTAAGGGCGAGGTCGCGCTGAAACAACAGAGACTATAAGTCCATATATGGGCATTCCCAGATATGGGCTTAATATTGATGACATCAGCTAGAGATCTCCATATATGGGCATAAGGGACAAGGACAGAACTAATTTGCAAGTGTGACTTGTGTCGCAATAACCACACTGGTTATCATGGGACTGAAACAATATGTCCATATATGGGCATTCCCAGACATGGGATTAATATTGATGACATCAGGCATCTTGGCCATATATGGAGCGTGATATGAGGCGTAACATGAGGCGTGACTGACGCACGGACCATATATGGGCATTTCCAGATATGGGCTTGATTTGATGACATCATCAGGGATCTGGGCTCATGTATGGAGCGCGACATGAGGCGTGATGCACGGACGGACAGACATGATCTGCAGGCTTTCACACTAAATCCGACCTACGTCGCAATGAATTCTTTGGCAATACACCATCACTTGCTACCCTTGGTAACAGTGTTAATCCACAGCTTTGCCGCATAATGGGTTGTTTAAACTGTGGAGACTGATAGGCCTACAGTCGCAGTCGGAGCCAGTCAATCTGTCATATAGGGCCGTATAGTCCCTGGGCTTAGTCTGGTCCATTAAGCAGACTTTCACACACATCATAGACTTCACTACAGTAGGGAAGGTTCTACATCTTCTGCTCTCTCCCTGCTTCTGTCCCTCCCGCTGTCTGTATCATTCTCATCTGTCTTTTTTTCTTTTTCATTCTGTCTGGCTGTTTTTCTGTATCACTGCTGCAGATCTCTCTCTCTCTCTCTCTCTCTCTCTCTCTCTCTCTCTCTCTCTCTCTCTCTCTCTCTCTCTCTGTCAGGCAGAAACCTTGTATCTCCAAGTTTCAAATTTGTATGTTTTTTCGCAAAGCAAAGCCCTGCTTCATCATACAAGGCGGTCGCACAAAAGTAGTGAGAACAGCAGATCTACAAGCACACAACGCCTCGCGGTGCGAGGCGTTGTGTGCTTGTAGATCGGCTATTTTCACTAGTTTAAACCATTTTTAAAATGATAAATACCAAACAAACGGTTTTGGACATACAAGGTTTCCACCCGACAACGTCGTCTTCGTCTCTCCACATCCCCAAGGGGCTCCCGCCGTACAATTATGTACCATGTCTGTTTTCTCTGCCACTTTTTACTTCACAGTTATTGTCATCTGGGAGCTCATAGACAGATTGGACTTTTTTCATATTTTCCCCCCTCCAGTTTTCTATTGAATTAAATTGAATTAAAAATAATATAATAATGCCATTGCTGCAACAGCCAAAGCACACATCCTTCATCTTCCCAGTGGGGAAGACTTTGCAGCTGATAAGGATTTCCATTCAGGCTTGGGAGGTTGAATAATACTAGTATATGTGTAATTATGAGCAGAAAGGCCACATACTGTACGTAATTGGCACCTGATATTCCCTGTTTTGCCACCTCCTCCCCTGCTGGAGCCAAACTCTGAGATTTAACCACTCAATAGCTGTACTGTATACTTCATTATACGTCAAAAAGCAAAACTTGCCGATGTAGAAGCTCACACGTCGCAAGTTGCAACATGGGACCTTGTGAGCTTGTAGACCTGTAGAATGTTCACCTATTTCTGCCGAATGTTTACCTATTTTTGCTGATGTTCACCTGTTTCAGAGTAGTTCACCCCCAAATGTTGTTTCTTTTTTTTATTGATTACTCTCCCCATGGAGACTTGAGTTCAATATGTTTTGTTTTTGTCACATTCCTGTCACGAAAGAGGGTGTACACCCGGAATCAATCCGGCAGATCAAATGCAAGCATTCACTTATACGCAAAGGGCTACTGTACGAATGCAAGCACATAAATGAACACTCACTATGCATTAGGGCATTCACAGAATATTCGAATATTCAAATACCAGTAAGACTCCCTAATCGGGAGATAAGCGACCGTTGGTCGCTTATCTCCACAAATAGGCCAAAAGTTTGTTTTACCAATTATCAAGACATACGGGCAGTTGACAGTTTGCCATGAAGTTGAATCTCCATATATGGAGATAACCTACGCATCACACTAAGTCTGACCTCACCAGCCCATATTTGGGCATGAGCAACTTATGTCTCCATATATGGAGATATGATGACATCACACAGTCCTCAGCCGATGATGTGGCGTGATGTCATACAATACACAAACGAGCCCTACAGTATAAAGGGGCAATTCTTGCCAGGAAAGAAGCATTTCTTCGACTCAGACCTTATCGCCAGGGTTGGCTTATAGCAGCTGTCGGTAGGACCATATATGGATTCTGTTAGTGTGGATCTCCTAACAGGGCATCATCTGGGATACAATCCCTTTTATGCCCATATATGGAGATCCATAACAGAATCCCTTTCATGCCCATATATGGAGATCCCTAACAGAATCCCTTTTATGACCATATATGGAGATCCCTAACAGCATCCCTTTTATGCCCATATATGGAGATCACTAACAGCTAACAGAATCCCTTTTATGCCCATATATGGAGATCCCTAACATAATCCCTTTTATGCCCATATATGGAGATCCCTAACAGAATCCCTTTTATGCCCATATATGGAGATCCCTAACAGAATCCCTTTTATGCCCATATATGGAGATCCCTAACAGAATCCCTTGTATGCCCATATATGGAGATCCCTAACAGAATCCCTTTTATGCCCATATATGGAGATCCCTAACAGAATCCCTTTTATGCCCATATATTATGGAGAAATCCCTGCTCTGAGTATCTGACATCAGTGTGATGTCACCTGTTTATGCCCATATATGGAGATCCCTGCTCTGCGTATCTGGTTGCTATGGTAAACAGTTGGTTGCTAGGGTAAAAAAACATGGTTGCTATGGTAAACAGTTGGTTGCTAGGGTAAACAGTTGGTTGCTAGGGTAAAACCATGGTTGCTAAGGTGGTTGCTAACGTACACCAATCATCAAGGACGATGATACACGAAAGAAGAAGAAGAACAGACCAGCAACAACAGACTGTTGCCACAGCAACGTACACAAAGGTTTGTGTACACATGTGGTGTGATGTCATACTGATGCGGAGATATGAGCAGGGCAAAGGTGTGACGTGTGACGGACGGACGGACGGACGGACGGACGGCCGGTGGAGGTTTTCATAGTAAACTGCTCCCTGACGGTCGCAATCAAAGTCACTATTCGATGTTCTCTTATTTTTTTTATATATTTTGTTTCTCTTTCTTAAAAAAAAATATTATTTCTTCATGGTTTATACAGCTTGGCTAGATAAGTTATAAGAAAGAGTTGTCAATGACCCTGGTGGATGAATTGGTTAATGCTTATACTGATGTCATGCACCACGTTTTGTCTCCCGGAACTAATTACCAGTGGGAAAAACTGCGGCCAGCTGGCAACCTCCATGTCATGATGGAGGAAGAGCCAGCTAATGCAACTGTCACGTCCGAGAATTGCTTGTTTTTATTGAAAATATATATATCTATATATTTCGCGTCGAATATTCGACTATTCGATTACTTTGAGGTTGAATAATTCGAATACTAAAAATCACCATTCGTAAATGCCCTACAATGCATGAGCTTCAGCTGCGGTCCTGTGCATGTACAGTATATGAATATTGCACACAGAACTGCAGCGACATACCAACAAACACAAAGCCATGAAGCAATGCATAGTGTACATGCACAACGACAAACGTACACATGCAGACTTGCAGAGACATGCGCAGGTGATGCAGATGCGAAGGCATAACGCTATACACGTATACACACTGCCACGAAGACATGAGCACACAAACACATAGGCCTAAAGGTATAACACACAAACACGGACATTGAATGTAAACACACTGAGAACTGAACTCATTAATGCACATGCACATTGAGATTGGGAGGTCGGGGTTAGATCCCCGACCGGGTCATATACCAAATACTCTGAAAATGGGACCCATTGCCTCCATGCTTGGCATTCAAGTATCAAGGGTTGGATTGGGGGCAAGGCCCTGTGACATTCTAGCGTCATGTCCAGGGGTGTACTTGTACGTCAGGCCCCTGCCCTAATGTGCCCTATGGGCCTCATGGCTCGGAAACGTTTACTTATATATTTCTTATTAGGATACTCCATCATACAACTGTGTAGCTTACTGAAAATAGCAGATGTGATGACACCTTGTGAGCTTGTAGATCTGCTATTTGCTAGCGACAGCATGGCAAGATAGATATCAGGCTTAATATTACACTGAGTGAAACGGCTGAAGTCTAAACATGCGTCCTGATTATTGTCAAATGATTAATTGTTCTATCCTGCTAATTTAGTCAAAACTTTCACCATAAATGGTATATTGGTTGCAAGCAGGCCTGGAATTTCGTCATTTTAGGGGCAACGCCACTTGGCCTTTGGTGTTGTCAATTTATTTAGGGCACAAAGGCCAAATTGAAATGGGCCAAATGGGCAGGAAGGCCATCAAATAAAATAAGGTTTTAGGCCATTGAAAGAGTTTGTTGATTTTAAAGGTTAGGGATGATAATCTAATGAGCGAAATCAGTGAAATAGATAAATGATGGTAACAATCTGATCCATGCGCAGCCCTGCACCATCAAAGTCACTGGATTGGTTTAAAGATGGGGACTCAGGGGAATTAAGATTTCAGAATCTCAAAAGAAAAACACTGGTGTTTACAATGACAAGAAAGAGACACCGGTGTCTACTGTCTACATATTGACCAGAAAGACACAGAGGAGAAAGTGGTACAGTCAGCTGGGGCATTAAGGCCACTGTGGCCTCAGGTCATGCCATTGGTTTGAGGGGCACAAGCCACAAGGCCAAACTGAGGGGCAATGACAACCATGGCCTTCATGGCCTCCCTGAAATTCCTGCCCTGGTTGCAAGTAACATGCTTTAATAGGGACGCCAGAACAAACCAGGCAACTAATAAGGGTCAATGCAGAAAACAGGAACAATTTATGAAGAGGCCATTGACCTGACTTGTAATGTAATTACAGTCAGGTCACTTCTTAATGTAATTTCATCGTCATCACTATTTATCTGTTATAGGACACCAATTAAATAACCAATTGTTTCTGTGGCTTTCTTGTGTTCATGCTGGATTGCCAGGTCAGCAAGCAATGTATTTAGCAATTAGTTGATTAGATGTTAAAGATGAAGTGCCATGATTAGGTTTTTATGTGGCCACACCCACCAGTTCATTAAGTATGCTTGGTTGTCAGGTGGGTGGTGACCCAGCTGAGGTTAGCCTCACCCACAGTGTTTTTACAGTATATAGCACCTTTATCCTATGTGCTTTACAGAGATTATGCTATTCATTTCAACCATTTACACACACATTCATACACTGATGGCGTAGGAAACCATGCAAGGCCAGCTCACCGGGAGCAACTAGAGGTTCAGAGTCTTGCTCAAGGACTCTTCGACACTAACTCTGGGGGAGCCCCGGGATCGAACTGGGAACCCTTCGGGAACCCTCCGTGTTCAAAGGCTGCAACTCTACCCCTGAGCCACTGCCACCACTGGTTTAACTCATACAGTGCCATCCGGCCACAAGGGGTGCTAGAGTGCCAGAAATGTATCCATAGACCTTCTTTATAGCTTTCGTCGACCCTCTCCCAACTGGCTTGTGTTTTCACTCCGGTCAATCCTATGGGTGTCAAGAGGAGGAAGCTAGCTGACACGTAGCCAAAATGCTAACCCATTTAGAAGCCCGATCTAAAGCTATTTCAGCCGCAAAAAACTTTCTCTTTGGGTCTGGGGACACAATCCGGAGAAAATCCTGTCTAAAGATGTGATTTATTATTGGAGTGGGTGGCGCGATTCGGCCGGATGGACGTCTAGACCGGGGCTTCGTTGAGGCCTCCGATAAAATAATTCATTTTATTAAATATCCCGGACATGTTCGGGATAGGCACCCTGGAATACGTCGCGCCGCCTACAATGAACATTTGGTGAACATTGGGGGGGGTCTAAACTTTATTTTAAACCATTTTCAATGGAATAAATCGTCGGAGCATCTAGCGTCTCTCGTTGGTGAGCGCTGGGCGAGCCGGGACCACCCACGTTGCTCCAAGCAGCTCGGGGTAAGTAAAATAGCAAATAAAAAATTGTTTTTGATCCCGAATATCCCGAACATGTTCGGGATAGGCACTAAAAGGGTTAATGACACCTCAAACAGAGACAGATTGTGTCTGATGATCTTGGTAGGAGAAAATGTCTCCATGTACGTCTCAGACAGGCCCTATGAGAAGCAGTGTGAAACAAATGGTACAATGATGTCTGGCAGCACGCCAAACAGAACCAGGCAGTATGTGTTATAATCTATTTACAGTAGTTAATCAGTAAGTCTTTTATGAAGGAGAAACCGATATGGTGATGCCTTCTGATGCCTTCAAGATTATTCTTTTTTTGTTGGAAAAAAACTATAATTACCCATTGTCACATGTGGGTTAGAATGCATAAAAAACACCTAGAGGGATTCCTACCAAAGTGAAACATTATGCTATAAGATCTTGAATATAAAAATTGTAATAGTGGTCCTTGTTGACATCAAAATTGAAGACACTGCAGCGCCTTGGGAAATTGATGTGCCAGTGTGTGCCACTTCACTGCAGCACCTCTGGAAGGAGGTGTGTGTGTGTGTGTGTGTGTGTGTGTGTGTGTGTGTGTGTGTGTGTGTGTGTGTGTGTGTGTGTGTGTGTGTGTGTGTGTGTGTGTGTGTGTGTGTGTGTGTGTGTGTGTGTGTGCGTGCGTAGCTTGAGAGGGTCTCAGAATATAAATAGTTTTTCACAGCTTGTCTGTATTTTGCCGCTCTGACATCATGCTCTGACATCACTGATGTCAGGGGAACCACTCTAACACAATGGGTTTGCTGCTCTGACATCACGCTCTGGCTTCACTCTGATGTCACACTAACAGAATCATGTTATGCCCATATATGGAGTTCCCTGATATCATCAATATTAAGCCATAACATGACTTCACATGGGAATGCCCATATATGGAGGCCACATCGGCCATATACCACACTAACAGAATCCTATATATATGGCCAAGACAGCCCATATCTGTGTGGCTGGTTCTACACAGGGATCTCCATGTATGAGCATAAAAGAGTATGATGTCAGATGTCATAGACATCATAGGACTTTCACATAACGAATAACTGTAGGCATGTTTGGGATCTCACAGCATATCTCCACAGTACATGGATATCCATATATAGTCTAGTGGTATTTCTGAAAAATGTGATTGTTAGAGGCATTTTGGGGTAAAAGTTGGTAACCAGTCTATTTTACACAATTCAAGGGTGCTGAATCTGAAAAAAATGGTTACCAAGCAAAATTTTGAGTTTTTGTTTTCTAATTTGCATAACAAAATAGCTGCAGAATTGTCAATTTTAAACTATTTCTTCAAGGAATATTTCACTTTCAAAAAACCTTTAGTAATTTTATCGTCTAATAAAGCTTTTGGGAACACCCAGGACAGTTTTTGAGTTGTTTGATTCAGTTTAGATTTAGATATTTGATATTCATTTTATCAGACACGCCCATTCCTATACAAACCCATTGTAACTTCAAACTCCATTTTAACCATGATAGATTTAATGAAAACACCCGTCCTTTTTTCTGGTTTCTGATATGCTCCTAATACGTGAGCAGGTTATGTTTTGTCAATAACATTTTTCATTTATCTTTAATAAGTTCTTAATTGTATTTTATTTCTTTCATTTTCCCAAATAATTATAGAAAATAAACTAAAAAGGTTATCAAAAGAACACTACCTGTTTTTGTATTAGAAGGGCATCAGGAGTTACCAGAAAAAAGAATGGGTGTTTTCATTGAATCTATCATGGTTAAAATGTTTTATTTTTATTTAAAAGAGATATTTCACTTAAATACAAAAACATTTTAACCATGATAGATTCAATGAAAACACCCATCCTTTTTTCTGGTGACTCCTGACGCCCTCTTAATACACAAACAGGCAGTGTTTTTCGATAACTTTTTTAGTTTATTTTTAATAATTATTTGGGAAAATGAAAAATAAATAAATACAAAAAATTAATTATTAAAAAGAAATGAAAGGAGTTATCGAAAGAACACAACCTGCTCACGTATTAGGAGGGCGTCAGGAGTCACCAGAAAAAAGGACGGGTGTTTTCATTAAATCTATCATGGTTAAAATGGAGTTTGAAGTTACAATGGGTTTGTATAGGAAGGGGGCGTGTCTGATACAATGAATATCAAATATCTAAATATAAACTGAATCAAGCAACTCAAAAACTGTCCTGGGTGTTCGCAAAACCCTGATTATATGATAAAATAATGAAACGTTTTTTGAAAGAGAAATATTGCTTGAATAAATAGTTCAAAATGTACAATTCGGTAGCCACTTTGTTATGCAAATTAGAAGGTCAAAAACTCAAAATTTTGATTGGTAACCAGGTTTTTCAGATTCTGCACCCCTGAATTATGTAAAATGGCCTGGTTACCCACTTTTACCCCCAAATGCCTCTAACCTGCTTATAGAAGGCCTTTTTCCAGAATTTCCGCCTGACTATATATGGGTTACTGGTCCGAAAAATTTAGACAAAAGATTGATTTTCCTTATAGAAACAAAGTGTGCTTTTCTGCATCCTGGAAAAAAAATAAAAAAAATAAATATATATATATATATATATATATATATATATATATATATATATATATATATATATATATATATATATATATATATATTGAAGCTACTTTTCTCTCTGTTTTAGATTACGGGTACATTATTTATAGGATTGCTTCACCTTCAATTTTAAAGCACCTCGACACTGTGTACTAGGGGTGTAATGATACATTTTAATAGTGATTCGATACATATCACGAAACATGGTTGACGATACGATACGTGGACGATATTGGTTCATTCATGGCGTTACAATACGATTCGATTCACTGATTTAAAATCGATACAGTAACTATTTAGCAAAGAAATTAAATCTATGTGAAAAGTGTGGATAGTGCAGGGTTTTTAAGGGAAACATGTATTATCTGTAGTAATAGTAAAACTATTATGAACTTCATTGTTACAAAGACCCTCACGATCACCTTCCCTTCACGTGGCTAGTCGTTACGTAGCCATAGTTACACGTTGAAGGTTGAATCTCCATATGTGGAGATAACCGACGCATCTCTCCATATATGGAGATAGCCGACGAATCACACTAAGTCTGACCTCACAAGCCCCATATTTGGACCCGAACAACCTATAACTCCATATATAGAGACATGGCTGCTGACATCAGTATGACACCACCCAGTAGACAGACGGGCGCTATATAAAGGGTGATTATTGCTTCCAGAGGCAGATGCAAGCAGCTCTCTAGGAAAGACCCCATCGCCTTCCATACGAGTCGGGATGTCTGGCCTTACAACCCAGATATCTCTGACCCCATCGCCTTCCGTACGAGTCGGGATGTCTGGCCTTACAACCCAGATATCTCTGCCTTATGGGAGAAGCATTCCTCGACTCAGACCTTATCGCCAGGATCACCTAAGCTTATCGCTTATCATCACCTCCAACCATCTCAAGATACTCAGCTAGTTCTCCCGGCGGGACTATCAGGCCTTCCATACGATTCAAGGCATCTCGGTTAAGTTCTTACCGGACACCACTGCGGCGGGTCCTAAACCCTAGAAACCAGTCCCTTTGGAGTAGCAATTTTACATTCATGTTAAAATATGTTGTCCAGCAAACCATACAGTATCATATCAGTTTTGTATACACTTTATTGATATTGGTTGATATGAATGTGACGTGATGTTTTTTTCATTGTGCTACAGTTGCTTTGTGAGTCCTTCACAAGAAGGAGGAACAACGTATTGGTACCTGAATTGACACACAACACTGTTCCCCACATACACATCCATTGTCACCCTCGTCTCTGTCTTAGGACAGCTCGGACTGAGTTGTCTGAGTTGACAGTGCGGACATTAAGTCTTGCGTAATTTGGGAGTTTCAGGGTAAGTGGAAATATGTGCAGTATTCCCTTTTCATATTGAACATCAATGAAAGTGCAACATCTTCGCTCTCTATGTGCTTGTGAGCACTGTGTGCATACAGGCTATAACCACTACTGTATTTACCCAGTAGGGATTGAATGCAATGCAACTCACACACCACACATAATCACAGTGGGTTGCTGGCGTCACACCTGAAACCGGAGATCGGATGCGTCAGACCCACCTGTTTCCCCTTTGACAATGTTTTGCCTCTAAGCAGGGGGTACAAATGTCACACATATCACTGTAGAACGGAAAATGATTGGAAGTGTAGGCATTTATGTCTCTCCCTGCCTGTCTTGCCTGCCTGCATTGAGCACTCCTTTCTAGTTTATTATTTAGTCTTGTGTTGCCAGACAATCATAGATTTCTGCCATCTGGGGCTACAAGGTAGGTGCTAAAACAGGCACTAAAAAACGTACATTGCACCTATGCTGGAAACCAATCATGATGGGACCGCCCTTAAAGACTTAAGATTGATTTTGCAATACAGATTTGTAATCCAGGGGTCAAGACCAAAAAATAAATAAATCTACATTCAGGGTTTTTTTCTGTAATCTGTAGTTTTTGTAATATAGGCTCAGAAAAGTGGGTTCATTTGCCTCTGGACTGACGCATCATCATCCAGGGGAGGAGGTGGTTTTAGGTGAGGATGAACGCAACAACTGAATGGTAAATGGTGCATTGGAACGATACAAACACAGTGGAAAGTAGCATCAAAGGTGATACACCCTCCCCTACAACCACATCCTCCCCTGGATGATGATGCGTACGTCCAGAGGAAAATGACACTCACTTTTCTGAGCCTTATTATTCAACAAACTACAGATTACATAAAAACCACTGAATGTTGAATGTGCTTTTTTTGTAAGGACTCCTTACACCCCATTAGATTAGTGACATGAATAAACATGAAGAAAATGTGTCTGTGACTATTACTGTACATACCAAACTATTAGTTTTGTGATGCCATATTCATACTGGTGGATGATTTTATTCACAGTAAAGATCAACCTCATTTTGAACAATACCTGTAAATGCGCTGCATAAATATCATAAATATCACTGCATGCATAATAGTCTTGTTCGGTGTGGATGTACAGCAGTTTAAATCGTCGTGAATTAACTTCACCATTTTCATCTTCATATAATCGGTCCTCACTAATGCTCATTGTAAAATCAATTGGGAATCCAAACTAATATTGCAGGCTTTCTTCTATTCCTGTTCTCATGTAAAAAAAATAAAAAAAAGCCTAATGATGCTGTCATTTTTATGCAGGCTTGTGTCCACAGCCACCAAGTAGAATTGTTTATTTCTTTTAAAGAAAAACGAATTATATGAATATAAGTTGAACATGAGTGAAGTCATCCTTTAAGTGTTTCCTCCCAGTTTTAACAACATAAGACAGGAGCTTGTTCTCAGTCTCTAGTTGTGCGAATATATTTGAGACTGATGTGAATCTATAGTAGTAGGATTTCCAATGGCCGCTAGCACTCCATGGATATTATTGTTTTACATTATCCACACAAAATGGATAGGATGCCGTAACTCGGCCTATTACATTAGTGACCCACTCACACACAAATGTGTCCTCACACACTCAATTATCATGAAAGCCATTCAAAATGAGTCGGGACTCCAAAATGGTGTCTCTTTTCATCTAATGTAGGCCTACAGTAGCATTATTGCTGACTTAATATTACAGTACTGTATATTACCAGCACAACTCCCCTGGGAGGATGATTCGTAAGTGGAAATACAAACAGTGTTTACACTGGCCCCTGTGCATCCTGAAAAAGGGGCCATGTGTACTGGAATAATTGATTAAACCCATCATTCTGCTGCTATACCATTTGCCATTATCTCCCACAATGCAATTGTTTTGTGACTACACGCTCAGCTCATGAATAAGTAAGCTTTTAAAAAGCAGGGCTTGCTTTGGCATTATAGTGTCATCTGGAAGATAAGGGGTCAGGCATCGTTCTTGTCTTCTGCTCTGCTCCCAACCATTACTGTTCCTTGGTCACACCATCATACTGCACGCACGCACGCACTGAAGCACGCACGCGCGCGCGCACACACACACACACACACACACACACACACACACACACACACACACACACACACACACACACACACACACACACACACCTCTGCCATAACACTTTTCAAAGTGGCTGTCTGCATTATTCAGAATGTTGTTCATATGCTACAGTGATAGGGTGTGCTTGGTCCAAAATATGAATTCAGAATCATATAATATTGGAAAACATGACAATACTTAAGTAAGGAGATGCCTTCAAAGAGTCATTGCCTCCCAGGAGTCATGCATCATGATCACAGCCTTACCCTTGGTACTTTTTCCCTTTAGGGTGCCACTTCAACTTAAATATGCATGGCTGCCTTTAATGGTGTTTAGAATACACACAATATATGACTGTTGGACTCAAACATTTGCCAAAGAAGAGCCAGCAAATATTGACAATGAATGTGTGCAAGATTTGCATGAGGAAGGTGACAGCCAGAGGTGGAAACACTTATTTATTGCCACCTAAGCCAGTTCTACACAACCAATAGGTGTGTGGAAAAAAGTAATTACAGGACCCGATTAATACTCCCCGTGCTCACGGCCCAGCATAGTTTACTATTATTATTGCGACCGAAGGTCGCATATACTCTGAAAAACCGTGTCGCTTGAGTGACCTTCCTTCCGTAACCTTCCTTCTGTAACCTTCCTTCTGTACGGGAGTGATGTCAGTGTGATGTCAGCGAGTTGTGACATCACTTCCTGTACGGGGCAGCTACACGAAATGTGGATAACACTATATATGGAGATAGTCCAGTCCATCATGTCATATGGGACTACCGTCATAGACAGTAGCCAAAAGAGAAGGATACACAAGACTAAGAAAGACAAAAAAAGAGAAGAATAAAAAAGAAAAAAAGGAGGAGGAGGATAAAGATACCAAAAGGAGAGAGAAGAAAGGGTGGATGAGGTACAATGTGTCTCAGAAAAGAAAATGTAACAAGGAGGTGGCAACTTTAAGTCGACGCACAGGATTCCAGAAGTGTAGCGCTTATTTGCTCTTGTATCAAACTGGTACTGGAAACGTTCTTAGAATTTAATATATATTTTCTAAAGTAAATATGGGGGTGGAGAAGAATAAAAAAGAAAAAAAGGAGGAGGAGGATAAAGATACCAAAAGGAGAGAGAAGAAAGGGTGGATGAGGTACAATGTGCGGTATCCTCCTTGTCAAGCTCGACGTTGGGCATTTGGACCTATACATGGAGAAATGGAGCGAACCTGTGTGGCCAAAACATGGAGATGTGGTACAGAATGACTCATATATGGGCATAAAAAGTATGTCATGTGACATCACTTCCTATACAGACAGTCAGACAGACAGCCATTGACTCCGGCCTAACAATGGCTACTGTCTATGACGGTAGTCCCATATGACATGATGGACTGGACTATCTCCATATATAGTGTTCTCCACATCTCCATGTTTAGGCCCTATTGCTCACACCCTAGGTGGGGTTGGCGATAAGGCCTTTTTTTGTGTGGAGTTTGCATGTTCTCCCCGTGTCTCCTAGGGTTGATAACAACTAGAATTGTCAGAGAAACGCTGTGGTTGGCCAGATAGTCAAGAATTGGCGCGACCTCGCCCTTTAGGGCGAGGTCGCATGTCACCCTGAGGTCGCATTCCACCCTCAGGTGTCTTACTAGTATACTATAAACTTAGTTTACTATTATATCCGTATACTTCACTGTCTGGCCAAAACCTCTTAACTCGATCATTTTTTAGGCTTTAGATTTTTTGGCATAAATCGGGTCTATTGAACACCCTTTACATCTTTACGTGTTGGTTAAAATAATATTGAACCAATGGAAATAGTCTCCACTTGAGCTCATTTTTCCGAAAATGAGCTCAAATTTTGGAGTTACGAGGTTTTGGCCCAACAGCAGAGATATAAAAGTTATTACCGGTATATAAGTTATATATCGTCACTGTCGGGCAGAAACCTTGTATCTCCAATTTCAAATGTGTACGTTTCATCATACAAGCACAGAATTCCTCGCATCCTGTAGATCGGCTATTTTGACTAGTTTCAAATCATTTTTAAAATGATGAATACAAAACGAACGGTTTTGGACATACAAGGTTTCCACCCGATAACAACAAAATATAAGTTATTATATAGTATTATTATATAAGTTAAACAAGAGGTTCAAGTGCTGCTGTCGAGAGCAGACAGCTATTCACTGACAACTGATACTGTATGTGACCATCAGTTCACATGTCCCTGACTGTCTACACCTGTAGCAGTGGAAACATGAGGTCCTGTTATTTTACTGAAAGCTATACAGCAGACAATCTTGCTGATGCACTCAGAGATGCACTTCAGGAATGGCAACTTGATCAAAATAAACGTTTGGCCATAACCACACAGACAACGGTCCAATGCTTCCAATGCTGGTGTTCCCAGCAGCTCCCTGCTTTGGCTGTGGATTAATTGCTTTGACCACAACCTAAACTTGGCTGCTATGAATTGCAGGACCGAAGACACAAAAAAAAAAACTTTTTGATCTGATACAATACCGATTCTAGAGAGGGGGGCCATCACCAATACCGATACAGGCCTTTTACTCTTAATATGTGGATTGTGTAAAGATTTTGCACCAATATGATTATGAAAAGGTACAGTGACAGTCATACTACAGATTCAGATGGCTGCTTCAGTCTATTAAAGAGCCACAGACCTCCAATCTGCAGGGCTCTAACTGGACTGGAGTCTAATTTCTCTCCAAAAGCTCTTGAATATGATGGAATATGATTAAGGATTACTGTGATTATGGTAAGCTCACATTTCATATCGCACAAACCATACTTGTAACTTTCAGTAGCCTCTAAAACAAAAGTTGTATCGGTTATATCGGTCATACGGTCGCATATTGGTGCATAACGATATGGCCAAAAAGGCCATATCGGTGGCCGATATATCAGTCGGTCACTACTATGAACACCACCTTTTCACAAAGCTAGCACCGAAACGGGGCTCCCAGAATATAGTGTGTTAACATCAAGCCCACATCAAAGTATTTATATTATAAGCCTACAGAAAAAAATATATCCTGAGTCTAATGAGTGTGTGATGTGGTACAGATTAATATAAGGTTAATAACAAATCTTACACATTGTGTGATTATCATTTAAAAGGCTTAATAATCATAAGTGATGCTTTGTGAGCTTTCAGATTGTCTGTTTTTTGTTGTGCGATGGCGTCGGCCCTGAAAGGCGCTTTTGTTAGCAGTTCCTGCCTTTGATCAGTCCTCTGTGGAGGCAGTGGGCTGCGAGGAAGGACAATCATCTATCATGATTGACTTTTTCCATTCACTCGTGATGTCATAGCAGCCTCAGGTAGGTACTAATTCATGAGGGGATGCAGGCCCAAGTACTTCATCCTTGTCAGAGTGGAAGTGATCACAAGGAGCAGGCATGTGCACACATAGAAATCAAAGGGGGCTTGAGCCCCTGCCCTTTTATATGTCTGTAAATGCAAATGCCCTCTTTCCATGCCATACCTGAAGGCAGCATTCAAGACAATTGCCTTGTCCAAACTCTCCTGAACTTGAATGCAGCATGTGTTTTTGCCCTCTCTGTGTAGAAATCCATGGCGTACGTCACATCTCCAGTATGCACTTGATTATGCTTAGTTTAGTGTGGTCTAAAGTACCGAAAATAGCCGACCTCCAAGCTCACAACGTGTCGCAGCGTGATGCGTTGTGAGCTTGGAGGTCAGCTATTTTCAATATTTTCACCAAAAGGCCCTTTTAGAATTTGCAGCCCTTGCCTCTCTAACATTCTCTGCACGTCCCTGACAAGGAGAGATCCTCAAAGACCACCAACAAACCTAGACTGGTAGCAATAGTTATCGCAGGCCCCAATGCAGGCTACATAGTTAGCAGTTTATTTTTAAGTGGATTAGACTAACCACTGGTATATTGGTCTGTTTGGGCTATTTGAAATATAACCTCCAAGAATTAAACCAAGCCATTCTGATGCAGAAAATACCAGTGACCAGGTTGGAGCTGCAATCACATTTTGGTTGGAGGAAAACTGCTTTTTATGGCATATACAGTATGGCCTTTTATAGGTATAACCCCTATATTGTTTCAAGAATTGAAACAAGGCCTTTCTCATAGTGATAGGTCTATAGAAAATACCTTCCAGTGACCAGGAGCAGCAATCACTTTCTGGCAGGAGGAAAATATGCCATATTAGGCCTAGTCAGAAATGGCTTCCTTTTTCCCAATTGCCAGAGATGTAAAATCTCTGATGGTGATTTACTTCATATGCTGTGGAACTGCCTATGTTTGCAGGAGTACTGGACATTTATAGTTACAACAACTTCAGAAATAGTGGAGTCTGATTTGGTACCCGACCCTAGGATTTGGATTTGGAGAGACGTGCAGGGACTCTCGCTAAGTCAACATAAAAAGTACTTTATTTTGCTGGCAGGTGCAGCTGGGAAAAAAAGTGTATTCTCCAAAACTGGAAAGCTGAAAATCCCCCCTCTCAAAGATATTGGTTGAACGAATTAACTTCCTATTGTACTCCTGAAAAGATCTTGTACAATGTCAGGAGAAAACCAGCAACATATGAGAAAATATGAGGTCCTTTTATGTCTTTGTTACCGTCATTGCGCCCTTGTAACTGAATGGGATATTGTATTATGCTGTTAATCATACAAATGTAAGGTGGGAACTTATACGGTACCTGGGGTGTGTGTGGGTTATTTCTTATTTGTTTTATTTTATTGTACTTGTTGGTCTTGTCTTTTGTCTTTGTTATTGTGTAAAATTGAAAATCCTGTGACTTGTCTGAATAAAAATATCTTAAAAAAATAAAAATAAAAAAATGCTTCCTTTTTGACCAACAGGGAAGCCTAGAACTGATGCCTCTGCCTCAAGCCTCAGGATTCAAAATGCATGTGCCGCCTCCTCCTCTGGCTCGTTTGTGGGGTTTTCCGATTCTCGGAATTCGTAAGCCCCTCCCAATTATCGTTTGGCACGTCCAACCGACGGGTCATCTGACACTGACTTTTCTCACGGACAGATAGAGACTTTGCTTGGTGGTTTATTAGTATGATGATGTTATACATAATTAAATGTTGTAAATAATTGTTTATGTTTTAGTTAACCACAATCTTGGTTCATATGTTCATAATCATATGACCCAGGGAAATGAAGCTGTGTGTGTTTGTGTTGATAGATAAATAGATTACATCCACCTTTATTGATCCGGAGGGAATTTCTGTGTGTGTGTGTGTGTGTGTGTGTGTGTGTGTGTGTGTGTGTGTGTGTGTGTGTGTGTGTGTGTGTGTGTGTGTGTGTATGTGCATGTGTGCATGCATGCATGCGTGCGTGCATGCGCTTGCGTATATGTGTGTGTGTGCGTGTGTGTGTGTGCGTGTGCGTGCGTGCGTGCGTGCGTGGTGAGAGAGTACGTGCACACACGTACAAAAGTACCAGTTGGATGTCTGTGCCTGACAAGGCCATGAATACGTTCTTTCAAGATCAATACAATGTAACAGCTTGGCCATGAGGAGTAATTGATTTTTCCTCCAGTTTAGGTAATATGGTCTGATGACATTGTGACACTAACTGGAAAATACATTTCCATGGGAGTGTGTTGCTGTCAGGGTGTCAGGAAGTAGCTACTTATCACCATGCCCTTTAATATAGAAGCCCATTTGGCATTTTGATTAAAATGTAAAGGGCCTACCTATATTTATACCAGTAAGACTCCCTAATCGGGAGAAAAGCGACTGCCAATTTTGGAAGGCAATTGTAGCTAATCAGGAGGGAATATGGGAAATGGGACAGATCCATGTTGATGACATGACTTTAGATATACTGTGTACCGCTTTGCGTGATTTTAGGGCAAAATCAGTAGGAGCAGTGTCCAAAAATGTGTTTCGCAAGAATCGGCCTCGTGGCGCTTGAAGAGGGCCATGTCAGAAATGAGGGGTTTGGCAGCCAAGGAGTGTGTGTGCCTAGTTTGGCATGGATAGGGGCAATGGTGGCGGAGATACGAGTAGGGCAAAACTGTGACGTGACGTGTGACGGACAGACTGACAGACAGCCGGTGGAGATTTTGCTGTGACCTGACGGTCGCAACCAGTAAGACACCTTAAAGTGGCGCTGAAACAACAGCGACTGACACAATAATTATGTCCATATATATATGGGCAATCCCAAATATGGGCATAATATTGATAACATCAGGGATCTTGTTTTAGTGCTATTTCAATTATGACAGTTCCCAGTATGCTTTGAGATCAAAACCACTCATCAATTCTATTCTTGAATGTTGCTCTGTTACATATCCAATCCACAATCCTTTTGTCTGTGAATGCAGTCGGAAAAGTTGTTACTATATGAACAACAATCAACAGATCGCTAGTTTATTCCTCAACACGGACAGAAGAGTGGATCCCTGCTATGGGCTTGGCACTGTAGAGGGTAATTATACATCCGCAGTGTAGAGGGTAATACATCCACAGTGTAGACAGTGTAGAGGGTAATACATCCACAGTGTAGACAGTGTAGAGGGTAATACATCCACAGTGTAGACAGCGTAGAGGGTAATACATCCACAGTGTAGACAGTGTAGAGGGTAATACATCCACAGTGTAGACAGCGTAGAGGGTAATACATCCACAGTGTAGACAGTGTAGAGGGTAATACATCCACAGTGTAGACAGCGTAGAGGGTAATACATCCACAGTGTAGACAGCGTAGAGGGTAATACATCCACAGTGTAGACAGCGTAGAGGGTAATACATCCACAGTGTAGACAGTGCCGAGGGTGATGCATGGACGTGCTTGGCAATATTACCTTAGTGCTCTTGAACAAGACACTAAAACCACCGACAATTGTGTCAAGGATGTTGGCCTGCATGATTATTGTGAGGGGTCGCGGGCTGAAAAGGTTGAGAACCACTGCTCTAGATTACATACATTCAGGCATCTCTCTGTGTGTGCCTGTGTCCAGGAGCTGATATAATAACCACACTAATTGTGTAAATACCCAAATAAAGACAATATTCTTTGGAATTTTCTTCTCAGTGTCCTTATCTCTACAGCAGGGGTCTTCAACAGGGGGTCCGGGACCCCTAGGGGGTCCTCAGAGTTACTATAGGGGCTCCTCCAAATCTTTGTGTGATAGAAGAAAAATAATCTTTTTTACCACTTGAACCCTAGTGTCCTTATTCTCAGAACTTTAGCCAAAAATAGCAGATCTACAAGCTCACAACGCCTCGCAGTGCGGGGCGTTGTGAGCTTGTAGATCGGCTCTTTTCGGCCAAAAGCTTTGGTGTAGAGGGGAAAAAGAGCAGACTAAGTACAGAGTGAAAGGTCAAGTTAATTAAGTATTGACGTTTCAAGTGGTTAAATATCTGAAAACACAAATCGACAAGAACCCAAAATACACTGATAATCGTTGCTGTCAAACCATGAAACTATATGGAATCTATGAACAGGTTGTGGGGGTCCCCTGCTTCATCTCTCTCTCAACTAAGGGGTCCTCGGCCTGCAAACGTTGAAGACCCCTGCTCTACAGTACAGTATGCTCTATGTAAAGGCTGACTGGGCCAAAGGGGAGGCCATATCTGACTACCTGGAGCCCTTAAACTTCAAAACCCTGATTAGAATACAGATACCGTCCTTTTGGCCAAGTTTGGAGCATTTGGCCCAGAGTGGAAACATGGCTTTATGTTTGATAACTTAGAAGTTGGAATGTGTGGAAGCAGTAGTAGCCCAGAGGCTGTAGAAGATGGCTTATCTTTTAACACGCAGGACGCCATTGCCCTTGAGCAAGGGAGTTAATCCCTAATCCCAAATAAAAAATGTCCTCTTCTGTAGGCCTCTACAAACGGAAAGAGTCAGGACATACTTCTGTAGACCTCTACAAACTGAAAGAGTCAGGAAATACTTAAAAACTGAATAAATATTGACAAAACTCAAGGCAATTCCACATTTTATATTCAGCATAACTTTAGTTACTACTTTATAATTATTCATATTTTCTGTATATTCTTTAATTATGTAAGGTATATCATTATTTTTCGGTGGAATATAGATACCTCAATGTCCCTGGAAACATTTAATTTGAATTTGTATTTATTATATCCTAGTCGAAGGTTATTACTTCACAAAGTCTGTAAACTGCTAATGTTTTCAGAAAGAGCGAATACATTCTCCGGCACTGGCACCTGCCGCGGAACTGCCGCGGCAGGCACCGCCACACGACCGGCAGTCGCGCTGCACCGCCGGCGATAGGACCGGCGGCCACCGCACGGAACGGCAGTTCGACCGGCACAGACCGGCAGTTTACCGCGACGGGTTAAGGTTAGGTTTAGGTATAGTTTTACTGAGGTTAGGGTTAGGTACAGTTTTACTGAGGTTATGGTTAGGTTTAAGGTTAGGGTTAGGGTTAAGGTTAGGGTTAAAGTTAGGTACCGGTCCGGCACCTGGTGCTGGAAAGTGTATTCGCTGTCCCTCAATGTTTTTGCCCTAGTTTTCCTTACTCTATAACCTACTGTATTACTTATTGCTCCTTGCGCCTGTGCTGTATTATAGACTATACAGTATTTCTCATAGACAGCTGATGGTAAGTTTATGCTGCTCATTATCCTCTCTGCCTCAGAAGTGTGTGTACCGGTATGTGAAACATGAGTTGTTCTTTATGTTAGCACCCACATTAATCGTCACACCCATGCTGTATTTACAACTGGCTATGTGGTATTGATTGATTGTTTGCTTGTTGCTTCTTTGCAGGCAGAATGGTCAGGAAGTTCAAAAGGAAGACTGACAGCTTCAAATCAGTCCTCTCCTTCTCTTTCTTCTCCCGGCAGCCCTCAGTCCTCTTCATCTGAACTTCAAGCTACCTCCTTAACCAGTTTGCCAAGCCCAGAAGATCTCCATCCGTTTCCAAAGGGGGGACATCAACGTCTGTCACAAATTGATGGTGTAATTGTAATTGCGACCGTAAGGGAGCATTTAGTATGAGAACGCCGAGCCTATGTCCGTTTGTCAGTCACGCTAAACAACGACTGATCAGCAGCGTCTGTTTGGGGGGAGAGGTGGGTACCGCTGTGCTAGCGAGAGGCGGATCACGATTTGTGCATCGCCTCAAAAAGGCTGCCCAAAGACATGACGACAAGTTTGTGCCGTATTTAGAAGCTCTGTCACTGACGGTCACCACTCGCCATTGGTGTGTTACTTGTCCATCTATGGCCCAGCCCTATTGCATGTATCGAATGCATGACTGTGCAAATAAAACATATTTAAAATATTGTTATGAAGCTCATATTATCCTTACGAAGTAGGCCTATTATGTTGATTTTATTAGCAACATGCTTTCCATAGTATTCCATAGGGCTGGAGCAGAATGGACAAATTACATTACATAATCAACTTGTCCCATCTGAGAAACTATTTCTGAAACAAATAAGATATTTAATGCATTCACTGCCCCACTAAACATACATAATAAAACCAATGCCACCGACTTTCTGTTTTTCTTACCTTTTCAAGTAGTCACAGAATATTTAACTAGAAAACATTCTGTTTCATTCATTTTAATTTTCATTACTGGGGATAATCAACAAATAATCATGGTTTACATTAAATGGTTTGAAACGAATACAGGGCCTTGGGTATTAGAGATGGTGTTTATAGTCATTTAAAAAAATGAGCTTAAAAAACTAAAATGTTACCCCATTGATTTATAGCTATATAGGACAACCAAGCCTGGATAGTGTGACAAGCTACCCCGTAATGGGGTTGGACTTGTGTGACAACCAAGTCCAACCCCATTACGGGTGTGTCAAATAATGTCTCATAGAATAAATTAAGCAAAAAAAGGTTATGCCTATTTCAAGCCAAGACCTTAAGCTTCCTTCTAATGTGGGACAATCATCACATGTCTTGATGGTGAGCAATTCACGTCAGAGTAAAAAGAGTGACAACCATACCCGGTCTCCCCAATGGATTTAAATCCCAAAGGAGATAAGCAGGGACATGCTGGGCCCCTGATTCAGCCCGGGAAAAAGAGATAGAGAGAGATATCTCTGTAGCGCTGCTGCTACTCAAAGATTTGCCATTTCAGATCATGACAAGTGACAAGCCAGTGGGCCAATTACTGTACATGAGTTATATTTCGTCGTTGTCGGGTGGAAACCTTGTATGTCCAAAACCGTTTGTTTTTTATTTATCATTGTAAAAATGATTTAAACTAGTGAAAACAGGCGATCTACAAGCACACAACGCCTCGCACCACGAGGCGTTGTGTGCTTGTAGATGTGCTGTTTTCACTACTTTTGTGCAATGGCCTTGTATGATGAAGCAGGGATTTACTTTGCGAAAAGATTTATACATTTGAAACTTGGAGATACGAGGCTTCTGCCCGACAGTGACGATTTACTTCGTTGGCTGCCATCCCCCAAAATGTAACGAAGGCAGATATTTTCGGAATGAACCGGCCGTTCGGGAGTTGTCCCGCTTTTCCCAATGGCCAGCACGTCCCTGGAGATAAGAAGCTCTAGCTCAGATGGCTGCGATCCAACACTATAACGCCATGCTCCGCTCCCTCAAAAGGCTGATAGTTGCTCTAGTGCCTAACATTGGGATGTGTTTAAGTGATTAATTATGGTTATTTTTCAATTTATACTTTGAAATGTCAGAGAGGTGATAAAGTAGCAGGCACATAATCACACATTGAAGGCTTTTTAGACTTAAGTTATGCATTAAATTAATGTGCTCTGCGAGAGGCCGCTGGCCCTGGAAACCCCCGTGACCTTTCATTTATAACAAGTGCCAGCAAGCAATGATTGAAAACTGTATTGTAAGGGCAAGCTGAACTGGCCCTCAGAGTTACAGTGAAAGTTAAATGTAATTATCCTTACTTTGAGTTTTGAGATCAAAATTGATCAAGAATGACTTGACAAGGGAGCCGGAGAGTGCTTTTAAAACAAGTACCCTTAAGCGGTTACAACCCAGACGACTGAAATATTGATGAATGGTTTTAACTTCAAGTATTTAGTATTGTTCTGTTTGTTTTGGGTCGCCAATCTCTCTTTGGGGCACTATTGTTATAATAAAGTATTCAATTCTAGTTTTTAGATTCCTGCTTAAAGGACAACTTTAGTTCTTTACAACAAGGGTTCATATTTTAGATTGTAATGAAAGAATATAAAAGATGAGTGTTAAAATGATTTCATTTACTTTTTTCTATTGTTTTAGAGATTCATATTTCAGTGGTTGGGGGCATGGGTACAAGTGGCTAAATATGTCATTTTACACAGAATAAGCCCATTCCCAAGATACAACGCAACCTTTCATGGTTGGATGTGACTTATGGGGGCTAGAAGTGTTACTGTAAATAGCAATAAAGAAACTGCTGGCTTATGGTGTCTAAAAATACATATTTAGCCACTTGTACGCATGCCCCCATGCGTACGCATGCCCCACATTTTAGCACGATAAACGTGATAAAACAATAGAACTAAGCAAATGAAAACCTTTTAACACTCACTTTTTCTTTTCTCTAATTACTAAAATATGAACCCTTGTTGTAAAAAAACAAAGTTGTCCTTTAACTATTGTGGCACTATTGCTCCATTGCACAACTGCAAAATGGCAAAATAGTTATGTCAGACATTTTATGAATTACTATATTACCTACTAACAGTACCTTTATACTAAGTGGGAGGCATCCAGCAGGTGTGTGTGTGTGTGTGTGTGTGTGTGCGTGCGTGCGTGCGTGCGTGCGTGCGTGCGTGCGGGTGCGCCTGCTGCTGGCTTCACGTCACTGACACGCTCCCTGTTCACTTCAGAATAGATTTTAAGATTTTATTGTTTGTTTTTAAATCACTGAATGTTTTGGCAACCCAGGATTTATCTCTCCGACCTTTTAGAGGCTTATACTCCCCCAAGGGGGTCTTAATGCGTTCTGCAGGCCAGTTGAAACTGGAGGCGATAATGGCACACACAAAAAAAAGACCAGAGGCAGGTGACGAGTCTTTTCTGTCGTAGGCCCCACTTTATGGAATACACTCCCCTCCCAAATCAGACTTTTTAAATCTCACACCAAGCATACCTTTATAGTATACCCTGGCTTTTGAGAGTTTATGTGGTCTTTGTTTTTTGTCCTGTATTCATCAGTGATATGTCTCCTTTTGTTGTTTATCTTGTTTCTTACTTTACTGTACAGTATATTTTTGCTTTTGTTGTTTTTCTGTGTTTTAGCTTTATAGTGCATTTAGCTTTGATGCTTCTGTGCAGCACTTTGTCAACCGTGGTTGTAAAATGTGCTACTGTATATAAAGTGGATTGGATTGGACTGTTAATACATATAAGATTGTGCAAAAGCTGCTCCGTTAATTGTGTTGTGATCCTTTGCCCTAATAGCCTAGACAAAGGGGGGTCGTCACACATGTCAGATTGTTAGTGTTGTACACAGGGACGTGCTGGCCATTGGGAAAAGCGGGACAACTCCCGAACGTCCGGTTCATTCCCGGCCGGTCCAGGCCGGCCATTAGGAAAAAAATAAAATAAAATGTCGGCCTTCGTTCCATTTTGGGGGCTTGGCGGCCAACAAAGTAAATCGTCACTGTCGGGCAGAAACCTCGTATCTCCAAGTTTCAAATGTATATATTTTTTCACAAAGCAAAGCCCTGCTTCATCGTACAAGGCCGTTGCACAAAAGTAGTGAAAACAGCCGATCTACAAGCACACAACGCCTCGCGGTGCAAGGCGTTGTGTGCTTGTAGATCTGCTGTTTTCACTAGTTTAAATCATTTTTAAAATAATAAATACAAAACAAACGGTTTTTGACATACAAGGTTTCCAACCGACAACGACGAAATATAACTCATGTAATTGGCCCACTGACTTGTCACTTGTCATGATCTGAAATGGCAAATCTTTGAGTAGCAGCAGCGCTATAGAGAGAGATCTCTCTCTATAGCGTGCAATGAGGGCCTCTCCAACTCTTTTTCCCGGGCTGAATCAGGGGCCCAGCACGTCCCTGGTTGTACACTTTGTGTTACATGACATAATTTAGTTTTGTACAGTATGCGTTATACTGTAGTTTTGCACAGTATGTGATGTATGCCATAGTGCAGTGAACCGCTTGGACATCTTGACATTTAGAATGTGTAGGGCATAATAACAAAAAACACAGTGTGAGATGGGAACACATGCACAGCTGAAACAAAGCCAGAGTCTGGAAAATGCCCCCCCTGTGGCTAAGTGGCTGCAGGGCTCTGTACCGGTTTGTTTTGGTATATGCATCTTTTAGTCCAACTCGTAGCGACTGGCAAGACTACACTATAGGCTACTCGAGCATTTTAAAAGGGATTGGGGAAACAAACGGGGGGAACCAAATCAAAGTGACGCCGCTTCTTCTAGTGGTTTCCGCGCTTTAGGCGGAAACCAAACGGCCTGCTGTGAACGAACACCAGGCATTCCCCCAGAAAGCCTGGTAGGCGAGGTTAGTATAGGCCCCTACACCAGATACACTACACCACTAAGATACCCATGTACCTGACAAAATACTCCCAAAACGTCAAGGATGTTCACAGTTACAACACTGGAGGCAGCTCCACAGATCATGTCCAACCCAGCTAAAATGTGGAACGCCCTACCGAAGGCCATAAAGGAGTGTAAATCCCTACCTTCCTTTAAAACGGCACTGAAAAGCCACTTAGAAGCGTCAGCTACTTGCAACTGGTAAATGAAAATCTGTCTGTCATTCAATGTTATAATGAGTTTAAAAATGATCTCAGTTTAAATAAGCCATGTGCTTTCTTGGGTCTATCCTTTTAGTTAGCCTTGTACCAGTGAACTGTACTGTCATGAAACTGTACCTTTTGCTATACCAGTCCCCTAATCGGGAGATAAAACTTTAGAAGGCAGTCATAGCCAATCAGGAGGGAATATGGGAAATGGGACAGATCCATGTTGATGACAGGACTCCAGACATACTGTATACCGTTTTGCGTGATTTTAGGGCAAAATCTGTAGGAGCAGTGTCCAAAAATGTGTTTGAAAAAATCGGCCTGATGGTAGCGCTAAATGGGAAAGATCCATGTAGAAGACATATGACTCTAGACAAACTGTGTACCGCTTTGCGTGATTTTAGGGCAAAATATGTAGGAGCAAATGAAAAAAAAAAGTGTTTTGCAAGAATCTGACTCATGGTGGCGCTAGAAGAGGGCCATGTGAGAAATGAGGGTGGAGGTTGTGGTTTGGCAGCCAAGGAGTGTGTGTGTGTGCAAAGTTTGGCATGGATAGGGGCAACGGTGGCGGAGATATGAGTAGGGCAGTTGAGAGAGAGATGAAGCAGGGACCCCCACTACCAATAGATTCCATGTTTGACAGCAATCATCAGTTTTATTTTGGATTCATGTCAATGTGTGTTTTCAGATAGCCTATTTACTTGAACTGTCAATAATAAACTTCACCTTTGTCTCTTTCCTCTCTTTACTTAGTCTGCTCTTTTTCCCCTCTACACCAAAGCTCTTTGCCGAAAATAGCCGATCTACAAGCTCGTTGTGAGCTTGTAGATCTGCTATTTTATATATTCTATAAGGCTACTTATTTAAATGTATAAATCCCAACCTTCTGTTGGGATTTATGGATCAATATCGGTGCTATGTAGTGGAGGAGGGAGAGGTTCCGAAAGGAGCTATAGATGATAGATCAATACAAAAGTGGGCTATGAGGATAAAGTGTGCCCCAAAATAATTGGTAAAAAAAGGGAATTGTTTGTGTGTGTGTGTGTGTGTGTGTGTGTGTGTGTGTGTGTAAGCGCGTGCGTGCGTGACGAGAGCGAGGGAGGGAGAGAGAAAGAGAGAGAGAGAGAGAGAGAGAGAGATCTCGCGCTTTTGTCCTCATTCTTTTCTCGCGTGGAGTTTCTCTGTGAAGGCATGCCATTGCCACGGAACGCAACTCTGACTGACACGCATTCTTGTCGTGTATATTCGTGATCTTATCTTATCACAGACAGGTCGCTATAAACCGTTACCTGGAGATCATCAAGAGAACATCACAGACCGCGTGTGCGTTCTAATGAGCGCACACACACACAGCTGTGGATCTTATTCCAGGGAGTCTGTTATGTTCCGTTGGACTTACTTTATCGTGCGCTATGTATTATGTTTGCATTCACACATCTGAGTCAGAGAAAGGGTTCGCGTGCACGTCGCACGGCAGGTGTGTAGACCTACTAGAAGAACATCGTAATGTTTTTTAGCCGTTAAAAAGTATGACATCAGCAGCAGTGCGCGGGGGCTGGCTTGATCATTTCCCAACAACGACGGAATACTCTCCTCTCCACAGGATATAATATAGGAGTTAACAGCAACACTCCTCATCATATTCGTGCGGAGTCTCCTGTTTTGTGAACAACCACAGGCTGAATGTAGCCGTCTTTTTTTTTTAGTTTTGCTTTTTTTTGTAATCCTTTTCCTCGGAAAGAAGAAGGATCTATCGGAATGGGTGCAACAAGCCGCCACCGTGTCCGTGGGCAGCTGGCACGCACTTCAGAGGGATAAAAAAACGCGTCGGAGAATCCGTCGGCGTGGCGTGTGTTTGTAAGGCATACATATAAAGCCTGCGGAATTATATTTATTAAACGAACGTCGTGTGTGACGGGCTGATCGAGCATGATGTGAATTGCGATTGATTGATGGATTGATTATTTTATTAGACAAAAATGGAGTACAGTACAAGTATAGTCAATACAATAGAAATGTAGTACAGTACAAGTACAGTTAAACACCCTGCCTAAAGGGAAAATTATTACCTTTTATGGTCTTTTTTTTTTTTTTTACGTTGAAAGCCCTCGGCGAGACGATGGATTCCTAAAAAACTACAAAACAAAGTGCCTTATAGCCTGATCTGTTTATTTGGACCTATTACGGTTTTGGTGGGAGCTGCTTTTATTAGACTGTGCGGTGAAAGAAAAAGGAGCTACAAATCATGGCCAGACACAAGACCCTCACTCATCTAAAACCCTGCTTCTCAATCTTCACATTCCGAGTCCTGTGGATGCTTTTCAATGTTCTCCTGGACCTGCAGTTTGCGGCTTCCCAGGAGATTTACGCGCCGCACTCCGTCAGGGTGGAGGGCGATGTGACGCTGGGGGGGCTTTTCCCGGTCCACGCGCGCAGTGGGGTCCCGGGGATGCCGTGCGGGGACATCAAGAAGGAGAACGGCATCCACCGACTGGAGGCGATGATGTACGCCCTGGACATGATCAACGGCGACGAGGAGCTGCTGCCCAACATCACGCTGGGCGCGCGCGTGCTGGACACCTGCTCGCGGGACACGTACGCGCTGGAGCAGTCGCTGACGTTCGTGCAGGCGCTCATCCAGAAGGACACGTCGGACGTGCGCTGCACCAACGGCGAGCCGCCCGTGTTCGTCAAGCCCGAGAAAGTGGTGGGGGTGATAGGCGCGTCGGCGAGCTCCGTGTCCATCATGGTGGCCAACATCCTACGCCTCTTTCAGGTAAGGGGACGCGACGGGCTCTCACGACACGAGATATGGTCTACTGGTGGTTTTAAACCTGGCAGTCAGCCACACAACATGACATGTCTTGCACACACACATACACAGTGGCGTCAGTTCATCAAAAGCTAAGGTATGGCAACATATGACTGATGTCTTGCACGCGCGCGACACCAGTCATAATTGCCATACCTTAGCAACAGGCATGACGACTGTATTTTAATGTCTCTTTTCCCCCAGTGGCGTCAGTTCAGAATAAGCTAAGGTATGGCAACATGACTGGTGTCTTGCACGGTTTCTTGGGCTGGATATGGCAGCCTGGAACGGTTGTTCAAGTGCAGCTATAAACTTGGCATGTTAGTAAACGTGCCACAATCAACAATAATGCATTGACCTGTGGAACCTGGGAATATACCATTTTGTCAAGATGGGGAGAATAGCAATGTGGAGAATATAATTAAAATACCTTGTTAACGTGACCATTTTGTCACATTTTGAATTTGTAGTTATTTTGCTATAATTTAACAACCTAATAACCAGCACAGATAGACAAAGAGATATTCATGGATTTATATTTAAAAGTAACTTTTAGTTGCATACCCCTGCCATACCCAATTGATGCCCCTGTTTCCCCCTGTAGCCAAGGTATGGCAGCTGCCATACCCAGTGCTGTGTTCTACCTGTCACGCGGGTATAGGTACAGAGTATGCTGTGAAGACATTTTTTGAACCTTTCAAAGGAGCATATCTGATATGCTGGCGTCTGCCCTGGCCACACGAATAGCCGTGGATCATAGATTATAGCATAGCCTTAAAAATAAAGTCTAGAACACACCACTGGCCATACCCTGCCGTACCCAATAAAGGGTATGCACATGCATAAAGTGAATGGCAAATCGAGTGGCAAAATGAGTGGCAAAGGGAGTTTAACGTTGTTTAATGTTATCAGATAGGACTTTTCTGTTTGGATGTATGGGCTGTCAAGGCCAGAAAGTATAGTTTTTGCCACTCAGTAGGCGTTCCCCATAACTTTCGGGTATGATGACGATGTCACTCGCGTACCTTCTACTGACGCCTCTGCACATATACACACACGCATGTCTCTTTTTCTCTCCCCACTGAGAGGAGAGAGAGAGGTAGTAATTGGTTTCCCATTCACACATTGTGCCATCTGTTAGTTGGGTTAATTTACCACTGTCTAAACGTGCTCCCCCCCATTCATAAGCCCCATGCATACAGGAAAAGTGCATCTGATGTAGCCTACTTACGCCAATCTACTGTATGTATGGCATCAGAGGTTGGAGGCCCTATTATGACACTAATACGTATGCTTGAATATTCCAGAGAGAGCTCATTTGCAATGGATTTATTTTTATACCCCCACGCCCACACATATGCCTTGATGTGTTACAATTGTTTGTATATAGTATGTTTCGAATACATGGCTGCTGTCGTAAGACACATTTCAATGTGAACCGACAATAAAGTACTATATCATATCATATCACATACATACATGCATGGCAACTACACACACACACACACACACACACACACACACACACACACACACACACACACACACACACACACACACACACACACACACACACACACACACACACACACACACACAGTGTGAGCCTGGAATGTATTGGAACGAGAAAACAAAATCCTGTCTTTTGTTCAGTGTGTTGAAAGGCTGAATTGTGTAGCAAACACCGGGGTTATGTCATCATTGTCATGTGTGTCAATTCGAACAGTAGGAATATGCATATCTAGATTGAAGAGAAGCACATTTTGACAGAACAGGAATGTGTAATCTACACAGCAATCCTGGGGATGCGAGAGAGAGAAAGAATCAGAGAGTGAGAGAAAGGGGGGGAGAGAGAGGGAAACACAGGAAGAGAAACAGAAGACACAGTGAGAGAAAGAATGAGAGAGCCCACAGGGAGACAAATGGAGAGAAAACACCTGTCGACCCCAGCTCCAGCTCACATTGTCACCGTCACTGAAGGTTCTCTGGAGGTGACGGACAGAAAACGGCTGCCTGTAGAAAACAACTCTGCTTGAATCAAGCCAGCTGCAGGAGCTTATAGAATGACATCTTGGTGTCAAACTTAGAAAATAGACAATACTCAACACACATGGGCTACTACAGGTACAACTTGATTTCCAGTGATGGGCAAACTACTTGGAAAATGTAGTAAGCTAAGCTACAAGTTACTCTCCATGGAATATAAGCTACAACAAAGCTATCCACAGAGAAATATAGCAAATTAAGCTACAAGCTACACAACAAAGCTATCCACAGAGAAATATAGCAAATTAAGCTACAAGCTACACGACAAAAGTAGCTTACTACAACAAAGCTACTTTTTTCTTTTTTTAAATCAACTTAGATCAGCCAACACAGGGATGCTGACAGAACCCTCGCTCAAAACTCCAGGGCAAAAATCCACTCGTCCGAGACAGTTTGCCCTCCTGGCCCCCAAGTTGTGGAATAAACTCCCTGTCGCACTTAGAACAACGGATTCACTCGCTAGCTTTCGCCGTGGACTGAAGACTCACCTTTTCAGACTCCACCTAAACCCTTAGCACTACAGAAAAAGAATCAATGAATACATGAAGCTAGTTAGCATTTGTTTTTGTTTTTTAGGTTTTTTCAGAACTTTGATTATATTGTGTTTTTTCTAGATAGATATCCATTTGCATTTGTTATATTGTTGATGATGTACTGACATATTATCTTGTTTATTATTGTGATGTTATCTGCTTATTGTAAGTCGCTTTGGATTAAAAGTGTCTGCTAAATGCCTAAACTGTAAACTTCATGATCAAGTACAACTTTCCACCAAACAAATAGGCAGGCAAAAAATGCTCAGTTCGATTGATTATTATAAAACTGGAAACGATTAAGCCATCATGTCTGGCTTTTTGTGTCATCCTTTCATTTGCTTTTTAAATTAAATGTGTACCTTTTCAGGCTGTGACCCCCAAAAAGAATCATATTTGAAGTAGGGACCCCACCCTGACAGGCAATTGGGATGTAGGAGTTGAGACATTACATTTAGTTTAACTCTGTTCCACAGATAAATATTGTGAAAATAGCAGATCTACAAGCTCACAACGCCTCGGAACACAGGGCGTTTCGAGCTTGTAGATCTGCCATTTTCAACATTTGTGCCTCTTTACTATATTATTTGTCAATTTGGCCAATGTTTGACAGTCTGCCTGTTTTTTATAGTTTTTTTTATCCCTTTAATGGTATTTATATTTTTTTAGGTATTAAAAATGTCTAAAAGGTCCTTAAATTGTCACTTCACTGTCATTAGCTGTTGACAAAAGAGTGCACTGACTTGTGTGCTGTTTGTGAACAGCTGACAAGCTGCAGCCAGCGGTGGACAGTAACTGAGTTAATGTACTTGAGTACTTTTACTTTTATTTGTACTTTAAGTAGCCTATTTTTAAAAGCATCGTTGATTCATGTTATACTATTCATTTTGTACTGCAGTGCAGATAGATACTGTAGATGGATGGATGGATGGATGGATGGATGGATGGATCAACATATTCTCACCTCTAAAGCATCATACGTCCGACGCGTTGTGAAGTACTGTACTGCGTCGGACGATAGACGCTTTGTGATTGCCTACTGTGTCAAGGGTTGGACGCATTGGGTGGTCTAAGAAGAAAGAAAAAAAAAGTAGTTCCCGAAGCGAGATTCGATACCGCTATGAAGGGCTTACCGGTTTACCAGCCACCCGTCGCTACCGCTCACGCCACTATAAACGACGGAGCCGCGCCGTCTCAGGCGCCGTTGAACGCCGAGAGACGCCGCCGAGGGAGCAGTAGCGACCGAGTCGCCGCGGCGAACGGTGTGAACGGCGCATGAGCCGACTCAGCGGCGTTACCGAATTATGTGCCGTTATGGACAGAATAGTGAATTTTGACCAGGGGACTGCTTCCGCGTCTGAATACGGCTCAAAGAAGGGACTACGTTATCATCCACGTTGTCAAAGATAAAAGCACAAAAAAAAAAGGAATTTCCCAGTCGTCTCGTTAGCTCAGTCGGTAGAGCATGATGACAGCTAAACCAGAGACACGGGTTCGATTCCCTGTGACTCCGTGAGCGGAAAATATTACAGTAAACACATGTCGCCGCATGCGTACTAAGA
Source organism: Nannobrachium achirus (assembly GCF_963921795.1). Lineage (NCBI taxonomy): Eukaryota > Metazoa > Chordata > Actinopteri > Myctophiformes > Myctophidae > Nannobrachium > Nannobrachium achirus. The sequence continues at coordinate 67,182,340 of NC_137815.1, read as the reverse complement.
CTCTCCGTTCTCGTCCCAAAACTCTCTGTTCTCGTCAGACCGTAGACGCAGTAGATGTCGGGTGAAGCAGAAAGCGAGTTGGGAACGCGTCGGGAGGGTGACACAAAGGGGGTGAGAATGGGCTGGATGGATAGATGGATATAGATAGATTTTCCTCCGACAACATTGAATTCAACTGTCTGTGTGATGATTCGTTATATGCTAGCGCTATAGCCCCGTTCCTTTTGCCTCAAAGAGACAGTAAGTGAAGTCATAAAAAGTCAGGCAGTTTTCAAAGCAGACAATGTTCTACCGGGCGTTACGTTCTATCAATTCGTCGCGTCTCCCCTCTCCACTCCAGTCGCTGCATGCAGAGAGAGGCAGCAGCCAAGGTCCCTGGAGAGGAGATTAATCACGCAAACGATTCACGTTGACGTTGTGTGGGAATAGCCCCCCTGCTGTCTCTCCTCCTTTACCAGCGTACGCCTGTAGGCTACAGGCTGAAGCCCACATACAATAACACTGCGCATGTGAGTGTGATTTTACCGTGCATTGCTATCGCCTGAAGGGATGTTTTTGCCATTCGAGTGACGTTCTAACATTGCAAACTTTGCAAATAACCTTAGTTTCACTGTGTCGGTTTTGGAATAGCCTGTCCAAAGTAGTTCCATAACCCCTCCGTCACTCTGTGTGTCTGTCTGTCTATCTCTGTGTGCACTAGCTGTGACTGAATGTCTTGTTGCTAAAGGGGGAGGGGCCGTGGAAGCAAGGGTAGATCTTCAAGCGAACGCCCTGTCGAGCCGAGACACGTTAGCTTGTAGATCTGTCCTCTTTGGCAAATGACACCGCTATACTATAGAAGTATATTTTTTTATCTTTTTCCCACAAACTTTATTAGTAGCGTGTAGCTTTTGTTGGACGCTAAATAGTCATTGCCAACCCCTACTGTTTGGTCTGGGGAATGTGTAGACAACAATGTATCCTTTCTTTCTTTTCACCTGACAGTGAGGAGTTTAACCAGGAGGTTGTAACACGTGCAGATGAGTTCCACTCCCTACTGATCAGGTGTCCTACCAACCTATAAGGCTGGATTTAGACTGCAGTCAAATCTAGCCTAATATAACTCTGATTTATTTCTCAAATCTGATCTTTTGGCCTGACTGTTCACACTGCATTTGCAAGTGACCAGATCTGATCTGTGTGTTCACAATGATTTTAACAACATCAACCCAAAGCCACCCTGCATGACATATCTGCTTTATTTACCGTGGTAACGACGTTGTTGTCATGACTTTTCTCTCTGTGTTTTTCATTCAGTTTTCAGTTTTACATTTTCTTCTGACTTTGCAGATAGGACCTTGTGAACCAATTTTCTGCCATGCTGTGAGATATGTCTTCATTGCCTTAATTGTTCCTGTACATTTCTCATATACTAAGGCATCCCCCCCAAAGTGCTAGGAGACATTGAATTTCTCTGTCCACTGAATGCTGCTCGACATTTTTCCTGTAGTATAAATATGTTTATGCTAAACTATTGTTAATGATGTCAGTGGCGCTCGGGTCAAGCTGCAAGTGACGTTTTGGACAGTTTGATATGCAAATTGGCTCGTTAGATCGTTCAGACTGAGACACATCTTTAGAAATCAGATTTGAAACCACCTCTGGATGTGGTTTGTACATGTGACCTGATTCCAATTGCATGTGACACAGATCTGATTCAGGCTGGATTTGACTGCCAGTGTGAATCCCACAAGGTGGAATTGTACCCAGCTCCACTTTCAGTACTAACACAATCATTAGCAGTTAATTTACAATAAAATACTAACTGAATGGAGGTATAGGCCAACAACATAATAAATCTAGAGGGAAAGCTACAGCCACAATAATAAAGTACTGTATCCCTGACTACAGCAACAGTCTTTGGGTTCTCTTGGCAAAAACACATGCAAATTCATCCAAGCTGCTAGTTATTGACTTCTCATGAACCAATACCATCAATCCTTCTTCTTTCTTATTTTTTAAGAATGCATACTTTGTAGTTTATGCTTCAAATTCAAAAAGGTTGTGTATGGCTGGCTTCTGACAGTAGCGTGAGTGTGTAGAATGTCATGGTGTGTGTCAGTGTCAGTGTGTGTTGGGGAGAGAGGGAAGTCTACAGCCTGCTACCCGTCTCCAGATTGCTTTGTGAGTTATTCTTGTTTTGTTATGAAGGGCTGACAGACGATATCGTCGTTGTTGGTTGAAAACCTTGTATATCCAAAACCGTTCGTTTTGTATTTATCATTTTAAAAATGATTTAAACTAGTGAAAATAGCCGATCTACAAGTACACACCGCAAGGCACTGTGTGCTTGTAGATCGGCTGTTTTCACTACTTTTGTGCGACAGCCTTGTATGATGAAGCAGGGCTTTACTTGGTGAAAAAAAAAACATAAAAATTCGAAACCTGGAGATACGAGGTTTCTGCCTGAATTATTGATTGGGAAGGTATGATACATGTCTGGGTGGACTGAAACCACCCCTTGTTGTGGTGCCAATACCATAGACTTGGACAACTTCCTTAACTTTGCAATTAAAATAATTGTATTGCCTGTTTCACAGTACTGAAATGAAAAGGGGAAAGGTTATAATATGTTGGCATCCCGAGGCTCAAATCAAATCTGGTTGCAGGAGTCTCTGTCTGCCTAATAAGCGCAGATGTGCTCAATCCCACTGAGGGATGACGCTGGCTGGTCACTGTCCTGTTGTGAAGTGCAGATTAGTTTTTCCTTTTTCCACAACTATCAACACCCTTGTCCACATCAGTGGTTCTTCTCAACCTGTGGATCAGGACTAGAGGTGGAAAGAGTACTGAAAAATCTTACTCAAAGTAAGAGTACTGTTACTTTTTTAGTAAGAGTAGGAGTAAGAGTAAAAGTACTTGTCCAGGAAATTACTCAAAAGTAAGAGTAAAAAGTAGCCTATTTAAAAACTACTCTTTGAGTAAAAAGTTAGAGTACTTTTATTTTTTATAACATTAATTCCATGTTACACGTTACAAGCTGTCCCAATGCGATGTCAGTGATAACAGTGAAAGTAATAATTTGTAAAATGTATGTAAACGATACACAAAAATCAAATGCCACAGATATTGTAAGGTTCATTAGTCCGAATTTGTTAAGAATACTATGCCTAACTCTAACTCTAACCCTAACCTTAACCTCAGTAACCCTAACTAAATTCAGACTAATGAACCTTCGGACTAATGAACCTTCGGACTTATGGGCAGTCCCCAATAAATATCCATTACAGCATCAACTTAAGTCTAACTAAATCACTTTTATTTCCCTCCTCAACATCAGTGGTTCTAATCAATCTGATGATGGCTCACCAAATGTAAATATTACTGTACATCTACAGTACACAAGATATGATTAACTCTGCATTAACTTGCGGTTGAGTTTTAACAGCAGTTGGTTCTCAAAATTAACACTGCCTAGTTTGGATTGTTTGGCTGTGAAGAGCTGCCCTGCACAGCTAAAGAGCCGCTCGCAGGCAGCAAAAACCTACTTTACTTTAAAAAAAAAAATCCTTTACTTATTTACTGAATTTAAACTACTCTTACTCATTGTCCAAATGAAAAGTAACGAGTACAAGTATTTACTTCTTAAATTACTCAAAAGTAAGACTAAGAGTAAAGCATTTAAAATGTACTTTAAAAGTACAGATCCTCAACAAAAAAAAACTACTAGAGTACTTTTACTCGAGTATTTTCCACCTCTAGTCAGGACCCCCCGGGGGGTTGGTCCCCCAGTTAAAATATGTTATTTTGGGGGTCGCGGCCTGAACAGGTTGAGAACCACTGGTCCACATTCAGCCCTGCTGTGCTCTCTGTAGGGCAGAGTGTGGTGCTGAAAGGACAGCTCCCGTTCCATATGGATGGTGCTGAAGGGACAGCTCCTGCTCCATATGGTATCCATCCCTCTTGCTGCTCTCTGTACACAGACTGGGCTGCAGTTTATTCTATCAGTAACTTATTTTATTTTTATTAATCTAATAACCAAGTACAGGCATGTATACATGAATCATGCATTATTATTATTTTGTTTTTTTATTATCAACTTTACTAAATCATTCAGTCTGATGCTTATTGATCATAATTATTGTTTTTATTCATTTATTTATATTTTGTTCTTTGAAATCGTCGTTCAATGGTGTCGTACACATAAACATACTTCAAATAGCCAATCTACAGCACAATGTAGATTTTGGACACTCTCTATTGTATCGTAGTCAGACTAACGACAAGCTTGTCACATGGGGCATTAATTACCCTTAGTTCTGGCTCGACTTTTTAAATAAACATGTTTACATTTGAAAGTCTGTTAGTGCCGTTGATTTCGTATCCAATCTCCTGGAGCGTTGAGTTTAGATCCCATAGTCCGAAGGTATGGTCAGCTGACCAGTGTTCCATTGAGTCAGTTCAGTGAACAGTCTGCCAGAGTAAGGAGTGCATCTTATATATCGTCGTCGTCAGGTGGAAACCTCGTATCTCCAAGTTTCAAATTTCTATGTTCTTTCGCAAAGTAAAGCCCTGCTTGATCATACAAGGCCGTCACACAAAAGTAGTGAAAACAGCAGATCTACAAGCACACAACGCCTCGCACCGCGAGGCGTTGTGTGCTTGTAGATCGGCTGTTTTCACTAGTTTAAATCATTTTTAAAATGAAAAATGCAAAACGAAAGGTTTTGGACATACAACGTTTTCACCCGACAACGACGATATATCTGTTTATTGAAGATTTCCCTTTTTTTCTTTTCAACAAGTACAGCAATATCAAAATTTTGATTATCACAAAATGTACAGATGTAACAATAGGACAATAAAATTACAAGAAAAAGACAATACATCACAACACAAAACAATACAAAACAAAATAAACAAAACAAAACAAAACTAAAGACACGACAGATGGTGAAACGCAGCACCAGGGCCACACGGACAATGTCACAGACCATCACCTTACAGATTAATGCAAACATTTGAACAGACGCAGCACCTGTCCCTAGGGGGCAGCTAAGCACTGTGTTTGATCACTTCATAACTATAATGGGTAACCATATTTTCTGAAATAAAGATTCTTTGTTCGACAAGGTAAATCTTAGTTTTTCTAGATGCAGCACACCTCCCAGCTCTTTTATGCACATATTTATCTGTTTGGCTGTAGAGTAAAAATCTCCCACGCAAGGTGCTCTTTGGTAGCCAGGTGACAACATTGATGCAAAAGGCACTCTTGGAGGAAGTTAAAAAGCCTTTATTTTAGGGCTAATGCAATGCACCTACACGTTGCGGCACATAATGCCTTCTTCAGGGTGACTAAACAAAAATACTATAGGAAACAGTTAATTCAGTAACCGGGAGTCCAGTCAAACACTGAACGACTCGGTGAACGACTCATTTGAAGAAAATGTTTTCGTGAACTGGTTTGATTGATTCAGTACACTGAAAAGAAGGACAATACCAATCACTACTGCCTTCTATTTTGGAAACTTTTATAAGCTTCCCAAACACTAGGCATTATGAAACGTATTAAAGGGATGGATGGCAGGATGACATTTCCTCCTGGCTTAATCCATAGCATTATGGACAGAGTCAGTGTTAGTAATAGGAAAGCCCACACTAAGCTGGGCTATCACCAGTTTCTGACATTATTTAGGCTTGTGAAGCTATAGGTTTCATAGAGCAGATTTAATTTAACCCATTAAGACCTGGTGTTATTTGATACTTTAGCTATTGAAAAATAGCAGATCTACAAGCTCACAGCGCGGCACCGCTGTGAGCAAATCGACAAATGGTGAAGTTTTTTGGCAAATCTTTGAATATATATATATTTTTAAAGCGAATCGACAAATCGTGAAGTTTTTTGGCAAATCTTTGAATCTTACACAAATCTTCACGATTTCTCAAAAATAGCAGCTCTACAAGCTTGCAGCTGTGAGCTTGTATATCTGCTATTTTTCACTAGTTAAAGCATAAAATAATGGTTAAAGTAATAATTAAGCAATATTACACGAGAGGGTGTGCATTAACACGGTTATCCTGCACGACAGCCTTTTCGCAGGAACGAGCCGACAGGCGAGTTCCGTAGGAAGGGCTGGAGTGCAGGATAACCGTGTTATATGCAGACCCTCGAGTGTAATATTGCGATTATACAACTGTTGCCCTTAAAAAAAACTTTATTTCATTGTAATTAAGATATTCGATAGGAATTTGTAATTTTTTAATGCCACATTTACCTACTATGTCCCTGAACGTCACATGAAAACCGCTAGCCAGCCACCTAGCATAGTGTGGGGAGAGAGGAGCGCTTGCTGTCTTTCATGACCAACGCAGCTGATTTTTTTACTTGATGAGAAGACAGTGCAGTAGTGCTCGTTATATGCACGGTTGGAGAGCCTGTTTTCCTTTGAGAGCCCGACTACCTGTTGTATAATGCGTATTATTGCACAGCTTGTTTGAATGCTTGATTCTGATTGGTCAGTCGCTGACATCAGCGGTCTGATAGTTCTGGATAACAGACTGATGCCTAATCAAAGGCTCAGAAAATCTGCTGCACTGAGGCTGTACAGCAGGAATCTTGTGCTGTATCTAACATGTCAGCCATGTAAACAAACACACAGCGACATTTACAACTAAATGTTGCTCTCAAGAATGTTTTTGAAAACATTTGAAGCGAGAAATAGACAATGCAGTAACCAAATATGGATTCTATTTGATCAACACTTCCTTGTTTGTGTCGAGGCGACGTTGTGCTCTGTGGACGGCCAGAGCAACACTTTCACTGCTGTAAGCAAGGAAATGTCGTTGTTTTTTTACTTGGGCTCCACATCGTTGGCATATCAACCTGTCGGGCTCCTATCACTCGATAATGAACGCTGAGCGAGATGTTATCCCTTACATAATACGTTCCAGGTCTAAATTGGGTAAATGCCCCTTTCAGCAAATTACTGACAAGGCAAAGTAGGTCAAGATGCTGAATTGAGAGGCACAATGTTGGAAAGCTGCCTTCGGGCCAGCGGCGTCCCCACAACGCACCGCCCAGCAGAATGAAATGGGAAGCTAATTATTTACCCTGGTGATAGAGAAGTCATCTGTTCCACAGCTGTTTTCAGTTCATTACGCTCCTAATGTTCCTAAATGGGCTGGTTGGCACTGGAGCTCCACCACAAACACATTAGGTCATCACTTTCCCTGGTGGACCACAGTTGCTACCAGCAGATCGTAGTTTGGATCAGACCCGGAAGCTACGTTGTATGCAAGGGTGTTACACCAAATTCTGGGCCCTGGGTACAAGGATTCACTCACATTTTGTGCTTTAACTATTGAAAAATAGCAGATATACAAGCTCACAGCGCGGCACCAAGTGCCACGCTGCGAGCTTGTAGATCTGCTATTTTTTAAAAACCTGTTTCTATGTCAGTGGTGCTCAAACTTTTTCATGTCAAGGATCCCCAAAATGAGTGTATCTGGCCACTGACCCCCATCTCAAAATATTTAGTTCCAGTGACCCCCTAGAACTAAAATTTGAGTTAAAATGTTTGCTTAAAAATACTGTACATATATTCAAAGATTTGCACACTTTGCACACACAGACTTTTCAAAAATAGCAGATCTACAAGCTTGCAGCGCGGCACTCAGTCCCGCGCTGTGAGCTTGTATATCTGCTATTTTTCAATAGCTAAAGTATAAAATAATTGCAGGCCCCCTCCACCTTGGGCCCTAGTAACTCAGTCCCACTCCCCCCCCCCCCCCCTTGTGACGCCCCTGGTTGTATGTTGAGAGCAGTGGTGTGGTTGTAACAGATAAATGAGGAAGCTGGGTGATTATACTGAAGGATCTTCCTGATGATAATTACACTGTATGTGATGTATTATTCTTGGTAGAGTTGTAGTTGTGGGGGTGGATGTATGGCTGAATAGGTGGGCATATTGCAGAAGATCTCTGCTGTATTACTAAGACTAACTGATGGTGGCAAGGTGGCTTGTATGTTGGTTGGGTGATGGAAAGCTCAAGGTTTAATTGCCACTGCAGAACATAAGGCGTGCTCAACTTACTGATAAATGTATCCACAAGTTTCCAATGTCCCATCCTGCATTGCACAGAAGGTGTGATACTTAGAGAGTATGTGTGCCAAATGTCATGCTTGCATCACAAAGTGAACGATTCTTATGAAATTAGCCATTAATCTGCTCTGACTATGCTTTATCTCAAGAACCGTAATAGATACAGACATGTACTTGGTACCAACATCCACAATATCCATCTTTATATTCAACTTTAATACATGTATGGGTCTTAAAATCAATGCAACTCGAGTTATAAAGGGAAAACATAATTTTTGTTGACAATGTGAGCAGTCCAGTGTAGGAGGTGGGTGGATGCTGTACAGGTGAATATTCTGTGACTCCACCATATGTGCCAGTAGTAATTAGTTTGTCATCTGGCCGTTGGAAATGTCCTTTAGAAATATTTTTTCAGGAATTTGTACTGTACATGCTTTACTCAAAGCGTTGTATATTTGGAATGGGTAATATGATTTGGGGAATGTGTCTACTGCAGAAAAAGATGTCTATACATTTTACCGCAGCATACATGCCAATAGTAATTAAAAGCATAACTGTGATTACTAACTGTTGTCTCATTAATTTGGGAGGAACAGGCTCTGAAATGTTTTCCACACTTCATGTTTCATAATCTGGTGAGCTGTGGCGTACAGTAGAGGAAGTGGTGCTGTGCCAGTATTTCCCAAACGTGACATTCATTGTGGAATTTATGTTGTGAACTACTGGATTGTGTTGTTAGGCTTAGATTAGTGGCTACACTCTGTCCATACTAGTAGGATCAAGAGGGATATGTTCCCCAGGTTCTATGTTCCCCACTTGCCACCTAAACTTAACCCTAACCCTAACCTCAGTAAAACTAACGCTGGTGAAATGCTAACCTGCCGACGCTGGTGAATGCTAACCTGGTGAATGTTAACCTGTGGGGAACATAGCACCTGGGGAACATAGGGAGGACCCCTCACTGCCTACCCCTCCTTATAAATGTGTACACACAGTGGGATACTTTGTACAAAGTAACAAACTGCTCACACATTAATTTAGTTAGGCAATATGAACCACAAAATGAACCAATACAACAGCCAAATTAAAAATCAACCTTGTTCCCCTATCCTCTCTTCTACACACCTCAACAACAACAAATAGTTCAGTCAATAGTTTGTCAACACTGTTGAGGATATCAGTATCCTCCCTAGGAAGGCGTGTAATGAGGGAGATTTGAGTCTGTAAAACATGCAATGGCATTTGCCCCGCGAAGCACAAACTATTCCATGCATCACTCTGGTTTAACAATGGGTTTAATGGAAAATGGAAGAGGACTAGAATTTGGCACACTGTCTCCCTTGTTAAAGCTGAATAAATCAGCCACTCGGTCAGAAAATATTCATGTGCTAAGAGCTGTGCTGCCATGTCTGGTGGGCATTCTGTGACCCCACCACATGTGCTGATGGTAATTAGGTTGATCTGGCCACAGGGACATGCATCAGAAGTAGGATTTGGACTATTATTATGTGACACTCGCTTGAAACCCATACCTGTGGGATTTTGTCAGCGAGGCCAGGTTGGCAGTTCATTGATGACGAGGTACAGTAGCCGTCCAGTTATATTAATATGCTACAGCTTTCTACATTACTAAATACAGACAGAATATAAGCTGTACTCTGTATTTGTGATGATATACCACAACTAGGCCCAAAAGCGTCTGCATTTGTCTTGATATACCAACACTATTGGTAGATAGGGATGGGACGTTAAGCGATATTATTGTTTATCGTGATAAAAACACACTCAAGATAATCGTATCATGGAGATTTAATTTATCTGTGATATATCGTCCTCCGTCATTCACTGGGATCAATTCACCTTTTATTTGCCGAGCTGCATATCGGGTACCACTTAAACCGTCTATAATTGGTAAAAGGTACTTTTACCAATTATAGAGGGTTGAATGTTGTTGTTGAATATACGTACTTGATACAGTCTTTTTTTCACTCTATCAAATGTCTTTGCCAAAAAATAGCTCATCTACAAGCTCACAATGCGTCACTTTGCGACACGTTGTGAGCTTGTAGATCAGCTATTTTTGGGCAAATGTTCGACCCCGTGTTGTGAGCTTGTAGAACAGCTATGAGTGACGCATTGTGAACTTGTAGATCAGCTATTTTTTGGCAAATTTTCCGTCCCAGGATAATGGATTTTGATTATCGCGATAATATCGTAAATCGCGATTTATTTTGAAACAGAACCATCTGACTGGGCCCGTAAATAAATATATTTATAAATAATACATTTATGGGCCAGCGCTTTTAAGCTCTGAGGCTGGTAGATGATGTCAATATAACAGTGTCTTTCATCGTCCATAGGACTGCTTTCCACAAACAAGGGAAACAAGACAAACACATATTTATTGCAGAGCACGCTCACGCTTCTAGGATACGTCTGGTGGAATAAAAGCATTGTCTACAATCGATACTCAAGCACATATTCACCAGAGGTCTGCCGCTGGTCCTCCCTTAAGACAATTTAAGGGGCACAGCTATAAAGAACCTTTACAAAAGCCATAGAGAGAGACAAATCTACATTCAGCTGGAAGCATCACCCACCATGCATTTAGTTTATCTGTTCAATCCAGGCCCATCCATAGGCCCAAATGATTGCAAATATCTATTTTTGTTTGTTTAAAACCTTTTGGAGTAACGGTAGGTAGAGGTTAATAGTAGCTCTTTTATTGTTATTTTGATTGGACTCCTATCTAATGATGCTGTTGTTATGGACTGCTTCCACAATTCAGGCTAGATGTTGACTGTGTTTTTGTTAATAATGATCTATCCAGAGATGACCTCCATTTGTTATAGTTGATTAGGTGGTAAAACTGCTGAATAGGTTTGCATATTGTGACTTTGCTTTGCACCCTTTTATTCTAAGTTATAAGCCAAGCCAAGCCATGGGTTTGTGAAATAATCTAATTTAAAATTATGAATTCACACAAAACTATACGATTACCTATTGACAATTTCAGCTTTTAACCCTTTTTGTGCCTATCCCGAACAAGTTCGGCTTTATTTCGGCCTTTTGATCGTCCAGGGTGCGTATCCCGAACTAGTTCGGCTTTTTATATAAAATTATTTAAACACCCAGAGGCCTTACCGAAGCACCGGGCTAAATTTTCGAGCCGGCCGCCGGCCGCGATTTGTTTACATCGGCCCGCGAGAGCGTCGCGCCGCCGATATTTGCCGCCCACTCCAATGCAATCCAGGATCTTTAGAGCTAATTTTCTTTGGGCTTCTAAAATGAGTGGTAGCCAATAGCTAACTTCAAGCTAACTTCATCCTGTTCCTGTTCATGACACAAAAGAAAGTGTTCACGTGCGTCATGGCTGCGCACAGCTTGTGCATATACAGCGTATGTCTATGGTGGATTCTCTGGCCACTGGGCGCCCTCTAGTGTAGATTCCGGGCACTGGATGAGTTAATAGATCGTCTTAACTAGAGTGACTTAAAAGTGCAAGATCTGATAAAGCTGCATAAACTCTATTCAACCAAAAACGGAGTAAGCGTTACATAAAGTGATAAGAAAAGCAAGTGCTACAAAATAACTAGGATAACTGTCTCATCAAGTGCAGTTACAGCTTCTTTATACTGTATTGTATCAGCTAAAGAACCTGACCTGATGTGGTTTAAGGCAGGACATATCTCTCTCTCTCTTTCCTCTCTCTCTCTCTCTCTCTCTCTCTCTCTCTCTCTCTCTCTCTCTCTCTCTCTCTCTCTCTCTCTGCTGATTTGTGCTTTCCACATCACCATCTTTCTTTCTTTAATTACATGAAAGAACCTTTTGCCAGGAAACATTTGCATAGTTTTTTGATCTTCAGGCTTACTTGTTGCGTCCTATGAGGATGATTACCTCTATATTGTCCAATAACTTAAGCTATCGCCACTCTTATTGGGTATGAATGATTCACTTTCCTTTCACTTTCCATATAACATCTCCAACAATCTATACTAAAGTTATATCCTGTTCATATTATGCCACGTAATATTTTCCTGTTCTCTGTTATTGAATTTATTAGCCAGAGACCAATGACCAGACACTATGGTTTGCGGGAAGCAACTGTAATAACATAATTTGATTTCCCAGAACGATCCATTGTTGATGCACTTTCCGCAAGTTGGTGAAATGACTGCGGGGAAATAAATCTTGTATCATCCCATATCACAGCCTATACCTCTCTTATTGAATTTGTACAGCTGACAAAGTGGCTATTTGTCATGAAATGTCATTTCACACAGTGGGATACTTCATAACAAAATAACAAACGGCTCTCGCATTTGTGAGACAATAATAGGAAGGAACCAGCTGCCAAAATAACAATCGACCCCGTTCCCCATATCCTCTACACACTTCAACAACAATAAAGACCCCCCACCACCATAAACACACACACAGACGCCTCGCTCGCGCTCCTTTTCGACCGACTTCTACAAAGCTGCAGTCTATCCGATTAATCCAAGGGCCCCAGAGAGCCTGGTTCCACTTTCCGCAGCTCCCCTCTTATTTGGAGCCTCTTTGTGCCATGTCTCAGCTTGTCAAAGCTGGTTGGGAAGGCTCTTTCTCCTCTCTGTCTCGGCTACGTATAAAGGAATTGCTGTGGTAGACTAAGCCAACCCTCTGAGACGGGCGCAGCCATGCAGGCCCATCTGTTATAGGAGGAAAAGCCGTGTGTGTGTGTGTGTGTGTGTGTGTGTGTGTGTGTGTGTGTGTGTGTGTGTGTGTGTGTGTGTGTGTGTGTGTGTGTGTGTGTGTGTGTGTGTGTGTGTGTGTGTGTGTGTGTGTGTGTGTGTGTGTGTGTGTGTGTGTGTGTGTGTGTGTGTGTGTGTGTGGGGCCACAGTTTAGTTTTGACTGCTTAGATGATGTTTAGTTGGATGGACTCTATGCATTGATCATGATGATTTTACAGTCAGTGTTAAGCTACAGATGTACCATTGCTAAACTTAACACATCCTGCCATTGGCGAGACAGTAGATTTTCAGGGGATTTGCAAAACATTGAGCTTGAGCGAATTTCTGCAAAAATACCCTCCATTCTCCATAAAAATTAGAAAGGCAAGGCCACTAGAGGTTTGGGCCGGTACGCGGCCCTCACATCTAGAGTTTGGTCGTTGAAAAATAGCAGAACTACAAGCTCACACCGCTGCACCCAGTGCCACGCCGCAAGCTTGTAGATCTGCTATTTTTGAAAACTCGTGAAAATATGTGCAAATCTTTGAATATATGTATTTTTTTAAGCAACTAAAATGTTGCTTCTGGGGGGTCCCTGGAACTAAATATTTTGAGATTGGGGTCCGTGGCCAAATACATATCATTTTGGGGGTCCTTCACATGAAAAGGTTTGAGCACCACTGACATAGAAACATAGGTTATTCAAAAAAACTTCAAAGACTTGCACAAATTTTCACAATTTAAAAACCCAGGGCCCATAATTTGACACCCCTGTACATTATTACTTTTACATTATTGCTCTTAACCTTTTCTTGATGTTCTGCTTTCCAGTATTCAGAGTACGGCTGTAGTCGACACGACCAACCATTCTAAGACCTGCCGCCATGCAAGCAAATACAGAAATACCTCAATATCTTACTGCTGGTGTAGTTTAATGAAGTGTAGATTTTGAGATTTGCTTTCATATCCATATACACTTGAGGTGACTTTTAAGACCTCTAATCCGCCCATAATTTATACCTAATAAATGTAATATAATCAGGGGACTTCATAGAAAAAGCTCATGGGCCTTTCTCATTGTTCAGCTTGCACATCCTCTATTCCTCTGGTCACGTTGTATTCCAGACCAGCAGAAATGCAAGATGGGGAACCAAGGAAGAAACACAAGAGGAGAGAGGATTTGAAGCCACATGCGTTTTACAAAATACACACACATGATTTTGTTGCAATGAACATTAATAACATGCTGAAAGCAACAACAGTCAGAGATTACAGTATCGTGCACTACATCAACATTCAGTAACTCCTAAGGTTTTTGGCCGTGTTCCTTTTGCCTGTAGTCAGTGATAATCTTCAGCCCTCAGCCTGCTTAAATTGAGCGCATTATGATCAGTCCCAGTAAGAAATGATGAAGCAAAATTGATCTCAAATGTAGCCTACAGTCCTCCCAACTAACGTCATTGGACTATACTTTTAGGATGACATTTGCAGAGTGCAGACTAATATGATGGGCAATAATTGACTGTATTACAACATGAAACACAGCAAATTAGTGCTAAATGCAAGAGAATGCAATTGCTTAAATTATAATTTAAAGTTAACAGGCGTCTGCACTTGTAAACATGATTATAGCAGTTGAATTAAACTACGTTCAACATTAAAGCAAATAAGTAATATGAAAAGGTAATATGAACAAGTCCATTTGGTTTCAGTTTATGCTCTCAAGAGTTACATTATTGTTAAACATCTGCATTACTTAATTTACAAGAAGTCTACACAATTAGAGAATGTAGAATAATTGCTATTTTGATCAAGGTTTGCCTGTTATCTCTCCTAATGGTACCACATCAATACAACATGGAATGGTGGACAAAATCCTATCCAAGGATAACAACATATTCAGTGGTTTGGGTCTGAGAGGCTAAATCTCATCATGGCTCAATCCGTGGCTCGAATGCTGAATAAATAAATAATGATCCTTGATATGAAACAGGTTGAAAACCACTGCTCTAAGATAGCACGATGCACTTCAGGAATTGAGACGTCCATCAAGATGGCACGCTGAGATTGATTTCCCACTCACAGGCAGGAGCAGGGGCATCACAAGGGGGGGGGGGGGGGGATGGGACTGAGTTACTAGGGCCCAAGGTGGAGGGGCCTTAACTCTTATAGTGCCTATCCCGAACTAGTTCGGCTCTTTAAAAAAAAAAAAAAAATGTTCGCGCCGCCGATATTTACCATCCACTCCAATGCAATCCAGGATCTTTAGAGCTCATTTTCTCTGTTCCATGCATATCCATGAGGTGTGCAAGGTTTAATCATGGCTAAATCGCTGAAAATAGGGCTTCTAAAATGCTTGGTAGCCAATAGCTAACTTCAAGCTAACTTCATCCTGTCCCTGTTCATGACACAAAGGAAAGTGTTCCGGCGCGTCATGGCTGTGCACGGCTTGTGCATATACAACGGTTGTCAATGGTGTTTTCTATGGCCATTGGGCGCCCTCTAGTGGTGAAAAGGTGGCACTGAAAGCGTTAATTATGTTATACTTCAGCTATTGAAAAATAGCATGTACAAGCTCACAGCGCGGCACCATAACTGCCACACTGCGATCTACATGCTCGCAGCGCAGCACTGGGTGCCACGCTGTGAGCTTGTATATCTGCTATTTTTCAATAGTTAAAGCACAAAATAATGCGTAATACCAGTTCCCCGAGGGGCCCGCAGTGAATCCTTCTACCTAGGGCCCATAATGTGGTGCGACACCCCTGGGTACAACAAGGGCTGCGTCTCAGGTCTGTATTGGCCTGGCCAACAAGGAACCGTGTAGAAGTGCTCACTGCTCCCTGACATCTCTGCTGCTTCTCGCTTCTCTCGTGGTTTTCACCGGACGCATGCTGTTTTATACTGTACCAGTCAGTCCTCTGTGGCTAATCGAAAATGTTCTGCAGCAGACGTTTCCACCTGTCGTCGTCAGGTGGAAACCTTGTATGTCCACTCCAAAACCCTTTGATTTGTATTTATCATTTTAAAATGTTAAACTATTGAAAATATATGATCTACAAGCACACGACGCCTCGCGGTCTGCTATTTTAGTTTTTGTGTTACAAAAAAAAAAACGTAGACATTTGAAACTTGGAGATACGAGGTTTATGCCCAACAGTGACGAAATGCTTTATTCTGTCTTTTGATTGTATGTTGCTTTTAAACTTGTGAAAGCACTTTGTGACTTTGCCTCTTTGAAATGTACTCTACAAATAGCATTTACTTCTACTTACTTATTTACTTCTACATTTCAGATTTTTTTTTCTTTTTCTCAGTGGCAGAGTGGGAGGGGGACAGTCATTTTCTGAGCCAATAGCAGTAGCAGCACTTTCATCCTTGTTGTTGTGGTTTAGAAGGGAGGGAGGGAGGGGGTGTGGGTGGGTGCAACTTGGCAGCAGAGCCAATTAGCTCTGAGGCAGCACTGAAAGAGCTTCACATTGGTCATGTCATGAGTAGCCTCAGGAACCCATATAGTCCATGGGCCATACAAGATGTCGGTATCCGAAAGGTGGCAAAGGTTACCATGCATTTTTGAAAAGCTCTATATATTTTGGTATGATAACCCATTCTGAGACACGGCTAAATTGGTGTTATGAGCCGCTAGAGTCGGTGCCCCATTAACTTTACATTACAGGAAAAAAAGCAAAAAATGAATCTGCTTTAAGTAGCATAATGAGGCGTCAAACTAGGGTTTTTTCATGATTCTGAATCCATTGCAAGCATTTGTTTTGCACGAAAAACATTCCTTGGGCTAAAAACGGCCCCACAAGACGAAAAGTGATGAGTCATCACATTTCACACATTTTGTGAGGGCCGTTTTATCCCAAGGAATGTATTTCTTGCAATGGATTCAGAATCATGAAAAAACCCTAGTTTGACGCCTCATTTGCTACTTAAAGCAGATTCATTTTTTGCTTTTTTTCCCTGTAATGTAAAGTTAGTGGGACACCGACTCTAGCGGCTCATAACACCAATTTAGCTGGGTCTCAGAATGGGTTATCATACCAAAATATAATCTACAGATATAGGCAACCATTGCCTTCTAAATATGCAACCTGATGGTTGCTTATCTCCCGATTAGGGAGTCTTACTGGTAAAAAATAGCAATGTCTCTTCATAAGGAGACCCATTGTAAACAGGCACACACACAGTCCATTTCGATCTTGTCGCAACCTTTTTGGAAAACGGCAGAGTGGACAAAAATGTGCTGTGCTAGACACAGTTATCCTTCCCAGGGACACAGCCAGGCAGTGTGTCTGGAAGGTAGTCATCCTAAGCTCTGATGTCACAGACAGTTTGAGTCCGGAATGCCAACTCCATTGTTAAAAAATGCTGAACACAGCCCGTTTCGGTGATGGAGGTTTTTTACAATGGCTTTGACATTCCTTGACTTCCGACATTCTGGGCATTCAGCTAGTAAGCAGTCAGGCAGTCAGGGTTCTTGCTTTGGGACACACATCAAAACATGGTGGCAGCTGTTGGGATGGAGTTGTCTTCTAGTTAAATCCTTGGAAAATCACAGTCCAGGCAAAATTGAAGTATAACTTACGAAAAAGGTTTTGCCTATAATCTGTGTAGTTTAATTTGTGTAACATTGTACGAACCAAAAGACGAACCATGTTGACAATGTTAGGCTCTGTTAATTGTGTTAAGTTTAGGCAACATTTACAGACAGGTCTACCACTTAATGTACAATGACAAATACATTGTGTGTTCAAAGACACATTGACTGAACATAATTTAAACAAACCCATTTATTTCTGTCTGCCTCTCTAAGCAGGACTGCCTCTCACATGTGCCTATATTTAACATCAATAGGCTCATTACTGACTCACATTCATGAGTTCCTGTAGCCTTGAAATGTGGAAGTGTAGAGAAGGCAGGACTATTAATTAACTCATTTTGTGCCCGCGATTTTCGGTCGCAATGATGTCCAGAGTGCCTCACGCAGGCTCCATCCGCTTGCACTCTCTTATTTTGAAAGCCAGAAGTGCCACAGCGTGATCACTTCCGGTCTGACGTCATCGGGTCGTGCGCCGGAACCGATCATTGTTTACGTGGTGCCATGCTGGATTGCAATGGAGCGTTTATACATGTGTTATATAAGCGAGCATCTGCCTCCATCTTCGCTTCTAAAGTGTTGTTTTGAGATAATGGACATTAAAGATGAGATCGGCCGTCCACCTCAATGTTATGGGATGACTATTGTGTGCTCGTGGAGCCGTGATGATGACAAATCAGCGCGGATTTTCGTCTCCGGACATCCGGCCATTCTACTCGGTAATGTACTCAACGTTACAGTAATTTATTACTTTTTGCGCGACATCACGCATTCGGCACTGTAATTACTCTAGTACTTATTGCGTGACATCACGCAAACGGCACTAGATGAGTTAAGAGATGAAATCACATTGTGTGTCTGGACACTGCTCTCACAGGCACATGGTTGCATTGCCACTGCCTCAGTGATAAAAAGAAAATAAATAACACTATTAGTTAAGCTTGACATCAAAGTGTTTCTTTTTTCTGGAGATTGGTCTCTTGAGGACAACATGTGAGTCTCTTAACTCATGGGAGTGTTAAATTAACACTTAACAATTTTACTGTTGCTTTGTGGGAGTCTTGTTCGAAGACGACACTGTCTAAGATTAATGGTGACTTTGGTGAGCATCTATTCTGTCGAAGATGGCATATTCTTTCTTTCTTTATTCTTTCTTTATTCTTTCTTGGATGCCAAAAAGCAGTGATGCGAACAATGCTCCTTTTCATATGGAGTTGGTTATAAGGACGAGACAACTCTTCGTTCAAGGAATAGATAAACTCGAAACAAGTTAAAAGTATCAAACAAAGAAGGTTTTAATCCATCTGTCCATGAACAGGGTCAGAGCACGGACAATCATGACAATGACAATCTGATGTAGGGTGCAACAGATTATTATACTCTTCCCCAGGTATGGCAAACATTCATGATAAGGGAGTATCGAACAGCATTGGAAAGATTTTGCGGGGTCGAGGAGGTTCACATGGATTTCAGACGCCATGTGACCCCGAGACAGAGCTGCCCATGTGCGGGTGTTCAGGGAGGATGGGTAAGGAGGTGGCTCTTTGTCTCAAGGTTGTGAGAAAGAGAAGAGTTTAATGAGCTCTGCAGGAAGAAGAATATGTTTTTGTGGTTTGGAGAAAACTCAGATTGACCTGTCAGAGGAAAAGACAAATGAAGCCACGTTTTGTCCGAGTACATGCATAACACTCAAGATGATATTTTTCCTCTACAGGCCCAATTTGTTTTGTGACAAACACCAGTGCACCTGCCCAAACTAGGGCTCTCAGAGCTAGATTGGTGTTGAGGATTTTGCTGTGTGTTGTACTACTATAAAAGGAGGGTTGGGTCATTAAAATATAGCCTACAGTACATGATTGAATACAGCCGACACCCACCACCTTATATGCTGTCTACTTCACAGCTTTACTAATTCCTACATTACTAATGCCTCAATAACAGGGAATCAAAAAAGGATTCTATACAAAAAAGGAAGAAGAAGAAGAACAATATGCCAGAAGTGAGGGGGTGGTAAACAGACAATTGGACTCGAGTCATGATGACTCGACTTGACTCGGACTCGAGTCGCAAATTTGACGACTTGCGACTTGACTCGGACAACTTGAGACTCGACTTGACTTGGAAGACAATGACTCCCGACTCGACTCGACTTGAGACACGCTGACTCGGACGACTTGCCGCTACGCCACTCACCAAAGCAGTCGTGAACGCCACGCTAGGTTCACACTTTTATTGATTGATTGATTTGATTGATTGGAGACAGGCATGTAAGCGAGAGCACAAGCACGGAAGCAGCCAAACACTATGATCAGATCTGCATGGTATTTTTTGACATTTACTTTAGAAAGAAAGGTTTCGCTCTTCAAGATATAAACCTGAGATATAACCTGTGACTCGACTTGAAAAGCTTGTGACTTGACTCGACTTGACAACCTTGTGACTCAACTCGACTCGACTCGACTTGACTCGACGCGACTTGACATGACAACCTTGTGACTCGACTCGACTTGACTTGACAACCTTGTGACTCGACTCGACTTGACTTGCCCACAACAGAAAAAAACTTGAGACTTGCTTGAGACTTGGACCAAATGACTTGCGACTCGCTTGGGACTCAGATCAGAGGGACTTGTACAATTGTCTGGTGGTAAATAGTCTTCTTTTAATATATTGTCTTGTTCCTATATTGTGTACTTTGTGCTGGTAATGAGTTTGTCTCCAGAGCTGAGAGGAAGTGCTGTGGTAGAAGAGTCCCTGAGTGAACTCCTGTCATACTACTCCATTTAGCCTTGGCAGTAAAGTACTGCTTAGCCTGGACTAGCAATGCCTTTGTGTCTGAGGCTCTGTTTAGACGACAATGATCAGAACAGAAAACGTCTAAGTGTCATTGCGTTGTCACTTTTATTCTGCGTGCTATGACATCACACGTTTTGCGGATTCTCCCATTTTGCAGTTTTTACATAGAGACGCGAGGCAGGGTGTGTTCAAAGCTTTCCACTTTTTGGCGGATTCAACCCCTGAAAACACTCTTGTCGCTTAAACGGATATCTGACATTTGGCCGTTTTCTCCAGGAACCGCCTCCGTCTAAACGGCGCCTGAATGTGCACACTCTGTGTTGTTGTCTTTCTGTTAAGTATAGCCTAATTGTATTTAACGTGTGTGTGTGTGTGTGTGTGTGTGTGTGTGTGTGTGTGTGTGTGTGTGTGTGTGTGTGTGTGTGTGTGTGTGTGTGTGTGTGTGTGTGTGTGTGTGTGTGTGTGTGTGTGTGTGTGTGTGTGTGTGTGTGTGTGTGTGTGTGTTCAAATGTATATTATTAGTTGTGGGAATGTTACATCAAAGAATTGGTCTGACCTTGCAGAATTAGAGAAGGATACATGGAGAGAGAGAGAGAGAGAGAGAGAGAGAGAGAACACACAGAGAGAGACAACACACATACTCACTGGGTGAGCTATCCCACAGATGTGTGTGTAGGGAGGGAGTTTTTTTTATCAGAGATGTGACTGTGATGTCTTGCCAAACTCAGTCAACAAGTCAAGGAGAGGTTGCAAAGACCTCCGTCAGCACTGCAGTGCTGTAGAGATTCTCAACCACTGAGGCTTTGTTTGCATCTCCATAATCTAGAGCAGGGGTCTTCAATGTTTTCAGGCCAAGGACCCCTTAGCTGAGAGAGAGATGAAGCAGGGACCCCCAGATTCCCTATAGTTTCATCGTTTGAAAGCACTATCATAGTGTATTTTGGATTCATGTCAATTTGTGTTATCAGATATTTAACCACTTGAACCGTCAATACTTCATAAACTTGACTTTTCACTCTGTACTTAGTCTGCTCTTTTTTACACTGTACACCAAACCTCTTTGCAGCGTGAGGCGTTTTTCTATTTTTGGCTAAAGTTATTAGAATATGGACACTAGTTCAAGCGGTTGATATAAAAGAGAAAAAAGGTTTCTATCACACAAAGATTTGGAGGACCCCCTGTAGTAAGTCTGAAGACCCCCTAGGGATCTCCCCCCCCCCCCCACACCCCCCAATATAATCATCAGGTATTATGATTATACTTGGAGGAAGATTTTTCTTTTATTTATTTTTTTTATCTTTTTTGTACAGATGTGTTAAAAATTATGTTTTTGCTCATTAACTCTTTTACCGCTTTGGACGTTCCCGTTCGCCCCATTTTTCACGGCGGCGCGATGCCAATAGTACGTTCTTTGGCTCGTTCTTTTGTACCTTGTTTTGATGTCTGTAAACTGATGAGGGGTCGCGCGGGTGTGTACCGTTAACACATCTCCCGTAAAAGTGCTCTCAAAAACCCACTGGACGTTAGCATCAATGGAGTAACAAAACACTTCCTTGTTATTTTCTCTGGGTCTATTGCTCTGTAGCGATTTAGTGGTCTTGACGGACGGCAGCCGGCCGCGGCCATTTCACATTAATTCTTGCATGAGGCTGCCCTCTACTGCTAGTATGACCAAAGTGCACTATGTAATGAGAAAAAAAAAATAGACCTTTGTCTATAACCTCGCAAAGGTAAGCTGCTTTTGCTGGCACAAGACCCAATAAATAAATAATAACATCTGGCAGTAAAACTGTTAAGTATGCCTGGTTGTCAGGTGGGTGGTGACGCAGCTAAAGTTAGCCACACCCACAGTGTTGTTGGGTGGTAAAACCGGGAGGGGATGATAATATGATGTCATTATATCAGTGTCCGAGGCTTTCAGCTTTCAGGAAGTAACCAAGAGGGAAGGCAGATTATTAGCAGGATATAATAACAATCCAATAAATGTCTGATGGATTCATTTCCCACCATTCGTCATTACACATTTTTAATGGTTGTAGTTTTGGGGTGACCTATAACTTCAAGACAGAAGATATTAAAACTTGTAAAAGCCTGGGAGTAATAATTGATCAGAAGATATTATCACCATGGGACCCAGGATCCATAAAACCTTCTACCCAGCAGGAACAGAAATGGCTTTGCTCTGACAGGGTTTGAAATCAGAATTGATTAAAGAACAATACATATACAGTGATGTGTTCTGGTGATATCAGAGCACAGTCACTGATGGCTCACAGAGTTTACAGTGTGATGATGCGTTTGTGTAACACGTATTGATAGATCCTACATCGTATTGATCTACTGCTGAGCCTTTGCATCGACCCCAGGCCCAGACAACTTGCAGTATTTTTCTTTTCAGCAGACCGACAGCTCAGGGACTGTTTGGCAATGAGTCAAGGCAGAGGCTGTAAGCCTATTCAGTCCTGGTAAAAAAGAGCTTGTTACTTGCGCCAGCGGAGCGTGCCAGTACTGCGTTCGGCTGCGTATGTATGTATGTAGGTATGTCGGTGTCTGTGTGTGTTTAAGCACGGTGCCCAATGAGGGACCAGCATTCCTGGTGATGCCAGTGGTGATGTCACTGGCATCGCCAGTGGTGATGCCAGTGGTGAGCGCACCTCATGGCGCGCTCTGCTGGTGCACAAAGTAAGCCATACATGGTCTACTGTACTGTACTTGTGCACAAGACGCAAGTTGGCACCTTGACAGAGTGCAGTTCTTGTTGACATGTTTGGTGCTAATGCAGGATATGTAATGATAGTTCTGAAAGGCTACTTGTATTGTATGTGAATGTTGCACAACATCATGAGGGCAAAGGAAAGACTTATGCCATTAGCAGCAAGGAAAAGGGTGTGTGTGTGTGTGTGTGTGTGTGTGTGTGTGTGTGTGTGTGTGTGTGTGTGTGTGTGTGTGTGTGTGTGTGTGTGTGTGTGTGTGTGTGTGTGTGTGTGTGTGTGTGTGTGTGTGTGTGTGTGTGTGATCATTATTATATGCAAATAATGAAATGTACTTGTATATTTCTTTTACTGCAAGCCTTTTATTTCATATTGTTGCCTTTCCTCAGCTTTTGCCGCAGTCACAGTTTTCCATTCACTGCACTCTGTTTAGTTTGCTAAACTAAAATATATAACAAAGCACAAAGGACTCACCGGAACACAGCAGTCCTCAGACACGTTAATAAAGTGTTGCAAATTGCATTGCATAACAGGCACAGAAAACTGGCTGATAAAATTCTATAAATTGATGGCAAGTGAACTGCCCAGCTTTACAGTGGACAGACTAAGCATGAATACACATGGATGAGTCTGGAGTTGTTGTTGTTTTCTGAAGCTGTTCTCCTGCCCTTTAATGCCTTATTTAGACAGGAGAGTGTAGACTCGAGAGACAGGAAACCCAGGGTAGAGAGAGGAGAGAAATGTGAAACAAACACGATGGAAGTGTGATTCCAGCTATAGTCGGTGTAGGTTTAAGTGGTTGTGTATGTCTGTGGGTTTTATAAACTAAAGTAAAGTCAGTGCATGAATGTGTGTGAATTGGTGAATGTAACGCACATTGTAAAGCACTTTGGATACAAGGTTAATATGATAGAAAAGTGGTCAATTAACCATTTACTGTGATTTGCTTCTATTGAATAACATTGATGGACTAATTATCCCCATTACTACTGCAGCGATGATGACAGATTAATGGAGACCTCCACAGTAATGTCCACTGTAGAAATTTTATGACTAATATTAACCTCATTTTACATTTAGCTGGGGTGAAACATTTTATCATCTGATACATTTAACTGGTGTGACTTTCAATACAGTAAGTGCAAACACTGAATAATCATAGTGTCTAGTCTGACATCACAAGCAATAAATACGTCTAACGTTTCTCGGTCAACTGGTTGCCAGAGCATTCCCTATGCCTTCTGACAGCTAAAGAGGGAATACGGATACCATTCATTTCCCAAGCAGTTCATCTGGGAGGGTGGAAGAAGAACTTGGGTACAGGGAATAGAGCAACGTTTTCAGGCCAAGGACCCCTTAGTTGAGAGAGAGATGAAGCAGGGACCCCCACAACCTTTTCATAGATTCCGTATAGTTTCATTATTTTACAGCACAATCAATTTTGGATTCATATCAATTTGTGTTTTCAGCTATTTTAAGGCCCAGTTCACCTCTGGGACAACCAGATCTTATTTTATTGTTGTTTGGGACAAGATCAACACAATCCTGAGTTATTTTTTGTGTTCAATCTGTGTTTTTAGATATTTTATTATTTCAGCATGAATGATGATGCATTTTGCATCATATGATGCCCATGATGTTGTCCCAAACAACAATAAAATAAGATCTGGTTGTCCCAGAGGTGAGCTGGGCCTTTAATAAACTTGACGTTTCACTCTGTACTTAGTTTGCTCTTTTTCCCCTCTACACCAAAGCTCTTTGCCGAACATAGCTGATCTACAAGCTCACAACGCCTCGCTGCACGAGGTTCTGTGAGCTTGTAAATCTGCTATTTTTGGCTAAAGTTCTCAGAATATGGACACTAGGGTTCAAGTGGTTAATATAAAAAAGGAGAAAAAACACTTTCTATCACTCAAAGATTTGGAGGACCCCCTGTAGTAACTCTGAGGACCCCCTAGGGGTCCCTGGCCCCCTGTTGAAGACCTCTGGTATAGAGTTTATCCAGTAATATGATGGCAGCCCTGCAAAGTGCAAGGGCCAAATCGGCTCCAAACCAGAGTACAGTTTCCAAAAAACAAAAGAATAAGACAGGGTAGAATCCAGAATTTCCTAATCCCTGTGGATTTGTGCTAAGTAATCATCCAAGACCAAAGCATGCTGTGGTCTAATTAATGTTTGCATATTTTCCTTGAGTCACTACATCCTGTTTTTAGGCCATTCATTGTGTCCTTTTTGCCTTGTGCTCCCATTATAATCTCATTAAAATGTCCCACCACTATTCCCTCCTGTATCCATTCTGCATGTGTACTGTACATGTATGCATCCAATGTTCAGTTAGACGCTTGGTTGTGGTCAGTGGTGTAAAGTAACTAAGTACATTTACTCAAGTACTGTACAATTTTGAGTTATTTGTACTTTACTCGAGTATTTGTAGTTTTCAGTACTTTAACTTCTACTCCACTACATCTCAGATCCAAAAAATGTAGTTTTACTCCACTACATTTATTTGACAACTTTAGTTACTAGTTACTTTGCAGACATAAATTATAATATTATAAAACATACATAAACCACTTTAGCCCTATTTCATAACTAGGCTGTTTGAAAATAGCCGATCTACAAGCTCACAACGCCTTGCATCGCGACATGTTGTGAGTTTGTAGATCTGCTATTTTCAAACATTTTGTACTTTTACTTTTGGTACTTTGAATACATTTTGATGCCAATAATACTTTCATACTTTTACTGAAGTACATTTTGAATTTTGGACTTTTACTTGTAACGGAGTATATCTATAGTGCAGTATTGATACTTTTACTTACATGTGAGTACTTTTTCCACCTCTGTTTGTGGCTTAAATGTCATATCCTGTGCTCTCTCTCTTTCTCGCTCTCTCTCCCCACCTCCTCTGCTTTGGTATCTTGCACGCACGGCCACGCGCACAGCACACACACACTCACACATGCACGCACGCACGCACGCACGCACGCACGCACGCACGCACGCACGCACGCACGCACGCACGCACGCACGCACGCACGCACGCACGCACGCACGCACGCACGCACACACACACACACACACACACACACACACACACACACACACACACACACACACACACACAATTACCTGCCATTTGTCTGGTCTGGGCCCTCCAGTCTCTCTATCTCATTCTCTTGGGTCTCACTTTGTCTGGTCTCCTCTCTTGGCATTGTCTTTATCTTGTTGTTGTTGTTGTTGTCTGCTGTCTATATCTCTCCCCTTGACTCTTCATGTTACATGGTGTGACCACTGGCCAGTGGGAGGGCTGTGGTCTGTGCTGAATAGAGGGGCAGCCGCAGCCCACGAGGGGAAGCTGCCAGAGATCATTAAGTACTCTGATCACCTCTTAGTCGGGGGCCTTAGGGAGATAGAATGGTAATGTCGTGCTAATCAGTCTAAAAGCGCCACATTTTGCACAGATGCAGCCCAGGGCATGCTCTAATGATTTAGCTAGGGCGCCCGAGTCGGCGACCTTCGGGGTCGCCACAGCGGCCAAATCAAGTTGGGCTCCCATCGACTTTCTATACAGGAGGAAAATACCCAGAAATCTTTTTTTTTTTTCTGGGTATTTAGGTAGAATGTAAGGGGTCTAACTAGGGGTTTGTCATGATGCTGAATCCATTGCAAAGATTTGTTTTGCACAAAAAACATTCCTTGGGCTATAAATTGCCCCAGAAAACTGTTTTGTGGGCGTTTTCTGCGGCCATTTGTAGCCCAAGGAATGTTTTTTGTGCAAAACAAATGCTTGCAATGGATTCAGCATCATGACAAACCCCTATTTAGACCCCTCACATCCTATTTAAATACCCAGAAAAAGTTTTTTTTTCTGGGTATTTTCCTCCTGTATAGAAAGTCGATGGGAGCCCAACTTGATTTGGCCGCCGTGGCGACCCTGAAGGTCGCCGACTCGGGCGCCCTGGCTAAATCATTAGAGCATGCCCTGGGCTACATCTGTGCAAAATGTGGCGCTTTTAGACTGATTAGCACGAAAAAACCCTAAGGCCTCCGACTATCTGCCTTGTTTAGCCAGGCGTTGGTCGATCAGCTGCACACCAACATGACAGCAATGGATGAGATACCTCTTTGTTCCCCATCAGTCTCTCTGACACACACACACACACACATGCAGGCACGCAGGGACACACACACACACACGCACGTACGCACGTGCACACACTTCAATCAATAGACTCTCAGCAGACCAACTCCAACTCCGACTGCCATTCATCAAGCTCAAGTCAAAGTCATTAATTTGCCTCAACATTAATTCACAATGGGAGAAAATAATGGGGTTGAGTGATCCGTCTAGCAGCGTGTGTGTGCGTGTGTGTGTGCGTGCGTGTGTGTGTGTGTGTGTGTGTGTGTGTGTGTGTGTGTGTGTGTGTGTGTGTGTGTGTGTGTGCGTGTGTGTGTGTGTGTGCGCGCGCGCGCGCGTTTGTGTGTGTATGTTAGGGCTGTCACGATATGACATTTTACATGACGATTAATTGTCACTCAAATAATTGGCGATTAACGATTTAATTGTGTTTTTGTCGTTGATAATTACATTTCTGTTTGCCTTTTAGGCTTTGAAGTTGTACATGGTAGATATGACACATAACCTAAATATACAAAGAAATACTGACATATTTGACAACTTACTACTTAAAAAATTACTTTGATAGTGGAAATAGCCGATCTACAAGCTCACAACGCGTCGCGATGCGACGCGTTGTGAGCTTGTAGATCTGCTATTTCCACTGTTTGACTTTTTTCCTATTTTTTTAACATGGAAACGATTATGACGATTATGAAAAATAATCGCGATTATGTAAAATAATCGTGATTAGACGATTATGTAATAATTGTGACAGCCCTAGTGTATGTGTGTGTGTGTGTGTGTGCGTGCGTGTGCGTGTGCGTGTGTGTGTGTGTGTGTGTGTGTGTGTGTGTGTGTGCATGTGTCACTGCCTGGCAGGAGCTCACTTCAAGAGGACTTCATCCATGTCACAGACATGCTTTTGGCTGTCAGTAGCTCTGAAGATCGAGATTTGATCTTGTGCATTTCCATAAGTAGGCTTGTGGTAGAGTCACGATGTGATGATAAGTTGGTTTATTTGTACTGCGCTAATCAACTGTTTAAAGATAATCTCTCTTGGGGGCACGCGCTGCCTAGCGGTCCGGGTGCATATACCACATAGGCTCTGATGCCTGACGGCTCGTCGCGGGTTCGAATCCCGATCCCGATGACCTTTGCTGCTTGTCACTCCCCATCTCTCTACCCATTTCCTGTCAGTCTACTGTCCTGTCAATAAAGGCATAAAGGCCTGCAATGTAGTTAGTGTGGTTGTATACAATATAGTACTTGTCTGACTTAATTCCATCTTCCATCGTCTCCTAAGTAATTATTATTTATTTATTTTACCACGCTACTCTTCCCACAGTTTTGGTGGTACGCACTTGGGCCATATGTCAAATCGACCAGCTTCATCGGACACGCATGTGTGCATTTTGCTAAACTTTTCCCAAATATGGATATGGCTGACATCATAGATCACATGAGACTGACACAGTATGTCCATATATGGGCTTTCCAAGATATGGGCTTAATATTGATGATATCAGGGATCTCCATACTGTATATGGCGTTTTTAACTCAACTGAATGGAGTGCCTAGGATTCTCTAAAGTTCACTTGTTTCACTTGTTCACTTGGTCTACTACAGCCTACTACTACAAGGGAAGGCATTGACATGTGTTTGCTAATCTCAGACACTGTTGGTCCGATGGGCGTGAAGCTTTGCATGCATAATCCCTAGTATGCTAAGGAAGAATCTACGCCCCAAATTGGTCTCAAAGTCAGGCCTATTCATGTTTTGGCCTATAAGTATAACTCTTGTCAAAAACCCTTTCATCAAGGTGTGGGTAGGGCTGTCACAATTATTACATAATCGTCGAATCGCAATTATTTGAGGTAATTGCAAATATTTTTGCATAATCGTCATAATCGTTTCCATGTTGAGAAATGTTAATATAGTTACAAACACTTTCAAAAAGTAGTGGAAACAGCAGATCTACAAGCTCGCAACGCGGCACATCGCTCAGCTTGTAGATCGGCTATTTCTACTATCAATGTTCTTTTTTAAGTATAACATTTTCAAATATGTCAGTAATTTCGTTGTATATAGGCTATTTAAGTTATGTGTCATGATTGCCATGAGCAACTTCAAAGCCTGTAAAAGCCAAACAGAAATGTAATTGTCAACGACAAAAACACAATTAAATCATTAATCGCAATTATATGAGTGACAATTAATCGTCACGTAAAATGTCATAATCGTGACAGCCCAAGGTGTGGGTTATGTTCATCACACCTCACATACAGACATGCATAGAAGTTGGAGGCCTTTGTTGTGTTTCAGCTGTGACAATATTATCACCACCTGGTGATGGAGATTAGTTAGTCTAGATATTTACAGCGAATCCATTAATAGGCCCACAAACTGTGTCAGCATATTATCTTCCTATAGCGGCATGCCCTGATTAATATTCAACACAACCCTGCCCCCCCCCTTTTCAGCACAAGGTGAGGGAACTCCCCTGGGTCTTCTATTTTTAGCGTACATACAAGGCAAGGCGGTATTATTTGTATATCACATTTCAAACACCAAGGCAATTCAATGTGCTTTACACAAAACATCAAGCAATAATACAATTATACAATGACATTAGGATGCATAAAACAAACAAAGAAAATATAAAGATACAGTTACAGTGCAGAGGAGAAAAGAAAAGGGAGGGAAAAAAGGTTTAAAAAATTAAAAGTTAAAAAGTTAAGCCTTTGATTGAGTTAAAAAATAACTCAATCAAAAGGCTGCAAACAGAAAGGTATTTAGTTGTGGTTGTGGAACGCATTATTACTCTAACCATTTTTTTAATGCTTTATCTATTACAAAATAGCAGATATACAAGCTCACAGCACGGCAAGTCTTTGAATATTTTGACCCGATTCTATGAATGTCTTCTAAATCCTTCTAGAGGGGGTTCCAGACGATACGCGGTCACCGCCTCCTAGTAATTCATTTTCAATGTGAGGCGGGCGGCTATTTAGACCACGCTGAGAATTTTAGAGGCGGCGAGGCGAACGGGCTCAGTCCCATGAAAAATCCCCGCGAGCGTGCTCGTTCGTGCATGCGCACGCGGGCGGCGAGAGATGGATTATGTTTATCTTTGTGAAATACCGCGTGGCGTTTACTCACTGAGCGAGTGTGTTTGTGTCCCACCGGCGGTGCAGCCGCCGCTGATCCTAGCGGGAGCCCCGACGGCAACCGCTGCTCATCTGTAGAGCGCCTACGTTTTTTGAAAAAACTGTTTCTGTCATCAGTGGTTCTCAAACCTTTCCATATCAAGGACCCTTAGAATTATGTAATTTGCCACAAACCCCCATCTCAAAATTAGGGATGGTCCGATCAGGTTTTTTGGAACCGATTACCGAGCACCGATCACAAAAGTTTGATCACCCGATACCGATCAATCACCGATCCGATCAAGTTATTATTTATATATTATTTATATTTTCTAAATGTTAATGTTTTAACTTTAATTAATTCACTCATGAATTCATTTATATATTTGCCTTATAGTTATTTACCAGCATTACTATGTATTTATTATCATAGCAGTAACTAATTATTCCTTCAGCACTGTGGAAATCAATACCCCAAAATGGCCTCAAGTGGGCATACTGAACGGCTGGTTGATCGGATGCACCGATCGGATCGGATCGGTGAATTTACCTTTTGATCTAAACCACCGATTATCGCCGATCACGCTTTGATCGGCCCGATCCGATCCATTGCAGATTGATCGGTAACATCTCTACTCAAAATATGTTGTTCCAGGGACTCCCAGAAGCAAATATTTGACTTACAAATGTTCGCTTTAAAAATATATATATTCAAAGATTTTCAAAAAGGTTTGTGATTTTTCAAAAATAGCAGATCTACAAGCTTGCACCGCGCTGTACCAGTACAGGTCATTATTGTAAAGTGCTACCAGTATTTTTAAATCAATTATTTGACACACAGGGAGCCAGTGTAAGGGTTTAAGAACTGGAGTGATACGCTCCACTTTCTTAGGTATTAATGAGTTGAGCAATTACTGCAATAACAGCAGTGATTGCATTTCATGCCCACACATAAACTGCTGTTATTTGTATGTTGTTTTTTAAGTCAATTTAAGTGCTGTGCACATTCCTGTTATTAATGCAGTGTAACGTTCATTTTCTAGTTCAATGGGTCACAGCCTTTTTCTAAAGGTAATAAAGTTCAGTTTCGTATAACTTTAACAGCAATATAAAGTGCTTTTACAAACTTTAAACTATAATAAGATGAGGAAAATGCCAGACATCAATTGAAAAGATGTTTACAGAAGGACAACAGATAATGCAACACAGATTATAGTAAGGTGGAATCAATTATCTGTTCTATGAAAGGAAACCTCTATAAATGTTTCTTTATAGGGGTTTAAAAATATGACATAACTTTTATAGTGCTGGTATCCCGCAGCCTAGAAGCGTGCTAAGTAAAGGCCTGGTCGCCATCTACCCTTAGTGTTTAATTCAGAAATTACTTTTTGGCACTGGAGCACACTTTAACACTTGAACACACACACACACACACACACACACACACACACACACACACACACACACACACACACACACACACACACACACACACACACACACAGTATGTATAAACGCTAGCAGAATATCTCAGTATAAAGCAGTATGAGTTGGCGTAGAGGAGAAGAAGCACATTGGTTGCTCAAGGAATGGAAACACATATCTGCTATCTGCTCTGATTGATGTACAATTTCTTTTTCACTTTCCCTGCAAGATGTTGAGTTGCTCCATGAGAGAAATTTGAAAAGATACAGAACAGTTTACCCAAGTAAAGAGAGCGATGCATGAACATAGCTTAAAGTCAGTGCTTGCGACACCAGCTGCAGCCTTCTAGGAGGAAAGGATAACGTTGTTGTCGGGTGGAAACCTTGTATGTCCAAAACCATTTGTTTTTATAATTTAAAAAAATAACTAAACTAGTGAAAACAGCCGATCTACAAGCACACAACGCCTCGCACCGCTGTGTGACAGTGAGTCTTTGCATGGGACATGCTTAGGATAAGGATACAGGTTTTGAATTTAGGATTTGAACACATTTTGGGGGTTTGGAAACCCAGGACTATTGTAATGAAGTAATACTGATGCTCCACTTCAGGGGTAGGCAACCTTAGGCACTGCATGGTGCCAACATTGGCACAAGGGAGGTTGATCACTGCCACACTGGCATAAGTGTCAGAGGGATGATGTTTCTTTTTAAATGAAATATTTAAAGAAATGTCACTTAAATTAGGTCCCCTCACATCTTGCCAAGGACATCCTGCACATAGTTCTACACTCATTCAAACTCTGAACTCCGACTGGGGAGGGAGTCTGGGAGGAGTGCATCTCTCCACTACGACATGTCTCCTTTCCGACATGTCTCCATTCCGACACTAACCCTATCTCTAACCCTAACCCTAAACCGAACCCCCATGGGAGTGTCGCCACTCCGACAATAAGAAGTCAATTTCGGAGTGGCGACATGTCGGAATGGAGAGAGCCTCCCGTCTGGGAGACGGGTGAGTTATTTCTCTGAGTCAAATGATCATTACATCCTGATGTGAAAGAAAATAGTTCAAAAGAAGAAGAAGCAGAATGTGTTGGAAGTATTTTATATTGGTCGTATTATAATTAAAGGGGTCATGACATCTTTCCTGACCTCAATTACACCCCAAAATAATGAACATTCAACATTCAGTGTTTTTTCTGTAATCGGTAGTTTTTGGAATAATTAGGCTCAGAAAAGTGGGTTCATTTGCCTCTGGATGTACGCATCATCATTCAGGGGAGGAGGTGGTTGTAGGTGAGGATGAACGCCTAACCTAACTGGTAAAATGGTAAATGGTGTATTGGAACGATAGAAGTGGAAAGTGACATCAAAGGTGATCACCCTGAGTGGATGCTATGTATAAATTGGTTGCAAGACCAAATACAAATTAAGCCTCTGATTTACTTTTGCCGGTGGGCATTGGTCGATACAGATCTAAGATACTGAAACACCATGCCACCGTTGCCACAGCTTAATGAGTTGCCTGGCACATTACTGCTTTTACGAGTTATATTTGGATGTGTTTTTTACACCCCATGCACTTTAGGCTATAAGCTAAGTACCTAAAAAATGGCCATGCTTAAATACAGAGGCTAAACAGCATTATGCAAAACCATATCCAAAGTGCCTGGTGTCTGCAGGGGTGTCACACCAAATTCTGGGCCCTGGGTACTTAACTGTGGGCCCCCATGAATTATCTTCATAGGGGATTGGGTTTCGTTTAACACATTTAGCCTGGGAACGCATTATAACACATTATTTTGTACTTTAACTATTGAAAAATAGCAGATATACAAGCTCACAGCGTGGCACGCTGTGAGCTTGTAGATCTGCTGTTTTTGAAAATTCATGACAATTTGTGCAAGTCTTTGAATATTTCAAATCCATTTGATAAACCCATGTTTCCCATCTCCAAATATTTAGTTCCAGGGACCCCCAGAAGCAACATTTGAGTTACACGTTTGCTTAAAAAATACATATATATTCAAAGATTTGCACACATTTTCACGACTTTTCAAAAATAGCAGATCTACAACTTGCAGCACGACACTCGGTCCGCGCTGTGAGCTTGTATAATCTGCTATTTTTCAATAGCCAAAGTATAAAATAATTAAGGCCCCTCCACCTTGGGCCCTAGTAACTCAGTCCCACTCCCCCCCCTTATGACGCCCCTTTGTATCTGTCTCATCTTGAAAACAGTGTCTGATAAATGAGCCTGTTTTTAATTGTGCGTGTCAGCTCATCGGGGCTGTCAGAGAGAGGGAGGAGAAAACCAGCCAAAGGGAGAGAGGGAGAAAGAGAGATAGAGCACATAGAAAACTTGTACAATGAGAGGGAAAGGGAAATATGGAGAAAGGAAGAGAGAGATTGTTAATTACTCCCGTAAAACAAGCATAATGAATGCATATTTGTTAGAGTGATGTGACGGCCTCCTCCAAATGGATGACTCCATTAGCAGCAGACAGGTAGCATGGACGCTTGTTTGTTTCTTTATTCAAGCGTATCTGCAGTATTTTTTAAAGTACACAACGCCTCACATCACAAGGCGTTGTGTGCTTGTAGATCTGCTATTTTCACAACCTTTGTGTGCCACTTTTGTATGGTTTATTTACGAAAAGAACCATACAACTTTAAAACGTGGAGATACAAGGTTTCTGCCTGACAGTGATGATTATGTTTCTGATGACTGAACTTCTGAGAAAATAAAATCATCAAAGTTTTGATGAGGATTTTTCACACTTCATCATTTATGCATGTCTTTGAAAAAGTCGAAACAATTTGAATCATGTTAGTGGCTGGCCAAGTGACAACTAACTGTGGAGATACACTGTTGTGGCTCAATTACCATTTCTCTTCGCGCAACTCAGAGAATTATATAACGTAAACAGATTTGACGAGAAGGGGATGCATCATAGAAGTCTGTACTTTGTAGGAGACATGAAAACAGTCTTATCTGTCCCAAGAGCAAGCTATTTTCAGTGAAGAGATTTGGTGTATTTGTAAAAAAGGGTCATAACAAGCCCCCTCGGGGAACCCAGTCAACAAATTATATCGTTTTTTAATTGACTAGTAAGACGCCTCATGGCGACAAGTGACCTCACCCTAAAGGGCGAGGTCGCGCCCACAGTGATGTGGACATCAGGGATGTGGACATCAGGGTTGTGGACATCAGGGATCTCCATATATGGGCATAAAAGTGGAAGTCGCGCCACTGATGTGAACATCATGGTTGTGGACAACAGGGATCTCCATATATGGGCATAAAAGGTATTTCTTCACCTGGCATCACAGGGATCTCCATATCTCCATATATGGGCATAAAAGGGATTTGTTCCCCTGGCATCACAGGGATCTCCATATCTCCATAAATGGGCATAAAAGGGATTTGTTCCCCCTGGCATCAGGGATCTCTCCAACAGGGCATCATTAATATTGATGACATCAGGGAACTCCATATGTGGGCATAAAAGGGATTCTGTTTGTGTGACATCACAGTGAGGCCAGCGCGTGATTTCAGAGCGGCAAACCCATTCTGCAGTGGTTCCCCTGACATCACTGTGACATCAGAGCATGATGTCAGAGCGGTGTGTGGGTTTGCCGCTGGGGGCGCCCTGAAACCAAATGGACATGGTGGCCGTTTTGAGGTACTGCAGTTGGGGCCACTAACCACATGAACGCGCATAGGCTTCTTTGTATTGACACGCGTTCATACCGGAAGAGCTCGTTCATGAATTTGAGCCCCAGCGCGTCCATGAACACAAACTATGACGAAAAATGCGTCACAGTGGCCCCACTACGTCACGGTTTTACTGCGCGGAAGGAGGGGTGAAAACGCCTCATGCGCTGGGTGAGCAGCTCAATGCAAGTGGACGGGCGGGGATATCTGGTGTCCTCTCTATTCTTCTTATAACTCTATGGTCTACACGGACGGTATACTTCGGTCGCAATTAAGTGAATACTGTACATTCAGTTTCTATTGCCCTTCTTGCTTTGCAGGAACAGGTTTCCTAAATGTATCACAACACACACATAAGCAATTGTCCTAACAAAGTAATCCTAACATGGAACTCTACTGCTATTACAATTTGAATGACATGATCATATTTAGTTGCCTAAAGGAAAACAAGTCAGTTTAGCGTGTTTATGAGATGACAAATAAGCTTGGAAAAGTGCATCCCTGTCATTATATTGTTCTATTTATACTGTGCCTCTTTTCTCTAGCACATCATTTATTTTGGGTTCTGTGTTTCTCTGAGGGGCCATGCATCTGCTGTCCACTGGGAAGCTTGCAGTTGACAAGGCCCTTGTGAGAGAGAGAGTCGAAAAGAGACAGACTAGGAGGGAGTTGGGAAGAGATAAAGAGACTGAGAGGGATCTTATACCCTTGTTGCAGAGAGGCGGGCGGGGGGGGGGGGATCTTCATCTTCAAACAAATTATGAAATGAATACATTTCAAACTGCATGGCAGATTGCCATGACACACACGATGAGCACTACTGATTTTGGTGACCAAATGGCCTTTCATCGAGCTATTTCCCACGTGTGTGTGTGTGTGTGTGCGCGCGCGCGTGTGCGTGCGTGTGTTGCTGTGAGTGGATTAAGGACACGGTGATATAAAACATTAATCTATGTATATTGGTGCATATTGTATAATGTATCAGTGACCTGCTTTGACATTGACGTCTAGATTGAGGGAGGTCTAATGGTGACTTTAATATGCAGGCCACCACTGTGTATGTCAGCGTGCACAGGGGCGGCAGGGGTGGCAGTGGCTCAGGGGTAGAGTTGTTGTCTTAGAACATGAAGTTCGATATCGGGCTCCCACAGAGTTAGTGTGGAAAAGTCCTTGAGGAACACTCTGAACCCTTAGTTTCTCCTGGTGAGCAGGTTGGTGCCTTGCATGGTTTCCTCGGCCATCTGTGTATGAATGTGTGTGTGGATGGGTGAATGTAATGCACAATCTATGTAAAGTGCCTTTGATAAAGGCGCTATATAAATGCACCATTTACCATGTTCAGCTTTCCCTGCTCCTGGTGAATCACAGGTATGTTCTGTGTGTGATTCTGTTATCACAGTCCTAATGCTAACTCTTTGTTGCAAAGCACATTTCCCATTAGCGGAGATTAGGCATGAACTTAAGCTTGTCGTCACTGTCGGGCAGAAACCTCATATCTCCAAATTTCAAGTTTGTATTTTTTTTAAAAGTAAAGCCCTGCTTCATTATACAAGGCTGTCGCACAAAAGTAGTGAAAACAGCCGATCTACAAGCACACAACGCCTCGCACCGTGAGGCGTTGTGTGCTTGTAGATCGGTTATTTTCACTAGTTTAGCACATTTTTAAAATGATAAATACAAAACGAACGGTCTTGGACATACAAGGTTTCCACCCGACAACAACGTTATCTTGTTATCTTGTGTTTCATTAAGGGGTGCTGGCTGAGAGCCAAGCAGTCGTGTTAATGGCAAAGGTGCTTTGACTGTGATCTTACGTTAAATATCAGGCCTGGTGACTGATTGATTGATTGATTGATTGATTGATTGATTGATTGATTGATTGAAGGCTTTATTAGAAGTTTGCATAGGAAAATGTACAGTTTCATGACGGTACAGTTCACTGGTACAAGGTCTACTAAAAGGAGATCCATGAAAAGACTAAGCTTATTTCAACAGGAAACCATTTAAGTATCTCATATAACATTGAATGACAGACACATAGAACACAGTACTATGCAGTAGATATGTAAAGAAAAGAAAGAGAAAAAAAAGAAAACAGTAAGTCTAAACAAACATTAAGTATATACAAGGAAGGGGCAGGGGATGGTAGGGTTGGGCTAGGTTTTTACCAGTTGCGAACGGCTGCTGCCTGTAAGTGGTTTTTCAGGGCAATTTTAAAGGATGCTAGTGATCCACACTCCTTTATGGCCTTCGGTAAGGCATTCCACATTTTTGTGGTATAGCAGAAGAACGAGTTTGACCCTTTCTTTGAGTTGACTCTGGGTTGAACGTGATCTGTGGCACTGCCTCTGGTGTTGTAATTATGGACATCCTTAACGTTTATAAAGTATTTTGACAGGTACTTGGGTATCATAGTGGTGTAGTGTATCTTGTACACCAGGCCCATTGCAAGTTGCTGTACTCTGTCATCTACTCTGAGCCACCCCACTCTTAACTGGTGATTAGCGGTGAGGTGAGTCTGATAGGGAAGTTTAAGCAGGACCCTAATTAGTTTATTTTGGGCTGTTTGGAGTTTAGTTTTTAGGGCTTGTGGGGCGTCACGATACCATACGTGGACTCCGTAGTCAAAGAGGGGCTGGATTATTGCACCAGCTATGGTCTTCAGTGTGTTGAAGTTGACCATTGGGGCGATCCTCTGTAGGAAACAAGTTCGTTGGTTGATTTTTTTTATTACTTTAGAAGTCATCTTTTCGCTGGAAAGATTAGCTTCAAGGATACATCCTAAGTAAGAGATTTCGTTTTTTCGTGTTATGACCTTGTCACCCACTTTGATTGTGAAGTTATCTACCTTTTTGAGGTTATGATTTGATCCAAAGAGGATGGACTCGGTTTTTCCCAGGTGAATTGATAATTTGTTGTCGTTAAGCCATGTGCAGATCTTACTCAGTTCAGAGTTAAGTGTCTTTTCAACCTGCAAGTGGTCCTTGCCCGAGACTAGGAGAGCCGAGTCATCCGCGAACAGGAACAGGTTGCAGTCGCAAGCAGATGCCATGTCGTTCACGTATATTAGGAACAACAGAGGTCCCAGTATGCTACCTTGAGGAACACCACAGCTTACTGGGAGGGGGGGGGACAGGGTACCGTTAATCTCCACCACCTGTTCCCTCCCCACCAGGTAAGATTGCATCCAGCTCACTGCTTTCATTAAAACGTGTCTCCTTGACACGCTGTGAATCCTCACAGATACAGTAGTACACATGGGCTGTTAGGCCTGTCATAATCGTTTAATCACAATTTATTTAAGATAATCGCCATCATCTTTTGCATAATCGTCGTAATCGTTTCCATTCCATATTTTTAAACATTTTCAAAAATAGCTGAAATGACAGATCTACAAGCACACAATGTGTCATGATGTGACGCATTATGAACTTGTGTATCGGCTAAGTATAACGTTATTAAATATGTAAATAATGTATTTGTAAGTATGTAATCCTTGCCGATCCATGAGGGCAGGAGCCTATCTCTTGTTTCTGTTGTGTGAGGCAGCTTGATGTAACAAGTACACCCCCTGGACATCAACCCTTGATGCTGAGTGCCAGCAGGGAGGCACTGGGTCCCATTGTCTTTGGTATGACCTGGCCGGGGATCGAACTCCAACCTCCCAGTCTCAGGGTGGACACTCTAACCACAAGGCCACCATTGTATATTTAGGTTATTTGTCATTTCTACCTTGTGCAGCTTCAAAAGCCAAGCGGAAATGTAACTTTTTTGGACCAAGTGTGTGTTCCTATTATGTAAGTGGACAAGTCGCATAACACAAAATAAGGAGAGTGATGCACACTGAATACGCACTCCCCATAGATGTGTATCTCTGACTGTCTAACTTTGGTTTCTGTTGCCTCCATTTGCAGTTCCTTTATTCATCATCTATTGGACAGTAAGCTAATGATGCAATTGGTCAGTCAGTGAACTAGTCTGCAAGACCTCCAAGTTATTAATTAATTCATTAACACCTCCTGATTGAGCCCCATTCTCATCCATCCATCCCTCCATCCATCCATCCATCACAAAGCGTTGCAAGCTTGGAGGTCGGCTATTTTCGGTGCTTGACACCACACTGAATTAAGCATAATACGTCAAAGTCAATACGTATAACTGCATGGATTTCTACACAGAGAGGGCAATTCTTTCAACATAAGATGCTGCATTCAAGTTAAGGAGAGTTTGGACAAGGCAATTCTCTTGAATGCTGCCTTCAGGTATGACATGGAAAGAGGGCATTTGCATTTCTTTCACCATATTAAAACTGCATTCATGGTCTGGAGAGGGCACTTTTTACAGATGGATAAAAGGGCAGGGGCTCAAGCCCCCTTTGATGTCTGTGTGCATGTGCCTGCCTCCATCCATCAAGTCTATTTCAGTCTATTTTGCCCTCTCTCTCATCCTCTCTTGCTTTTCTGTGTTTGTTCAGAGTTCAATCTTGACAGTTGACTGGGCTGCCACGACACATTATCCCTCTCCACCCCCGCTCAGACGAGAGACGACAGTGCACGCACACACACATTCACATTCAAGAAGTACTGTACAAACACGCGCGCACACACGCACTTAAGTGAATGTGCATGAACTCACATACAGTACACTCCTCCTTGTCCCTGAAAGACCAGTGATGTATTCATGTTTATCTGGTGAAGGGTCCTTGTCGTGTCTCTTGACCCAGCAGTGTTATCAGCCATTATTCACACCAGTGACACCAGTGGTGGTGACATGCACACACGTGCGTGCATGCATGTGCGTGCGCGTGCATGCGTATGTGCATGTGTGTGCCTGTGCGCAACGCGGTTCCCTTGCTTTGCCATAGACCTCGCACAGCTCTCTGATTTTGCCCTCAGAACATACACACACACACACACACACACACACACACACACACACACACACACACACACACACACACACACACACACACACACACACACACACACACACACACTCAGTCACACCCTCTTTTACCTGTATATAAATAATATACTGAGGCAAACTATTTGATTTGAGAGAAACAGGATATTCACAAATGTTATATCACAGTCAACATATCACGGTTGAATCAATCATTCGCAAACTCTATTAAGAATGTTGCATTGTTTTGTTTTTTATTTGTTCACATTGCAGATCGCAATCAGGCCTCAATAGTAAGTGAAAGTTACACTGACCACTGGTTTAGGTGCTACTGTACCTCCTGGCGCTCTGTATTGTCGTCAGGTTAACATTTCACCTGCGTCCCTTGAGGGGCCGCGGCCCCCCTCCATGGGGACGTGGGACAGGACGGGGCCGCGAAAATAACTCGCCCTCCCTCTAGTGCAGTGAACTGCTCCAAATGTTACTGAACTGGAACTAATATCTGTTCTCTGCTCAATAAAGTGAGCTGGCCGTTTATCAAAATGTTTTTAATTTGCTTGGACGTTCACCTGGCTTGCATTCTGCACACACGTTTTAATAAGGCAAAATGAAGGGACGTTAATGTTCTTTATAGAAATGCATAAAGTTCATGATTTCAATGGAGCGGGGGGGCATAGTCATAGATAAACAGTACATAAACTTGAGAATATCCTGTCTGGGTGTTAATTATTTAGAATAGAGATGAAATGAAGGGTTGTACAAGTGGTATGTGAAGCAGGGTGTCTCTTTGATTCATTGTGTCTGCACACCCTTCTCCATCTTGATCTACTGTACTTGCCTACCTACTGTTCCAAACACAGTCACATGTTATGTTCTAACATGATCTAAGTTCCCAAACTTTTTAGCTCGAGACCCAAAAGAGAAATTACACCTTTTCCCGGGACCCAAACTAGTAAAAATAGTAGATCTACAAACTCACAATGCGTTGCTCCGCGTTGTGAGCTTATAGATATTATATATATATATATATATATATATATATATATATATATATATATATATATAGTTTAATGTCTGTTAAAAAGTGCCCTCTCCAGACCATGAATGTAGTTTTTACTATGGTGAAAGAAATGCAAATGTCCTCTTTCCATGCCATACCTGAAGGCAGCATTCAAACTCTCCTGAACTTTAACGCATCATCTTATGTTGAAACAATTGCCCTCACTGTGTAGAAATCCATGCCGTACACCACATCCAGTATTGCCTTTTTTATGCTTAGTTTAGTGTGGCATCAAGTACTGAAAATAGCCAACCTCCAAGCTCACAATGCGTCGCAGCGCAACACGTTGTGAGCTTGGAGGTCTGCTATTTTCAATATTTTCACCAAAAGGCCCTTTTAGAAATTTCAGCCCCTGCCTCTCTAACAATCTCTGCACTCCCAGATGCTGAGACTCTTCGACAAAAAGTTCAGTGGTCAGAGACAGTATGAACTTGGCCTGGCTTGGCCAGCCTATATACTAATGTAGCTAACTAACTGCAGTATACATGGGTGGATTGTTTAGCTGTGCTAGGCTAGTATGGACTGCCCTTAATGTCACGGACAGTACTACCCATACAAGGAGATATGCACGTGTGTCGTGTTCGATAGAAAGGTGCAATTCTTTTTATGCCATTGCCAACATTTGAGGGTAATGGGGTAATGCTGCAAGGTTCCTACTAGCATGTGGTGTAAACAAAGAAAGAAAGAAAGTGGCAAAGTTAGGCAATTTCAGTGTTTCTCCCTCTTTGATGAAGTTTTTTCAAGTACTCTAGTATAAATATGAAAACTGTAAAATGAACACAAATACAAGACCTAGACAGGACAGGCAAAGACTGTGACACACTGTTCCATAAAATAAGAACCCACTTTACTGGAGAACATTCACTGTACTGGAGGCACACTCAAAGATCACACTCAACAGATCCTTGAGAATGTATTGGAAATCAATTTTAGCTCACGACAAACGGAAGATACACTGTTCGCAGGTATTCTTAAAAAAACGAGATATTCATTTCGTCGTAGTCGGGTGGAAACCTTGTATGTCCAAAACTATTCGTTTTGTATTTATCATTTTAGCTTGTAGATCTGCTATTTTCACTTGTTTTGTGCGACAGTCTTGTATATGATGAAGCTGGGCTTTGCTTTACGAAAAAAAAAAAAAAAAAAAACGTACAAGATACGAGATACGAGGTTTCTGCCCGACTGTGATTGTTTGTCTTCATTTTGAGAAGAAGTTGATAGTTAGCAAATTGTATTTATTTTGGAATCTCTGGAAACAAGCGATCCTTTAAAGCAGGGACGTGCTGGGCCCCTGATTCAGCCCGGGAAAAAGAGTTGGAGAGGCCCTCATTGCACGCTATAGAGAGAGATCTCTCTATAGCGCTGCTGCTACTCAAAGATTTGCCGTTTCAGATCATCACAAGTGACAAGCCAATGGGCCAATTACTGAACATGAGTTGTATTTCGTCGTTGTCGGGTGGAAACCTTGTATGTCCAAAACCGTTTGTTTTGTATTTATCATTTTAAAAATGATTTAAACTAGTGAAAACAGCAGATCTACAAGCACCGCGAGGCGTTGTGTGCTTGTAGATCTGCTGTTTTCACTACTTTTGTGGAACGGCCTTGTATGGTGAAGCAGGGCTTTGCTTTGCGAAAGAGATACGAGGTTTCTGCCCGACAGTGACGATTTACTTTGTTGGCCGCCCAGCCCCCAAAATGGAACGAAGGCTGACATTTTATTTAGATTTTTTTCCTAACTTCTTGCCTGCTGGTCGACTTTTAAAACGACATTCTCACTAGCGGCCGCGGTGCCGAGCGACTTTAA
Source organism: Nannobrachium achirus (assembly GCF_963921795.1). Classification (NCBI taxonomy): domain Eukaryota; kingdom Metazoa; phylum Chordata; class Actinopteri; order Myctophiformes; family Myctophidae; genus Nannobrachium; species Nannobrachium achirus. Next base: position 67,139,257 of record NC_137815.1, on the reverse strand, counting down.
TCGACTTTTATATAAAAGCATTGTTTAAGCATTTATTTGGGTATTTCGACGGAGCAAATGGGTTTCCTTACCTTCAGCTGGTTATAACACGAGACCGTGAAAAAAAAAGGATACGATTATGACTAAACCAGGCCTCGTCTGCTTACAATAGCATCTGCTAGCCGTTAGGCTCAATGCAAACCATTTTGTGCGTGGCGTCTGTATACGATCCGTTGCCCAGACCGATGGTGGTTTTAGACGATCAAGCACGAATTGAACAGGATTGAGCACACATGGCGCGCCGCTGATCTCCCATTGTGAATCAATGGAGCGACGTCACCTACCCATCCTTCAAACATGGTTTCATCTGAAGGTTTTAGTGTTACGATGGCACACTCTAGTGGTCTTTTTGGTGGTGGTTTATCATCATGGCTTTGAAAACAATGAAATTATACCCTATCATGTTAATAAAATATAGCTATTTCCCGGCTGTTTTAGAGCACATCCATATTTTAAGTTTGCAGGGAATGGGCTAATGGCCGGCCTGGACCGGCTGTTCGGGAGTTGTCCCGCTTTTCTCAATGGCCAGCACGTCCCTGCTCTAAAGCGTGTATGTCCTTGTCTGCTTAACACTCGCATGACTGAACCTGATATTGAGATTTTGTGGTGGTTTGGGTTTGCTCAGGAAACTCTGAGAAATCTTCCCTTTCATGATTTTTCCTTATCATACAAGCAAAGTCTTGTTTTTTTTCCTACCATTTTTTTACTTAAGTGAAAGTATCAATACTGCAATGTAGAAGTAGGCCTACTCAGTTACAAGTAAAAGTCGGAATTCAAAGTAAGGGTGCCCTCACATCAAAATACCTAGAGTGGAATCCACCAATGCATTTCAATGAGAATGGAGCGTTTTTTTTTGCCAGTAGAGGATTTCTGCAAAAAAACGCTCCATTCTCATTGAAATGCATTGGCGGATTCCACTCTAGGTATTTTGGTGTGTGGGCACCCTAAAAGTATGAAAGTATTGGCATCAAAATGTACTCAAAGTACAAAAAGTTAAAGTACAAAATGTTTGAAAATAGCAGATCTACAAGCTCACAACGCATAGATCTGCTATTTTCAAATATCCTAGGTATAAAATGGGGCTAAAGTGGATTAATGTATGTTTTATAATTTGTAATCATTTATATCTGCAAAGTAACTAGTGAGTGACTAAAGTTGTCAAATAATTGTATTGAAGTAAAAGTACTATATTTGGATCCGAGATGTGGAAGTAAAAGTAAATACTCAAGTAAAGTACAAATACTGCAACATTGTACTTAAGTAAATGTACTTAGTTACTTTACACCACTGCTCCACCGCAAAGAGGACATAAATAGGTTTTACTGAAAACTAAGTAACTGAATTTACGGTTAAAGTTCTACTGCTCAATAGTCACTTGTGCCAGACTCTGCAGTGTTAAATGAGTGTCTGCAGGGCTAAATGAGACCAGATGATGGCTGTTGTTGTCGGGTGGAAACCTTGTATGTCCGTTCCTTTTGTATTTATCATTTTAAAAATGATTTAGAGTAATGAAAATTGCTGATCTACAAGCACAAGGCGTTGTGTGCTTGTAGATCTGCTTGTTTGTTGTTCTGCTACTTTTTTTGTGGGACAAAAACGTACAAATTTGAAACCTGGAGATACAAGATTTCTGCCTGACAGTGACGGCATAATATGTCGTTCTGTAAGAAACGTATATTTGGCACTGTTGGCTTTGCGCCATGGAGCTGATTAGACTGTGCTGAGGTGAGACCTTATCCTTTACTGTTGACCTGTGGTGAAAGCAGACTCATTCAGTCCTGGATATAATGTTACATAGAAGCTTGGATCTGAACTCTATTGACATGTTCCTGTGGCGTGAAAAACATGTTATACTCGAGGTTCCAAAAGGGTTAACCACTTGAACCCTATCGTCCATATTCTGTGAGGAACAAAAACAGCCAATCTATAAGCTCATAACGCGTCGCAATGCAACGCATTGTAAGCTTGTAGATCTGCTATTTTTTGGCAAATGTTTTGCCCCAGGATAATGGATGTTGGGGATATTTTGATTATCGCGATAATATCATAAATCGTGATTTCTTTGGTCACAATAATCGTGATATGAAATGTTCATATTGTCCCATCCCTAGCTCGTAGATCGGCTATTTTTGGTGAAGAGATTCGGTGTGGACGTAAAAAGTGGTGAAAGTGCAGTTGTAATTCAAGTCCAGTTCTCTAAGACTACAGGAGGTTTAAGTGGTTAAATGCTTCCCCTCTTCCACTCATTCTTTGACTTGGTGTTTCTCCTCTCCAGCAGAGACATAATTGACAGCCTCATATTTCCCCCTGACAACGTCTTCACTGTGATGTGTTTAATCGTAAAGACTGACAGCTGCTGGGCTGTTGTAGCCCATAGCAACCAGCGAGTGGAAGGTACTGTATAGCAGCAGCCTTCGGTGCTGGCAGACAAAGCTAGTGGAAATGTGGTGGAAAAATTCACAAAGGACGAGACAACACTTCGTTCAGAGAATAGAGAAAACTCAAAACAATTTAAAAGTATCAAATAAGGAAGGTTTTATTCCAACTGTTCATGAAGAGGGTCAGAGCACGGAAATGACAATGACAATCTGATGCAGGGTGCAACTGCTTAACTCTTTTACTGCTTTATTATTTATTTATTAGTGCTACTGCCATCAAAGTAGCTTAAAAGTAGCTTACCTTTGCAATGTTATAGAAAATATCTCTTTTAAATTCATAATTATAGCTGTAATCAAGCCAAACTGACTGCAGGGGGCAGCCACATGCAATGAATGACGCTGCAATTGTCACTTTGCTCCCACCATAGCTCAGGCCATTGCATTTTCTAGATCAGGTCCACAGAAAACAGTGTGGTGGAGATTTGAGAGCAGCGTTACGGGAGCTGTTTTTACTGTACACACAAACTTCTAGTTCGTAAAATTTCACGTGACACTATAATATAGTACCTGTAAGACTCCCTAATCGGGAGATAAGTGACCGTCACGTCGCATACACAAACTTTAGAAGGCAATAGTAGCCAATCAGGAGGGAATATGGGAAATGGGACAGATCCATGTTGATGACATGACTTTAGAGATACTGTGTACCGCTTTGAGTGATTTTAGGCCAAAATATGTAGGAGCAGTGTTCAAAAATGTGTTTTGCAAAAATTGGCCTGATGGTGGCGCTAGAGGAGGGCCATGTGAGAAATGAGGTTTGGCATGGATAGGGGCAACGGTGGCGGAGATATGAGTAGGGCAAAAGTGTGACGTGGCGGACAGACTGACAGACTGACTGACAAACAGACGGTGGAGGTTTTGATAGTAACTGCGACCTGATGGTCGCAAGTTCGCAACTATACAGTACTAGTAAGACGCCTCAGGACCTTTTTATTTTATTCTATCCTTTATTAATCCATATGCATACAATATATGTCATGCCCGCCCCATACATGGAGATCCCTATCTGAACCATCCACACATATATGGGCCATGGCTTGGCCATCTGGCCAGTGATATCAATGACATCAGGGATCTTCATATATGGGCATAAAATAGATTCTGGGTAATACCCATATACTGTATGTACTTTTACATAGGTGATGCCACCTGTGATATCACCAGTGATGTCAAAGTGACATGGGAACCAACCAATAACTGACTGACTGACACGGAGACAAGCTGCAACATTTCTTGCAAACTTTCTTGGTAAACTGCGACCTTCGGTCGCAAACCTCCATCCAGGTAACGGTTAACCCTTTCCAAGCCACGGGGAGCCCCTTAATATTAAAACCGGAATATATCGGACATCTGAGCAAGGAGTCTCAGCCGCGTCGTCTTTTCCCGTACTGGGTAATTAAAACCGAAATAAATGATTTTTATCCGAAAATCTGCGATCGTCTAACCTTCCCTAGTCACCGCTCGTCCATCGATAGCTCATGGCTGCTCTGACATGAAGCAGAGGTGACGTCATGGCCTTTCCTTCTTCATGCTTCCTTGACACCGTCCGTTTACTGTCTGGAGGATAACATTAGCATAGCTGGAGTGCTAAGGGCTAAACTAGCCAAAATGGTCACATCGACTGTTCAGTCATTCTTGGATTATATGCATGGATTATTATGCGCATGGATCGCGCACGCGAAACGCACGGGGAGATCGATGCTCGGCCAAAACTACCACTCTATCCCAACGGAGATCCAGATAATCACAGTGAGCTAATGACCTGGGAAAAAAAGAAAAAAGAAAAAACAACGGTGCGGTCCAAGAAGGAGTGGTGGCGGGCTCATGTTTATAAACATAATATTATGTCTCAGATCACAATACAATAATAGAAATTTCACGGCTAATCTACCAACAACCATTCTTTTTCGGCTGGCAAACTGTTAAGGAACGGTTAAGGATCTACGGTAGTTATCATAATTTTTAAGTGAGAAATGTTTGCAGACAAAAAAATCAAACCTCGGTTCGAAGTGAAGCGGTGAATCATTATTCTATGTGTTCTAGAGCTATGTGTTCTAGAGCTATGAATTCTGTGTTCTAGATCTATACATTCTGTGTTCTAGATCTATACTTTCTATGTGCTTTAGTTCTATATTTTCTATGAATTCTGAATGAATGAAGGATTTTGTCTGGAGGGCCAAATTTCATGTGAAGCTTGACCAATCCTCGATTCTGCATGCACGGGACATGTACGGGACAGGCAAAGCCACTCCTTGTAAGCGGCTTTCACCGCTTCAAAAATGCCATACCAAGCCAAAGTCACTGATGGATGGATGAATCACAACTGTGTGTCTGTGTAAATCGGTGTTGTTAGGAATGATGTCAACGCTTTGTGTTTTGTGACATCAGACCAGATCTCTGGTCAGCCTGAATAAGTTGTGACGCAGTTTTTAAATGTCCACATTTAGTCTTGGAACAACAAAGAGAAGGCCTTTCTGACGACTAGAGAGGGAGAAAGAGATTGGCAGAGAATATAATCAAAACCAAACATTTCCAGCCTGTAAGAGACAAAGAAACACCTTCCAATTCACAGTCTAAGTAACAGAAGCTGTGACCATGAACCAATCTTCCAAGACGCAGCTCTCCTGCTCTGAGTTTCCACGCGCCTTAAATTCTCAGGTTCTACTCCATGAAGACATGAAGAGGAGCCCCAACAACCTATACTGTCAAATGATGATGAGGAATGGACAGCTCCCCTCATCTTCCTCTAGAACAATCACCAGGTGTGTAACCAGCCAGAAACAAGGAGACACAGACCAACCAAGATGTCGCGAGGACTTCGACTCAGCCGGGAGCAGTAAAGACACGTTTGATGACTTACACATGAAAGGAAACCTCATTGAGGTATCGACTCTGAACAAACACCAGCATGTCCACAACAAAGGAAAACCTTTCCAGTGTAAACAGTGTGATCAGAGTTTCTTTGTGTTAGAAAAACTGACGGCACACCAGTGTGTCCACAGTGGAGAAGAACCCTTTTTGTGTAAACAATACAGGGGTTTCACTAAGTCGGATTCTCTGAGGAGGCACCAGCGTTTCCACGGTGAAATAAAGCCCTTCCACTGTAAACAATGTGACAAGGGTTTCAGTGATTTAAGTACCCTGAAGACACACCAGCGTGTCCACAGTGGAGAAAAACCCTTTGTGTGTAAACAGTGTGACAAGGGTTTCAGTCAGCTAGGCAACCTGAATACACACCAGCGTGTCCACAGTGGAGAAAAACCCTTTGTATGTAAACAGTGTGACAAGGGTTTTAATCGGCTAGGTACCCTGAAGACACACCAGCGTACTCACACTGGAGAAAAACCCTTTGTGTGTAAACAGTGTGACAAGAGTTTCAGTATGTTAGGTACCCTGAAAAGTCACCAGCGTACTCACACAGGAGAAAAACCCTTTGTGTGTAAACAGTGTGACAAGAGTTTCAGTATGTTAGGTACCCTGAAAAGTCACCAGCGTGTCCACACTGGAGAAAAACCCTTTTTGTGTAAACAGTGTGACAAGAGTTTCAGTAAGTTAGGTACCCTGAAAAGTCACCAGCGTACTCACACAGGAGAAAAGCCCTTTTTGTGTAAACAGTGTGACAAGAGTTTCAGTAAGTTAGATACCCTGAAGACGCACCAGCGTGTCCACACAGGAGAAAAACCCTTTGTGTGTAAACAGTGTGACAAGAGTTTCAGTATGTTACGTACCCTGAAAAGTCACCAGCGTGTCCACACAGGAGAAAAACCCTTTGTGTGTAAACAGTGTGACAAAGGTTTCAGTGAGTTACGTACCCTGAAGAGACAGCAGCATGTCCATACTGGAGAAAAATAACACAGTCCTTTTATACCAGCTTGGGCCTTGTGGACTAGCCTTGCTGAGGTGGTGACGTCACCGAGAATGCTGAGGAGAAAGTAACGTGAAATCTAATAATATATCCATTCACATTGAATTATTTACCAAATATGGTAAACATTTTTGGCTTAATGTGGCGGCTAGGTGGCTGACAATCTGTACGCGAGTTTGACGTGAGGGCCTCTATCTTTCAAATGGATAGTCGCGTATTTGTTAAATGGTTAAAGCTCTAGTTACTGTATATGATTACAATCATTGCTTTAGGGCTCTACCTGTCTCTCCAGCTTGTAAACAGAAATAATTTCAGATGGATCCAATCAGGACTCAGGAGAGAAAACCCCACAAATTCATTCATATTTCCGGGTTGTGTCTCGAGGTGGGGGCATTTTATTTCATGACCAAAATAGTGGGTGGGGTGCTGAGAGGTTTCCCACCGCAGAGATAGACTTTCTTTTTTTTTATATAATTTTTATCCCACGATTTTGCAACCTATTTTTCACCCAGTGACAATTGCCTATGTAATCCTGGGCTCTGCTCTCCCTCTGCCGTGCCTGGGGAGACAACGGACTGACCTCATGCTTCCTTCAATGCATGAGTAGTCCAAGTTGTTTCTTTTCACCTGACAGGGGGGATTTCCCCGGGATGGACGTAGCGCGTGGAAGGAACACGTTATTCCAACCAGTTCCTTTCCCCTCCATCAGGCGCCCCGGCTGGCCAGGGGGAGGCATTATTGAGACCAGGATTACTGCATGTTTTTGTGAGGGTATCAACCCTAGGAGACACGGGGAGAACATGCAAACTCCACACAGAAAGGCCCTATCGCCGACCCCACCTAGGGTGTGGGCGTTGATGACGCGGAGGGAGAAACACGCCCCCAGCACCCACAGCGTCCCCCGGCGGGAATCGAACCCAGGACCTTCTAGCTGTGAGGCGAAGCGCTAACAACTGCGCCACCGTGACCCCTAGCAGAGATAGACTTTCAACAACGTAAAACTACCTTTGGTTAGGTGAGTAGCGAAGTAGTCTAGTTTATTTTGACTGAAGTTGAGCCCTCGTAGTAGAGAAATCATGGTCTAGTCTTTGAGTCACCTGCCTGTCAGAGGACCAGAGCTAGGGGCAAGAAGCATAGAGAGGCTGACATACAGGGACGGAAAGCTTTTGAAACATGGAGTAATGCTGGTTGCACACTGCTGCATTGGGTTTTGGAAATCCGCAAAAACCTTTTTCAGGCCAAGGAGAGAGAGAGGAGAGAGAGAAAGGAGGGATCCAGTGGTAACAATGCAAAAAATCTACAAATAATAGGCACACAGATTTTTTTTTGCTCTGAAATTCCCTCCGATATTTGGCCGAAAAAAACGCAGCTGTGTGCAAAGACCTTTAGTCCAAGGTGATTGGCACTCTGCTGCTTCACTAACAGTTGGAATCACATACAGATTGTGCTTTGAGCTGTCAGCCTCCGTGGACAGAGAGGCTGAACCTCCGTGGACAGAGAGGCTGAACCTCCGTGGACAGAGAGGCTGAACCTCCGTGGACAGAGAGGCTGAACCTCCGTGGACAGAGAGGCTGAACCTCCGTGGACAGAGAGGCTGAACCTCCGTGGACAGAGAGGCTGAACCTCCGTGGACAGAGAGGCTGAACCTCCGTGGACAGAGAGGCTGAACCGCACGTAAAGTGCTGGATCACCTCAGTATCTTCAAATTCTGCCTATTCTCCGTTGCCATATTTAGTGCGGCTGTGTGCGCTCTGTTTTAGGTGCACACACTAGTGTGCGTGCGTTTGTGTGTGTGTGTGTGCGTGTGAATTCATGGTTGTGCGTAAGCACAAGTTTCTGTGTGTTTGTACATTGGACATCTGTTGTTTTTGGACTGTTACTGGCCTCAGGCCACTGACCTGCATACTAATACTGCTGTTATTATTGACTTTGGCAGGCAGGGAAGGGAAGATAACGGAGGCGAGGGGCTGATAGAGAAAGGGAAGGAAGAAGGAAGAGCAGAGGAGATTAAAAGTGTGTGAGAAAGGGAAGGCAGGACAGCAAAAAGTAAGCGAACAAATACATAACAGAAAAAGGTAAGGGAGGGATGTAAGAAACTATAAGAAGAGGATTGAACGAAGGAAGGGAGAGAAAAATGATGGATGAAACGAAAGCTTGAGTAGCAAAGACTTGTGGGTTTCAGCTAGCTCTGGTCCATAGTGTTAGAAGGAGTTGTCCTTAACGCTATGTCAGTAACCATCCAGTGTGCCGGCAGGAAAGCCTGCGTACCCTCTAGTAGTCTGTTTTTGTTCACCAAAACAACGGTGGCTGTGGCGAGTTGAAAGCTTACTCTACTTAGTGGACACACTCTGAGCCCCCCACCACATGCATAAAATACATTTCTAGGGCAAAATGAAAATTAATCCACCGGATGGAGACACCATCCGTTTTTCTAGTTTTACTGTTACTATGTGTCCTCGCCATCATGGCGCCAACTCACTACTGCTCCATAGGTCAGAGGACCGCATTAACAGAGCTTTAGACTTGTTGGGTGTTATTCGGCGTTGGAAGCGCTGTTTCTGCTGTCTTCAACCTGGAAGATTATTTTTCATTTCACCCTAGAAATGTATTTTATGCACCACATGCATAAAATACATTTCTAGGGGCTCAGAGTGCGTCCACTAAGTAGAATAAGCTTTCAACTCGCCACAGCCACCTTTGTTTTGGTGAGTAGCGAAACTGTATTTGTTATTTTTGGACCAGACGAGAGGGTGTGCAGGCTTTCCTTCCGGCACACCAGATGGTTACTGACATGTCATTAAGGAGAACTCCTTCTAATGCTATGGACATGAGCTAGGTTTCAGCCATTAGGACTTAAGGAAGCTGTGGGGGCAAATATTGTTTATATGACATATGGTTCTACTTTTCACATTTGTGGTGCCCTCTATGGGTAGAGCAACTTATTTGTTGAAGATGGGTGAAAGTGGGCTGTGGTCCAGCGGTCCGGCCACCCATACACACTAGGGATGCGAATCTCGACCACTGAGGCGATACGATACGCACCTCGATACACTGCCAGCGATACGATATAATTGCGATACATTGAAATCTTGCCGATACGATACATCACGATCCACCCCTGTTCCCGATACGATGCGATACGATTCACGATTCACCACGATTCAAGCCCAAATCCCAAAATGTACAAAACATAGCGACTAAAAATTTATGAAATTTAAATTCAAGGCAATTTATTGTTTCACTGTAGTACTAGGCTCTATCTAACAACCCAACATATAGTATTCTGGGAGAACACAAAGCTGCTGGCTATTGTAGAACTGATAACTAATCATATAGAAGGCCTATGTCATTATTAGTAGGCCTATATGTCTTCAACTGGGGGTCAGGGACCCCAATCCAGGGTTATTACAGGGGGCCTGCCAAATATTTGTGTTATACAGTAATGCCTAGCCTACAGCAAGGGTCCCTGCTTGATCTCTGTCTGAGCTAAGGGGTCCTTGACCTGAAAAACTATAAAGTCCCTCCCTGGTTTGTATTATTATATTATATTATATTGTATTATATTATATTTAATCCAGGATTATGCAATTTTTATAGCCAAAATGTTTTAAAACAGACCTACAAGCTCACAGCGCGTCGCATCCACGACGCATTGTGAGCTTGTAGGTCTGCTATTTTAGGTGCGACACCCTTGTACTGCGATGTATAAATTAGGCTTCTTTCCCAGAGCAGAACTAGCAGCAGAGAAAGTGAGAGAGTTGCTTGCATCAACAGGAAAGTTGTAGAACAGTGACAAATACTTTGTTTTAAACGCAAGCAGTAGTCCTACAACACCCAGCAACATTGTTGTTGTGTGTGTGCAGTTAATATAGCGCAGAAGATGATCTCAATCAATTGTCCGTCGGAGATTCGCTAAGAAACGGCTGTTGATTATATATCACTCAGCCTGTGCTACTCTGTGACAACAATCAGCGCAGCTGACTTGGATGTTATAAAGCTAAGTACTGTACTACTAATCTTGCATCTTTTTAACCCGTGGGGCTGCTAGTTCGTCTGTGTTGATTCACTCTCATTTCGCTGCACTGTCTGTCTCCCTGGTTGCCTGCATGCAGAGTGCAGATGTCCGTCTGTCCGAGTCGCAGCTCGCGTTAAAGACTGGTTTTGGGGAGGCACGGCTGATGATGGTGCATTCATGGCGCCTCGGAAACACAGGATATAATGAAATACTATATGGAAGAACCGATACAACCGCGGAATGTACCGATCCAGACACTCACGGTGCGATCCATCACGATTTCGGCCGTCTATTGTACCGGTACACACTGAATGAACCGATTCACTCGTATCGCGGACGTTTGTATCGCGATTACGATCCGTACCGGTATATCTTCGCATCCCTAATACACACATAAGCAGCCAGTGACATCGGGGTTAGAGTCCCGTTCCAGACGATCTTTTTGCTGCATGTCTCTCTCCATCTTTCTCCCCTGTTTCCTGTCTATCTCCACTATCAAACTATAAATAAAGGCAGAAAAAGTCCAAGAAATATCTTTAAAAAACAAGAACTATTTTTTGTCTCTGCATTGTATAGAGGCCCCCCTTAATGTAATTCAAATTTAGTTTCAATAGGGCGATGGTTTCATGATTCGAACTTGCCCCCTCCCACAAACTTTGGAAGCCAACTATTAGCCGCCCGGCTATTAGCATTTGAACAAAAAATACAATGATGGTGAAAACATCAGCAGGCGTTTAATGCCATTGACTCTCCCAGATCCTCTTTGAGTTTCCGACCTGTTCCATGCATTGGATCCTCTAAGTAATGGGGCATTATCATTGAGTGGTATTTTTGCTGAATCACAATTTGAGTCACTAATATTGTATGTAAGGGAGAGAGGGAAAAGGACATCTCAGTAAAGTGTTGTGTTTGTGTGTGTGCGTGATGACCATTATCACCTGCAAGACTGTACAATACGGGCTCTTAAACTAAAACGGCTGCCTTTACCAGAGTAATTACTGTGACAATTCTGCAGGTTTCCAGTGTACAAGTGCAGGGAATCATTTGTTATTTGCTAGTGTATCTGCAGACAGTTTCATGAAAAATGGCTGGAGATATTTCCAGGTCTCTTCGGAGAATTACTGTAACAAAACCATGTTGTCCTCTTCTGCCAAGTCATGACTGGGTCCGTGTTTAGTTTTTTTGTTTTCTCGAGTGATGGGAATTAAATAGATTTGTTGTGGTCATCCTCACACTCTTGAGGGTGGCCACTAGGTCCCACAGTAGTTAGTCCCCCCAGGAATCCGTTCCTGGGGGGACTTCGCGGATTGTTCTGCCGCCCGCGGAATAACAGACCTGACATTATATCAGTTATTACTCCTATTCTAAAACGATTTGTAGCCTGATGAGGCCACCTCATAGGACTTTGATTCACAGGGCCCTGGGGGAATAGTTTGACTGACAGAGGCTGGATGGTCCCACATTCCTACATGAAACGGTGTCCTGACATATAGGTCCTCTATGCCTATGGTCCTGGCAATGACAATGCTAAATGCAGAAGAGAATACATTTTTACATCCATACTAGATATCCTCTAAAATGTAATTACTATGGGCATGGTTTGGATGACATTTTTTTTTTCTCTTTTTTTCTTTTTTACAGAATCAGGATTGTTCTCAGCAGAATCAAGATTTTTTTCTCTGCAGATTCCTGGGGGGACTAAGTAGAGATATTTCTCTTTAAGCAAGCAGTGGGCCCAGAGAACAAGATGATATTATGGTATTATGTTGTTTTTTAAGCACATAAGAAGCAAACATTTGCATAGGTGGTGGCTAGTCAAGCATCTCAATTATAAGATTATTATTACAGAGTTTAAGAATGTTTCATATATCTGTAGTATCTTCATCCTGTAGTGTCCTGATAAAGCAACACATGGTGTCAAACATATCCATGCCTACACACAGAAGAGAGTGACTCAGTACTGGGGGTGTGTGGTGAAAACATTGAGGGAAAACAGTGGCCCCGCATACGTTGGCAGATGCAGGTTGTAGTCGTGTCTCGTCGTGCTCCACCTTTTTCACACCTGCTGCATTGAGGAAGGTAGAGAGCGAATAGACAGAGTGAGAGAGTGAGGATGGAATTGAGAGAAGGACAGAAAGAGACAGGGCAAGTGAAGATATGTGAAAAGGATGGATGGAGGCAGAAAGAGTGACGTAAGGGTGAGAGAGAGAGAGAGAGAGAGAGAGAGAGAGAGAGAGAGAGAGAGAGAGGAGGAGGATGATATGGCAGGAGGAGTGAGGAGGATGATATGGCAGGAGGAGTGAAAGAGTCGTCCCCATGCATTGTGGCTTCTCATGGAGACAGTCAGGGACGCTCGCATAATCACCCACTCATGGAATGCAGCCTCACTGATTTTATTATACCATCAATTCACCTCCCCACCTCCTATCATACTCCCCATTTTCTCTCTCTCTCTCTCTCTCTCTCTCTCTCTCTCTCTCTCTCTCTCTCTCTCTCTCTCTCTCTCTCTCTCTCTCTCCCTCTTGCTGCAGTATTAAAGTGATTTATCTTGTGTGTTACATTTCTACTGTTGCAAATTAATTATAGATCACACACAGTCACCATGGCTTGCTTGTTCCCTGGAGAAAGTATAGGCACAGCGTGAGAGAAAGAGAGAGAGAGAGAGAGAGACCGTTCTCTCCTGTTTATTATATTCAATGATTTGCACACATTTTCATGACTTTTCAACAAGCTTTTCTTTTCTACAAGCTTATGGAGATGCTTCTTTCAATAGCTAAAATATAAAATTATTCCAGCTCTTAACGGGTTTAACAATCAATGAAGTTACGCCCAGTGTAGCGGAAGCGGGGGCAACGTGGCCAGACACAGTAAAGAGCCGGACCATATGGCACACCCAGTGTTGTACCTGAATGTGTTCAATGAACGATCATTCACAAAATCATTCATATTTTGAACTAGTTCATATAGAAAGTGAACTTTCCCAACACTGGGCACACTACACTTGGAGGCTATTCGGATCTTTTACATGGGTTTCTAAACAGTTAGAACTGTCTGTAGGGGGCATGGTGGCGCAGTGGTTAGCGTTTCGCCTCACAGCTAGAAGGTCCTGGGTTCGATTCCCGCCGGGGGACGCTGTGGGTTCTGGGGGCGTGTTTCTCCCTCTGCGTCATCAGCGCCCACACCCTAGGTGGGGTCGGCAATAGGGCCTTTCTGTGTGGAGTTTTCATGCTCTCCCTGTGTCTCCTAGGGTTGATACCCTCACAAAAACATGCAGTAATCCTGGTCTCAATAATGCCTCCCCCTGGCCAGCCAGGGCGCTTGATGGAGGGGGAAAGGAACTGGTTGGAATAACGTGTTCCTTCCACGCGCTACGTCCATCCCGGGTAAATCCCCCCTGTCAGGTGAAAAGAAACAACTTGGACTACTCATGCATTGAAGGAAGCATGAGGTCAGTCCGTTGTCTCCCCAGGCGCGGCAGAGGGAGAGCAGAGCCCAGGATTATATAGGCAATTGTCACTGGGTGAAAATGGGTTGCAAAATTGTGGGATAAAAATTATAAAAAAAAAAAAAAAAACTATTTGAATAAAAGTCAAACACCTGTGAAAAAGCAACTGCATTTGGAAATTGATGAAAGGAAAGAACTTAATTGCGACCGAAGGTCGCATATACTCTGAAGAACCGTGTCGCTTGAGTGTCCTTCCTTCCTTCCTTCCTTCCGTATCCTCGTGACCGTCCTTCCGTATCCTCTGTGATGTCAGTGTGATGTCAGCGAGTTGTGACAGGCTACACGAAATGTGGATAACACTATATATGGAGATAGTCCAGTCCATCTTGTCATATGGGACTACCGTCATAGAAAGTAGCCATTGTTAGGCCGGAGTCATTGGCTGTCTAAACATGGAGACGTGGATAACACTATATATGGAGATAGTCTAGTCCAATATGTCATATGGGACTACCGTCATAGACAGTAGCCATTGTTAATCCGGAGTCAATGGCTGACTGTCTGTACAGGAAGTGATGTCACATGACATACTTTTTATGCCCATATATGAGTCCTAACATGGAGATGTGGATAACACTATATATGGAGATAGTCTAGTCCAATATGTCATATTGAACTACCGTCATAGACACAGCCATTGACTCCGGCCTAACAATGGCTACTGTCTATGACGGTAGTCCCATTATGACATGATGGACTGGACTATCTCCATATATAGTGTTCTCCACATTTCCATGTTTAGGCCCCATCGCTCACACCCTAGGTGGGGTTGGCGATGGGGCCTTTCTGTGTGGAGTTTGCATGTTCTCCCCGTGTCCCTAGGGTTGATACCCTCACAAAAACATGAACAAACTCCCCCCAGAATGATAACAACTAGAATCGTCAGAGAAACACTGTGGTTGGCCAGATAGTCAAGAATTGGCGCGACCTCGCCCTCGCATGTCACCCTGAGGTGTCTTACTAGTATGGGTTACACTACAAAGTAAACAATTATTGAGTGTTAGCAGGTTTGGTGCAATATAAAAAGCAAACTACAGCCTCATGAACCATGTTTGATATGAGAATAATGATTCTAAATCTAAAGTGCAATAAAACAGGAAAGATAAAAGGTTGAAGTGACTGACAAGTCAAATTGAGCATTTCCTTTGAGCATTTATTCCTAAGGATGTTGTTCCCCTTTCATGAACAATTCTTAACAGCATATCCTTCTCCCTGTGTGAATGAGTGCAATCACATTTACATCTTAGTCATTTGATGAACACCCAAAGACTCATCAATGCCATATTCTTCAAAGCATAGGAGCTTCTTCAACTGCATATCATTATGATTAAAGCTAAAAGTACTATTCTGGGGAAGATAGAACAGATGAAAGTCAGAGTAAAATACTGGTAACACCGGACGCAAGTGTATTTTCAAGTCACTGTATTTTGCATTGATGATGGGAGGGCAGCCTCTTTAGGAGTGGTTTTCCGACAGTGAGGTGTCTGTGATGCTTCTCATGCTATGCATTAATGTTACTTTAAGCACTACTTTCTTCACAGATTCCAACCACGTTAGGAAAGGGATGTGCTTTGGCCTGCACTGTCCTGAGGGCTCAGATATTTTCTATTGTGCTGTATACTGTAGCTACTGACTACTGAGTCAAAACAATGGTGAGTCAAAACATTTTGTCCTATATGGGCACAGACATTAGCCGTGCAGAAGTCCTCAGGCCTGTGAGAAATTATGTCACTACTGTTCACGCCAACCTGCCTTTGACAATTGAAAACGTTCTCTCCCAACGGATATTAGTTAATTGCTGCTGTAAAACACTTGATTTGAACCCAGGTGTCCGTAGGGAACCAAACATCTACCGCACTCACTAAGAGGTCATTTAAGAGGAGTTCTTGTTAACCAGTAGTGTCCTGGACTAAATAGCTCAATGGAAGTGTAGGGAGACCACTTCCAACTAGAGCCCGACCAATATATCGGTCAAACCGATATATCGGTCGTTTTTGGACCCCGATGTCGGTATCGGACATCGGTCATTATCTCTCCGATATATCGGTCGCTTTTATAAGTAATATTAGACCACCGTTTGATAATGATTAGCCACTCCATTGGGTTTCATTTTACACTCATGAGTTAAAAATCTTATAAAGGGTCCATTTGGTTACCAAATCTCTATCATTTTGCTCCTCAAGGACCGCTGGTGGTCCCCGGACCATTGGTGAAAAAAAGATTTTGAAGATAAGAAGTTTTAGAAATTCAGGCTAAGTATTTATTATTATTTTATATTATTACAAAACATTGGTTAAACATCGGCAATCGGTGGTGAAGCACTCAACATCGGCAAACATCGGTATCGGTCAAAAAATATGGCATCGGTCGGGCTCTAAACCACTAGTTTGCTAGTTAGCCCAGATACAGATTGGTGTATTGCTCATGGCCACCTCGACACAGGGCCAGGAATCAAACTGAGGACCTTAGTTCTCCCAGGCAGTCTCTCTACCCATTCAGCTGTTGCTGCCGACAACACTACTTTGGTTAGAGATGCCATGAAGTGGGTGGCAATGTCTTAACCGTAAATGTGTTGAAAAAGAAAAAAGAAATCCCTCATTAAAACACAGCTGTCAACATGAAGCTATGAGTCTATTGACATCCTGTCAACAATTACAGTCTTAAGTTGTGATGACAGGCTGACTACAATTACACAGTGTGAACATAGAAAAACAAGAGATCAGAGAACTATCCGTGACACGTCTACTTTAATTTTCCTGAACCGATTATTCAAGTTTGCGATCGTTCAAATTGTGTTTCTTATGCTCGTCCATCTGGCATTGACATCAATGCATTCCATCAATATTTGGCCCCAGTTCTCCTCCCAGTATCTAATGTAACGCTATCTCTATTCTTTTACGCGTCCGTAACCTTGTGTCCGTAACAGTCCACTACCATAGCGGCATAGCTCAGGGGTAGAGAAACCGTTATTAGAGCACAAAGGGTTCCCGAAGGGTTCCCAGTTCGAATCCGGGCTCCCCCTGAGTTAATGTCGAAGAGTCCTTGGGCAAGACTCTGTCTGAACCCCTAATTGCTCCCGGTGAGTAGGTTGGTGCCTTGCATGGTTTCCACCGCCACCGGTGTATGAATGTGTGCGGGAATGGGTGAATGTAATGCACAATCTATGTTAAGCGCTTTGGATAAAAGCACTATATAAATGCACCATTTACCATTTACCATTTAATAAAACAGCTGACATCTTTGCGAAGAGATGACACCACAAGCAAAAAACTGTGGCACATGCTATGACATCACAAGCAAAAACACAAAGATATTGGGTAACACTTGTTATGCATTCTAGGTTTATTATGCAATATAAACATATTATAATGTAATATAATCTGCTTATCACACTGTAAATAATTAGTTATAAGAACTCATTAATGCTCATAATGCTTTATAACAATAATATTAACATGTTATAAAGACTTCTATAATGATTTACAGTATAAGGTCAAATATTTACCAAATATTGTTTTAAAAGACATCTTCGCCGTGGCGGTAGTTTTCCAAAAAGTCTGTTTTCAGGGGCCAAAAACATGTTTGCGTGTGGACAAAATCCCTAAAATCTATTTCCAAAGGGCCTAAACCTGAAATGTGTGTGAAATACAGAAAGCTTGTTTTATGTTTGTGAGTGTGTGGTGGTGGTGGAGTGTTGCACTCCATTAACTCAAGGACAGTTGATCCTGCTGAGAGACGACAGAAACTCAACGTGTTCTGAGAATCACGCAAATGATTGTCCGTAGATTTGTTTTCGTTCATCTGATCCTGCAGGGGCGTCACAAGGGGGGGAAAAGTGGGACTGAGTTACTAGGGCCCAAGGTGGAGGGGCCTTAATTATTGTATACTTTAGCTATTGAAAAAATAGTAGATATACAAGCTCACAGCGCAGCACCAAGAGCCACGCTGCAACCTTGTAGATCTGCTATTTTTGAAAAATCGTGAAAATGTGTGCAGATCTTTGAATATATGTATTATTTTTTTTTGCGAACATTTGTAACTAAAATTTTGCTTCTGGGGGTCCCTGGAACGGAATATTTTGAGGTGGGGTTCCGTGGCCAAATACCTCATTTTGGGGGTCTTTCACATGAAAAAATTTGAGCACCACAGACATAGAAACGTACGTATTTGTTTTTGAATCAGTGAATCCTTAACCTGACTTTCGCCAGATAGTTGCAGCAGTGCGTAACGCTCTGCCTTACATCTGGGATCTCTCGGCCAGACTCTATGTAAGGGGCGGGCCATTTTTTGAATTTCTGTAGCAGGTGATTGGATGTGGCCGTTTCTATCACAGTCTGGGAGTGCCAACTCCAACCACTCATATTGGCCTGTCTGCATGACGTTGCAGACAGGCAACGTCATGCACTCAGGCAAGGTCACTCTATTGGCTCAGAGCCGCTCAGAGCCCGCCCATAGCTGCCGCTGATTGGTCCGGCCCGGGACTTCACGAGTGTTATCAACGCTGGCGGACCGAGCCCAGATGGTAAAGCAATGCAACGCAATGCTGCCACCATCTGGCGAAAGTCAGGTAAGTGAATCCTTGTACCCAGGGCCCAGAATTTGATTCGACACCCCTGGATCCTGTCCTTCAGTTTTGACTGTAAGTAAAACGTAGCGTGGCGTGTGGTGGGTGTTGCACTCCATTAACTCAAGGACAGTTGATCCTTCTCAGAGACGACACAAACAACTCCCCTCGTTCCCGAATCACGTGAATGAATGTCCACAGATTTGTTTTCGTTCATCCAATACTTGTCCTTCAAGCGACTGTTTACTG
This sequence comes from Nannobrachium achirus, assembly GCF_963921795.1. NCBI lineage: Eukaryota > Metazoa > Chordata > Actinopteri > Myctophiformes > Myctophidae > Nannobrachium > Nannobrachium achirus. The sequence continues at coordinate 67,120,582 of NC_137815.1, read as the reverse complement.
TCAAATAAATTGTGGCGTGAAATGAATGTTGGCACTCTGCGGCGTGAGCGAAATGATGCCCTTGCACCGACTGAAACTCAAAAGGGTTCTGTCGTTCTGTCAGTGCGGGGTTTGACACCAAAGACACTGCAAATCTAGTTGCAAACATGAAAGGATAGCAATTTGTACAATTTAAGTGGATTTAATCGCACAATAAGCCTGTCTATGTTTGTCTGCTCCTCCTCGGTGAACAGAAAAAACACGTTTTGTGTGCCAGGAGTAAACGTTTTGAGCCGACTTATTAAACGCAGGCTTTTTTTCATGTGAAACTCCATGGGACGGTGTGTAGTGTACCTGTGAATCTACTTGCCAACAGTGGTGGAACAAGTACTCATATTTTCTACTTAAGTAAAAGTATCAATACTGCATTGTAGAAGTACTCTGTTACAAGTAAAAGTCCGGAATTCAAAATGTACTTGAGTAAAAATGTACTCAAAGCACCAAAAGTAAAAGTACAAAATGTTTGAAAATAGCAGATCTACAAGCTCACAACGCATCTTGTAGATCGGCTATTTTCAAACAGCCTAGGAATAAAATCACGCTAAAGTGGTTTATGTATGTTTTATAATATTATAATTTATATCTGCAAAGTAACTAGTAACTAAAGTTTTCAAATAATCGTAGTGGAGTAAAAGTACAATATTTGCCTCTGAGATGTATGGAGTAAAATTAAAAGTGCTGAAAACTGGAAATACTCAAGTAAAGTACAAATACTTCAAAAGCGTACTTAAGTACAGTACTTAAGTAAATGTACTTAGTTATACTTTACACCACTGCTTGCCAAACACACCTGTGTGAATCTTCACTTCTTTTACCATTCTCCCCTCTCCACCTCTCCTTTCCTTATCTTGACATCTCTCAGCGTCTCTCTGACAGTTTAGTCAATGCTGTCTCAACAGTCTGGGCTGTAATTACTGTTTTTCATGTCAAAGTTACCCCGGCTGAAGCCTTTGATTTGGATGTGAAGGGATGAGAGCAGAAAATCAACAGCTACGGTGCCGGGACATCAGAGGGGAAGGCAGGACGAAGGTGAGGGCAGGCCAATGATTTAACAAGAGCCGTGAAGGCCAAATGAGGGCCTCCTCAGTGTAGCTCAGGGGCTGCTGAGTTACTAGGGCCCAAGGTGGAGGGGCCCTAATTATTTATCTATTGAAACATAGCAGATATACGAGCTCACAGTGCCGCGCTGCAAGCTTGTAAATCTGCTATTTTTGAAAAGATGTGAAAGTGTGTGCAAATCTTTGAAAATATATATTTTTTTTTAAGCGAACATTTTTAACTCAAACTTTGCTTCTGGAGGGTCCTTGGAACTAAATATTTTGAGGTGGGAAACACAAGGATTTGAAATATTCAAAGACACATTTTCAAGATTTTTCAAAAATAGCAGATCTACAAGCTTGCAGTGCTGCACTCGGTGCCGCGCTGTGGGCTTGTATATCTGCTATTTTTGAGTTTGTGCTTCAACAGTTAAAGCACAAAATAATGCGTAATAATGCACTCCCTGTCTAAATGGGTTAAAACCCCTCCCCCTATGTAGAACATTCGTGGGGGCCCCGCAGTGAATCCTTGTACCCAGGGCCCAGAATATGGTGCGACACCCCTGCCCCTCAGTGTAGCTTCACAATGCTCAAAGAGATTATGACCTGCAGCATCGCCCTGGCCCTGCCCTAGCACATTTGTTTTATCTTCTGCCTCTTTTCTGTCCATGAATTCTTATTAGGCAATATCAGGCAGAAATACTCCACACAGGTTTGATTTAGAGCCTGGTATCTGGTATGTAGGTAAAAAACTGTCTATTTACGTTGTTAGTTTGACTCAAATGTAGCACCAGACATTCAGGAGACTTTAAACTCATCCAGTGCTGCTGAAGTGAACTTCTGTGAAGAGAAGCTCGACTGAGATGAGGTGAGAAAGTTTGATAATGATATCGAACAAAGGAGACAAATCAATCTTATGTATTTTTAAGCTGGAAGACTTAAAGGAGTAGTTCACTCCCAAAATGACTTTTTTTCTATTGCTTACTCACACCATGGAGACTTCAATAATATTTTTTTGTATTTGTCACATTCCTAAATATATATATATATATATATATATATATATATATATATATATATATATATATATATATATATATTATAGTAAATTTACCCTCATTGATTCTAGATGGGGACCCACATGCATTTGGGTCCGGAATCAATGGGGGGGAAACTTATTGTAATCACATTTTTGTCTTTGGAATGCAACACAAAACTATAAACATTATTGAACTCAAGTCTCCATGGCGTGAGTAATCAATAGGAAAAAAAGTCATTTTGGGGGTGAACTACTCCTTTAATCCCGGACGCCATCATTGTCACGACATTAATGTCACTTTGATTTGTGTTGTTGTTTTTTGCTAGTTTATCCATTTGTAACTCTGAGAGTTGTACAAATGGATCCTTAAGGGCTCATTTAGGCTGAAGATTAGCCTATACTGTGTGGAGAAAGTAAAAGAGGAGAGGACAGGGAGAAGAAGAAAAAGAGAAGAAAACAGAACAGAGTGGGACAGACATCTTCTTGACTAGTAACATATCATCACTGTCGGGCAGAAACCTCGTATCTCCAAGTTTCAAATGTGTACGTTTTTTTGCGAAGTAAAGCCCTGCTTCATCATAAAAGGCCGTTGCACAAAAGTAGTGAAAACAGCAGATCTACAAGCACACAACGCCTCGCGGTGTGAGGCGTTGTGTGCATGTAGATCGGCTGTTTTCCCTAGTTTAGTTTATTTTTTTAAATTATATAAAAAACGAATGGTTTTGGACATATAAGGTTTCCACCTGACAACGACGATATTAGCACTGTGGGGGTTTTGTCCTGTCAGAGTGGCTCTGGGTGAGTCGTCCTCTAAAGCCGACATCATAGTCGCCTGGGCGGTGGAAGGCTTTACACCGCGGTGTAGTCTTTTCGAGTCTTTTTGAGTCAGGAAACTACAACATTACATCATTCCTCGCGGTGGAGAGCTTTACACCGCAAGTCCCAACACATCTCTCTGTTTTTACTATCAGACAGACAGGCTCTACACCCCGTTCACTGATTGGTCGACCTGAACGGAGTTTGCGTCTGAACCAGAGGGAGGCGGGGGAGGACTTCACCGTGGGCCCCGTGACTATGATGTCCTGCACTTATTTTCTGACTTGCGGTGGAAAGCTCTCCACCGGTGGATAGCTCTCCACCGTACACTCTGATACGGCCTTAAGATACCGCATCTTTTCCCCACCTATTAATTGGCCTGTCACGCCTCCCACCACGACTCACCTCCCGCCCTCGGCGCCCGCAGCCCACGATCTGCCTCATCTGGACAGGGCCCTGGATGTGTTATCTCTAGCAGGCTGTCTCTGGGAGTTTTCATCTGGACAGGGCCCTGGATGTGTTATCTCTAGCAGGCTGTCTCTGGGAGTTTTCACAAAGCCTCCATTTGGTCCGTGATATGCTCTGGCACTGCAGAAAATAGCAAACTATGATGTAGGTAGTGGTTTTTGAGATAGCGGCTGGGGGTGGGGTGGGGACACACACAATGCTGTACATGTCAACAGGGGCGTCACAAGGGGAGGGGGGCGGGGGTGAGACTGAGTCACTAGGGCCCAAGGTGGAGTGAGGGGCCTTTATTATTTTATATACTTTAGTTATTGACATTTTTTTTGAAAAGTCGTGAAAATGTGTGCAACTCTTTGAATATGTGTATTTCTTAATTTCTTGTAACTCAAATTTTCGCTTCTGGGGGGTCCCTGGAACGAAATGTTTTGAGATGGGGGTTCATGGCCAAATAGGCTACATATCATTTTGTGGGTCCTTCACATGAAAAAAGTTTGAGCACCACTGACAGAAACATAGGTCTTTTAAAAAAAAACCTTAGAAGGATTTGAAATATTCAAAGACTTGCACAAATTTTCACAATTTTTCAAAAATAGCAGATCTATAAGCAAAGTGCCGCACTGTGAGCTTGTATATCTGCTATTTTTCAATAGTTAAAGCACAACTTGTGAGTGCATCCTTGTACCCAGGGCCCAGAATTTGGAGTGACACCCCTGCATGTCAAAGTTGCTGAGTGAGTTTACGTGTCTGTCACGAGGGAGTGTGTTTGTGACAACATAGTCTTTGACTGGCGGTGACGCTGACATGCCTTAGATGTCTGTGATCAGAGAGGAATGCTGTGTCTGTCTCATGCTTCACAGCACCGGTTTTGGCAGGGACATTCTGGTGTCTTTATTTCTTCTTTGACTGAAAAACTGCATATCGTCACCTTCCTAAAACTAGTAAGACACCTCAGGGCGACAAGCGCGCCACAGTGATGTAGACATCATAGGGTTGTGGACATCAGGGTTGTGGACATCAGGGATGTGAACATCAGGGATCTCCATATATGGGCATAAGTGTCTCCCTAGGAAGGTCTTCTATGCACGTCCCACTGGGAGGAGACCCTGTGGCAGACCAGATGGAAGAAGTACATCTCCACACTGGCCTAGGGATTCCCCCCGGAGGAAGTGGATAATGTTGCTCAGGAGAGGGAACACTGTTGCCTAAGGCAAAACACAAATTGACCTAAGTAATTTATTCCTCTCATGTTACATGACTAACAGACAGCGTTATTTGTATGTCAATAGTAATATATTGCTATAAACGTTCTGGGTGAAATGATTAAGAAATATAATATATTTTCCTGAGGATAGTAAGGTGAGGACATGTAAAAAACGAATAGGGAAATATAGGTGTCCATCCATGCCTATACTCAACCTTTCACACGTTTTAACATTTCACACAAATTGGTTCTGCATTCTCCATTGGAAAATAGACCCTAAGGGAAATCATTTCTCACTCTGTCTCTGTCTATATTATACCATTGTAAATAGTGAATGCTCTTTCTCTCTCTCTGTTATTTTAATTGCTTTGCTTTGCTTTGCTGTGTGTCTTGTGATATTATTCATTACATTAGTGGGTGCACTTGCAGCTTATTCTGTCTTTATATATCCTCACTTGAACGACCATACTGTGGACTGGCATATTTATCACTCATATATACTTGACAATATTGCTGCCAATTATTTCCCAAATATAGTTTTTTGGTTTGTTGGTTTGTTATCCATCTTAAATCATTTTGAAAGGCAAATTGATTTTAAAAACTCAGTCATAACCTCCATGCCACACTTTGTTATTGAGGTAAAGTTTGGTGCCGTTTAAATTACTTTTTAAATTTAAATTACTTAAATACAAATAAGCTAATAACCCCAAAATGATCCATGTTTGTGTATGATTGCTGGCTGAAGCTGTAGTGTGGATAGACAATGAGTTATTGACAACGGAATGGTCCTTCCTTTCAAGTCAATAGGCTATTTAAGCTTAGTACGGCGACGGCATCAACCGGAAATGATCAGCGCTCGATAGATCAACCTGCCGCCGTAGCAGCCATCTGTACTACGCCAGAAGGTCCCTTTCCACGTTAAGCCTACTACGGCTGCTGTATAGACGCGTCGCCATGGGAACCAAAGCGTTCAGTGAAAGAGGTGGGACGCCGTCGCCGATGGCTCTTTGCTTAACAATTTGGACCGCAACGGTGATTGAGTCATAGCAGCCGTAGTCCCGCCTCACGTTGCCGTAGTAGAAACGAGTTACTTAAATTCCCCAATATCACTCAGTGAAGGCACCTCGACCTACGAATACAGTACAACAGAGACTGTAATTTAGTGAGTATGTAAAAGAGAGGGTAACCGGTAAAGTCGCCGGAAAGAAACTCGCCAAGATTTTAATTTTTTAATTTGTTTTACTGAGAATACGGTTGGAAATAACTTTAAGATTACACATATATTTCTGAGATAAGGAATAGGATTAGGTTTTGGCACCGTTTTACTGACCGTTTAGGCATAGTTTACAGAGGTATACAAAGATATTAAGGATCTCAATGGAAAATAACAAATAAGCCTTGCCTTACCCGAGTTTACTTTTAGTTGACATTGTATCAGTGAACTGTACTGTAATGAAACTGTACTTTTTCCTATCTAAAACTATCTAAATACCTCAATCAATCAATCAATCAAAGGGCATAAACGATCAGCCCGGGCGAGTTTCTTTCCGGCGACTCTTCTGGTATTCAAAGAGAGAGAGTGCACGTGGATGCATTTGTCTGTGCATACTACATGTACGTATGGAAATATCAACTCTGTTAGATTAACCATATTGTGTCTCTTAACGGAATAAGAGAAAGTGAAAGAACAAAATGTTTCTTTCTGACTGTCTGCATTGCTTTATTATTTCCTCTTGCTGTTTACCATAAACTCAGTAAAAAGGCTTCTTGTTTTGATGATTAGGAAATGCAGAGCAGCAGAATTTGCCTAGGAGGAGGTGAAGAAAAGAGGTAATGATATCTAGCTCGGTGCTGTCAGTGCACTGTGGGTAATTTGCAGGAGACGGAATGAGAATAAGGCCAGAGCTCACTTGTTCTTGTTTCTTTTCCCCCTCAACACAGCAGTTTCACTCTGTTTCACACGGACTGTGTGAATAGGAAATATCCAGACCTGCTGTGGCACGCAGATAAATGAAAACTAATTCCCATTTTAGTTCATGTAAAGTGTGCCACTGTGATACTACAAATAAACAGGACAGAATACTTTACAGTTCAGCTTGTTAGCTAATCGTCTTAGCCAGAGACACCCGCGAATGGAGGCAATTTGTAGTTTCTTAATTCAAAGGACACTTTGACAGTATTCTGGAAGGTGCTTTGTATCACACCTGTCACCTTTCATTCAGGGGATGTGTTATGTTCTTCTAAGATATCGTCACTGTCTGGCCAAAACCTCTTAACTCAATTTTTGAAGTTTTAGATTTTTGTGGGCATACCCTTTACATCTGAGTGTTGGTTAAAATAATATTGAACCAATGAAAAGTAAAAAGCCCTTCGGTCAAAACCTCCTAACTCATTTCCCCGAAAATGAACATATGGATATGTACACCTGGAGGAGGATTTAAAAGGTGAACCCACTAATTATGATGGCATGCCTCAAAGCATTGGCCACACTTTCTCCTGAAAGTAACTATGTTCATTGAAACTTTGTTGTAGTTGTTAGTAAATGGTAGACGGTTCACAACTATGCACATTGTAGTGCAGTTTGCTTCATGTAATCATTATGAATCACTCCTGCAACATAAAAAACACTGCTGCTTATTTCACCAAGGTTCTCCAAATCAAACATGTATGGTAATAGACAGTGTCTTGAGCTTATCAGATTGCCTTAGTCTTAGTGTGTATTCATCCTTATCCAAGTGTGATGAATACAACCAATACCTTTTACCCCTTTTCTCCCCAATTTAGTCGTTATGTAAATTCATTCATCCTCGCACACATTTCTATGTTGTCACTGCTGTGACCTGCCAGTGAGGAGCCCCCACCGGGAGGACATACTGTTGTATCCTACTGACTCACCTGCCAGTGAGGAGCCCCCACCGGGAGGACGTACTGTTGTATCCTACTGGCTCACCTGCCAGTGAGGAGCCCCCACCGGGAGGACGTACTGTTGTATCCTACTGGCTCACCTGCCAGTGAGGAGCCCCCACCAGGAGGACGCAGGGCCTTTGCCCTACTCCTCCTGCTCCCCCAACACCCCCTGCTGACAGGTGCTGTCCCAGCTGATAGGAATTTGTGCAATATAACCCTCCGAGCTTGTAGATCGGCTATTTTTGCCAAAGAGATTTGGTAGAGAGTGGAAAAAGACGGTATCAAGTATGTTATTTCCAGGTCCATTTTAAAAAATGATAGGGGGTTTAGTTGGTACCAGATATGCAGCTCGGCAAATAAAAGGTGAATTGATCCCAGTGCATGACGGAGGATCATTTCACGATAAATGTACATCTCCACGATGCCTTTATTGTGAGTTTTTTTTAAAGTCCCTAATGACAGCTCTAAGTTAGCATTGGCTCCTACTACTGGAGGGAGGATGGATGATAGGATGATAGGCAGGGACGTGCAGAGAATGTTAGAGAGGCAGGGGCTCAAATTTCTAAAAGGGCCTTTTTGTGAAAATATCGAAAATAGCAGACCTCGTGCTGCGACGCGTTGTGAGCTTGGAGGTCGTCTATTTTCGGTACTTGATACCACACTAAACTAAGCCTAATCAAGTCATTACTGCATATGTGGAGTAAAGGCATGGATTTCTACACAGAGAGGGCAATTCTTTCACCATAGTGAAAACTGCATTCATGGTCTGGAGACAAGTTAGAGGGCAGGGGCTCAAGCCCCCTTTGATGTCTATGTGTGCATGTGCCAGCAAAAAGCAGCTTACCTTTGCGACGTTATAGAAAAAGAACTATTCATTTTTCTTTTTTTTTCTTTTTTATTATTACATATGTACTTTGGCCATACTGGCAGCAGAGGGCAGCCTCATGCAAGAATTAATGTGAATTGGGCCGTTCGGCTTGCCATCCATTCAGACCACTGAATCAGAGCAACAGAGCAACAGATCCACAGATCAAAGCCAGGAAGTGATTTGGTACTCCATTGATGTTAGCGTGTAGTGGATTTTTGAGAGCAGCATTACGGGAGATGTTTTTACTGTACACACCCGTGCGACCCCTCATCAGCTTACGGACATCAAACAAGGTAAAAGAATGAGCGTTCGTATTGGCTTTGAGCAGCGTTCAGAATTGGGGCGAACAGGAACGTCAGTAGCAGTAAAAGAGTTAAGACAGACAGACAGAAAGGTAGATAGAGTCCCTCTGTTCTTATAACCCTGAAGAAGGCAGCTTGTCTGTCTGAAACGTTGGTCCTTTCTGTGTCATAATATAAAGTTTTCATCGGCAGCTACGAGTTTGCGGCTATACTCTTCTTTGATTAGAGTCCCTCTGGCCCCATCACATCCCAACTCTCAAACAGGGAATTAAAATAAAATCCTAAACAATCTTTCCCAGAGTGTTTAAAAAGATGCTTACACGTCCAATTTCTGCACTGCTGTGAATTAGCAGTGATTAGATATTCAACCATCTGGTGGACTGCTACTGTATGCATCAAAAGCAACAGGCAAGACAAACAATTATCATAATGATGTAAAGCTGCTATCACAAACACATTTGACTGGAGAATGTGTGTTTTTATAGAAATATCACACATTTGACACCACAGGTCAATGAAGAATTGTTCTTAACTAAGATGAATCTTTGGTGTTGTGCGTGCTGTGTAGAACACTTAGAACAACAGACTCACTCCCTAGCTTCCACCGTGGCCTGAAGACTCACCTCTTCAGACTCCACCTAAGCCCATAGCACTTACCGTAGCACTCGCCTACCCCCAATGACTGACCATACATGAAAGCTAGATACTTTTTTTAGGTTTATACAGTATAATGTTTTCGCAATTACCTTGCATATTTTATTGATGTATTACCTGCTTAAGTCACGCTGGATTAAGAGTGTCGGCTAAATACCTAAATTGTAAACTTTGTGTGTGAAAGGGTGCGTGCGTGTGTGTGACATACATTATACATAACACACAAATGACCAGGCAACAAATCAACATACGGTACTTTTTTCTAGCACAGCGGCCTGACATTCAAGCTATTGGGTCAGTAATCCTACTGTGTGTGTGTGTGTGTGTGTGTGTGTGTGTGTGTGTGTGTGTGTGTGTGTGTGTGTGTGTGTGTGTGTGTGTGTGTGTGTGTGTGTGTGTGTGTGTGTGTGTGTGTGTGTGTGTGGTGCATATCTCACCCCGCACAGCTGTTGCTTTATAAAATGAAGTTTCCCCAGACTCGGGTGGTGACATTTACATAAGGCTATAATGAGCTCATTACAATGGCGATTCAATGTGTATGTGCTCCTCCTGTGCATGTGTGCCCATGTTTGTGTGATGGTGTATGCATTCTGTGCAAGTAGTGAGTATATGGTCTTGACCAGGCATGTGCACATATAGACATGAAAGGGGCTAGGCTTGAGCCCCTGCCCTTTTAACAGTCGGTGAAAAGTGCCTTCTCCAGTCCATGAATGCTGTTTTCACTATGGTGAAAGAAATTCAAATGCCCTCTTTCCATGCCGTACCTGAGGGCATCATTCAAGAGAATTGCCTTGTCCAAATTCTCTTGAAGGCAGCATCTTATGGTGACAGAATTGCCCTCACTGTGTAGAAATCCATGCCGTACGCCACATCTCCAGTGTTGCCTTTTTTATGCTTAGTTTAGTGTGTTATCAAGTACTGAAAATAGCTGACCTCCAAGCTCACAACGCGTCACAGCACGTCACGTTGTGAGCTTGGAGGTCTGCTATTTTCAATAGAGAGGGAGAGAGAGAGAGAGAGAGAGAGAGAGAGAGAGAGATGGTGGGAGGCAGAGAGCGTGACGAACCACCCTTCGGTAAGAACATCAACACAGACTGAAACAGAGCCTCAAAGGTTAAGTCTCCAACACACTTCTCACACCTGGCATGAATCCTGCTGCGATATCACACTTTAGGCTGGACAGCAACAGTGGGCTAAGCCCTATAAATGCCAGTGTCTGACTCATTGGCTTCTCTGACCGAGTGAGTGGGTGATACTGGTCAGCCTTAGCAACGAACAAACCGATAGCAGAGCAACTGTCTATCCAGTCTATGGGATTAACCAACATGGTCTTGTAATTCACTAGGCCAGGGGTCTTCAACATTTTCAGGCCAAGGATCCCTTAGTTGAGAGAGAGATGAAGCAGGGACCCCCACAACCTTGTCATAGATTCCATATTGTTTCATTGTTTGACAGCACAATCATTAGTGTATTATGGATTCATGTCACTTCAACCGTCAATACTTCTCCCCTCTACACCAAAACTCTTTGCCGGAAATAGCCGATCTACAAGCTCACAACGACTTGCAGCGCGAGGCCTTTTGAGCTTGTAGATCTGCTATTTTTGGCTAAAGTTTTCAGAATCTGGTTAAGAATCTGGCTAAAAAGGAGATTTTATTTTTTTCTTTCTATCACACAAAGTTTTGGAGGACCCCCTGTAGTAACTCTGAGGACCCTCTGGTCCCGGACCCCCTGTTGAAGACCCCTGCACAAGGCTCTACAGTGTGTGCAGAGCAAAAGAGCAGAGATCCTGTGTACCGCTTTGCTTGATTTTAGGGCAGAATCTGTAGGAGCAGTGTCCAAAAATGTGTTTTGCAAGAATTGGCGGAGAATTGGTGGAGGTTGTGGTTTGGCAGCCAAGGAGTGTGTGTGCAAAGTCTGGCATGAATAGGGGCAACGGTGGCGGAGATATGAGTTGGGCAAAAGTGTGACGTGTGAAGGAAAGACAGACAGACAGACAGACAGACTGACAGACTGACTGACTGACCGCTGGTGGAGGTTTTGATAGTAACTGCGACCTGACGGGCGCAAAAAGATGGGCGCGTAATCTATTGCATTATGCCTCCAAAGAAAACAAAACACAAACGACCAGTAATAACATCTAAATCTTGCTTCTCACCTCATCCTAAGGGACAGGGACATTCTCTGGGCCTGACAAACAACAACAACAGCCGCATCAATGACGTATGACATCCACTTGTATTTGTCAATTGTTTTGTTGCTTCCATATTCGGCATTGCTTGCTCTTTTTGAATTGACACTACGTCATATTCTCTTCTCTTATGCTTCACCAGGCTGCTGTTGTGGCTGTGTGCGCTAAGCTCGCCGCAGTGTACAATTCAACCCAAACAAACTGCAGCAATGAAAGGCGTTAGGGCTGTCAGAAGGTGAATGAATAATTTAGCTTTGTTGGGAGGATAGCAGGGCTGTGGTGGACTCAGCTAACCCAGATATGGGGAACAGTAACAACACACTCACAGGTTTATGCAGTATGGATTGATTGGACAGTGGTAGACCGTACAAGCAGATCAGACTAACACAGATAGCAGTGATTTCACAGCTGATAAGACTTTGGTGGACGCAGTGGGCTATTGGAAAGTAGAGGAAACAAAAGCCCCTTTTCGACTGCAGCTTTAGCAACACTCTACACCAGTGGTTCTCAACCTTTTCAGGACTCGACCCCCAAAATAATATTTTAATTGGGGACCCCCACACCCTACGAGCACTAAGAGTTGAGGTATTACATTTTATATAACACAGTTCTATTGTTAAAATAACAGATCTACATCACGTTGTGCGCATCTGAAAATCTGTCCGAAAGGACCGAATACAGTTGTAACTTTCTTTGGGTTCTAAGTGGTTACGCCTAAACTGCCCTTTAGAATTGGGAACGAGGTTTGTTTCTGAAATGCCAACTATATTTTAATGCATTCCTCTCTTTTCTCTTTCATGTTGTGCTGCTGTGGTTGCCATTCTCCATCTCTACAGGTAAGAGAATTCACAACACTTTAATGTTGACACTGAGACATATTGTTGCATTCGAGCCTGGCCTGGAATCCAACCTGGAACAACCAGGGCCTCTGGCTTCCCTCTAATCCAGTGGTTCCCAACCTTTTCAGTCCGCAACGCTCAACACACTGTAATCATATTTTGGGGAACCCCCAACCTTAACCTTAATTAACAGTTGAGGCATTTGAACATTTTGTTTAACAGTTCTATTAGGAAAATAGCTACACAACACCTTGCGTTGTGGGTTGCTTTTCTAAAACGATTACAATGGACGGGTTTCTGGTCCACGTTACACTGATAAGAACTAGATGCGTGCGCAGGTCGGTACCAAAATTAGCCAATGAAAACAGCGTTCCCCAAAACAACAGGTTTGGGGAACGCTGATACAGCTGATACAGTCACCTGTGCATTTAGTCTCGATGTTTGTAAACAAGAAACGGGTCTATATGGCAACATGAAAAATCATAGACATGTACCAATTAAAACTGTTCTACAGTATGTGTCTCACCACGTCTCTCAGCCGTTATAAAATACCAGGTAACCACATGCCTCTTGTGGCTTATTGCTTCATTTTATGTTGCTGTTAACTATAGAAACCGTCTCCGTCTTCATGGCACGAAGTCTTTTCAAATGGGGGTCCTCGGCCACATCAGTTTGGGTGTACTTGACAGGAAAAGGTTTGAGGACCACTGCAAAGGTGCATTGAATCTGTTCTGTAAGGGAACCAGCAGTGACTGCAGAGGGCATGGAGGGCGTAAGTCATTAACTTGGGTTTATTGCCACTTGACCGTAGGGTTGGAACTGGCAGCCTTTCAGTCACAGACCTGCTGCTCCATGACCTCAAGGCCACCACTGACCCCAGTGTGCTGGAATTGGCCACAGCCTGGTCTGCTCTAGACTAATGACAAATGGGAGCAGGCACGTGCGCACATAGACATCAAAGGGGGCTTGAGCCCCTGCCCTTTTATCCATCTGTAAAAAGTGCACTCTCCAGTCTCCAGACCATGAATGCAGTTTTTACTGTGGTGAAATTAATGCAAATGCCCTCTTTCCAAGATTCAGTTCTCTTTTGCTCTGTAAATAAATAAAAAATACCGTTCCTTAATTATATGGTCTGTTGAAAAAAAAAGTGTCTCTGGACGATTTGGATGATCTGGGAGTAGAATCCTAGATAAATCTTTTGGTCTGAATGGAAAGTCAGATACCTGGATGACTGCATCTCCCAAAGGATCATGGTAAATTGAGTCCATGCTTTACTGCGGGATGTATCAGACGGCCGTCTGATGATAAACAATGAAAAGACTGATTTACGTGTTTTGGCGTATGGCGACCAAGTGCGGTAAAATCTGAACCCACGTTTTCGTGTTTTGTTCTATTCCAACAAAATGATCTGAATTTATCATATTATAAGACCTTATATGAAATGTTTTCTCACCCAAGAACGCTTACATTTTCCCACGTTTTTTGTAACCCATTTCTTTCACCCAGTGTCAATATTCTAATGTTATCCTGGGCGCTACTGCCAACCTGGGGAGAGCAACAGGCTTCCTCCTATGCATGAGTAGTCCAAGCCACTTGGTCTGTGACCCTGTGTTGCTACAGTAGATGCAAATAATGACTGTGTGAAGCAAGGATGGGCCAAAAGAGTAGGTGCACTCTGTTAACCTACTTTGTGTAAACAGAAGTAAAAGGAAACAAGACTTTGTTAGCCACATATAGGACAGAGATAGAGGTCTGCATAGTGCATCTCCTGAGACAAGGAACTGCGTTCAAGAAGGCAGTTATCCAGTAAAGAGCTAGCCCAGTATAGCACACACGCACACGCGCGCACACACACACACACACACACACACACACACACACGCATGCATGCACACACACACACACACACGCACACACGCACACACACACACACACACACACACGACAAGTGAGCCGGTTGCTGCTAATGATTTCCTGCTGTGCCTTCAATCCTCCAGAGAAACAGACAGAGAGAAGGGGTGAGAAATGGAGACATGGGGAGAGAGAGAGAGAGAGAGAGAGAGAGAGAGAGAGAGAGAGAGAAAGGGACATTGGAAGGATGGTCATACAAGCGTGGGGGGGGGGGGGGGAGTGGAAGATGTTCGGATGGCAGGAGATAGCCAGGGGGGCGCTCTCCATTCAGACATGCTGCCATTCAGACATTGACTTCTAATTGTCTGAATGGTGACACTTCCATAGTGGTTAGGGTTAGGGTTGGGTGGTTGGGGATATGTTGGAATGGAAAACCGTTACCGGGTTAGTTATAGGGTTAGTGTCTGAATGGCAGCATGTCTGAATGGAGGGATGCACCCGAGATAGCCTACCAATGAATGAAGCAAACATGAAATGCACCCTGCCAAAGGTTACTGACCTCCCTTGGGGTGAAAGGCAGTCTGAAGTGAGACAGAACATAGAGGAGATTGTTTAGGCTCTTTTAAAAACTGTCGTATTTACACATTGCTAAAAACAACAAAACTTGTTCTCACACTTCTTTTATTTTCGCTCAACCTTCACAGTATGAATAAAGAAGGCATTTTACTCAAAGGTTAACACAAAACATAAAACCTGAACAGATAACATCATTATATAACATCACTGTGGCACAAACATTTCCAGATGTTTCATCTATTTGTAAAATCTAAAATGTATCCATACAGCTTGCCCTTACCAAAGAGATAAACACACTGACTGCATCACTTCCCTTTTTATCTGTTTCCTTCTTGTCAAATATACATACGTGGTGACTACGTGTGTTGAGTTCTGTATTTGAATGCAAAAATGTAGTATGCCAAAGCAAATTCCTATGTGTATTACACAATGGTTAATAAAGAAATCTGAATCTGAATCTGAATCATAGAGGAGAGAGAGAGAGAGAGACGGATGAAACAGACAGACAGACGTGTGTTATGTCAGCAACAACTATAGCAGGGGTCTTCAATGTTTTCAGGCCAAGGACCCCTTAGCAGAAAGAGAGATGAAGCAGGGACCCCTCTACATATTGTATAAATGTGTGATGGAGATTCTCATCGATTTCATAGATAGATTCTTAGACTTGTTTGACACTTAACCACTTAAAATCATAAATCGTCGATACTTTGTAAACTTGACCTTTCACTATGTACTTGGTCTTCTCTTTTTTACCTCTACACCTAACCTATTTTCCCAAAATAGCCGATCTACAAGTTCTCAATGCCTCGCAGGGCGAGGGGTTGAGAGCTTATAGATCTGCCATTTTTGTCTGATGTTCTCCACAGAGTATAGGGATGCGAGGGTTCAATTGTTCACTTAAAATAATTATCCTAGCACACTAAGATTTGGAGGACCCCCAGAAGTAAATCCCCTGGGGGTCCCGGACCCCCTGTTGAAGACCATGGTAGTACATGGTGTTTCAGAAAGTTTGGATGAGAGAAGTGCATGACTTTGAGAGGCAGAGTGAGGTATCGAGCTCTAAGGCCTGATTTACAGTATAAGCACTGGGTCTTGCGCCGAAAATATCAGATCTACACACCCACGACGTGTCGCATCATGACTTGTTTTTAGCCTGTAGATCTGGTGCTTGGTATAGGCAACACATGGAGTTCTAATGTCTGCACTGTCAGCATGTCTGCATCGTCGGCTTGTTCCCACATGGAGCGAGAGTGGAAGACATTCAATCGGGGGAAGGAAGGAAGTTAAAGCATCCCCCACAGGGGCGTCACAAGGGGGGGAAAAGTGGGACCCATGGTGGAGGGGCCTTAATTATTTTATACTTTATCTATTTGAAAAATAGCAGATATACAAGCTCACAGCGCAACACTGAGTGCCGCGCTGCGAGCTTGTAGATCTGCTATTTTTGAAAAGTCGTGAAAATGTGTGCAAATCTTTGAATATGTGTATTTTTAAGTGAACATTTGTAACTCAAATTTTGCTTCTTGTGGGTCCCTGGAACTAAATATTTTGAGATTGGGGGTCTGTGGCCAAATACATATCATTTTGGGGATGCTTCACATGAAAAGGTTTGAGCACCACTGACATAGAAACATAGGTTTTTAAATATTCAAAGACTTTTCACAAGATTCTTTTTTTTATTTTTTTTTCAAAAATAGCAGATCTACAAGCTCGCATCGCATCACTGGGTGCCGTGCTGTGAGCTTGTAGATCTGCTATTTTTCAATATACTATATATATATTTTGAAAAAAATATTTTTCAAAATAATTGTGCGGGGGGCCCACAGTGAATCCTTGTGTACCCAGGGCCCAGAATTTGGTGTGACACCCCTGATCCCCCCAAAAGAAACATTGTAACGGTGAGGATAGGAAAGCGTTTCTTAGCCCAGTGCGGCGCGCTGCTCCAAAGAGCATGCTGCTGTACTGCCACTTTTATTGGTGTATTCCTGAAGGGCTTAGACTAGAGAGAGTGGGAGGAAGAGACTGAAACAGACGGTTTGGGGAGAAGGAGAGAGATAAAGGGAAAATTGAGAGGGGGGAAAAGACGATCAAAAGAGATAGAAAGAGAGAGAGAAAAAAACGAGAGCCGGTTACGCAGAGGGAGCACAGTAACAGTTTCAAGGAGCATTAATTCCCATTTTTATCTAATTTATTGAAACTCATCGTTCCTCCACAATTTCTCTGTTCCTTCCCTCTCTCTGCTTGCGCTCTCTCTCTCTGTCTGTCTGTCTGTCTGTCTGTCTGTCTGTCTGTCTGTTTGTCCTCTCTCTCTCTCTCTCTCTCTCTCTCTCTCTCTCTCTCTCTCTCTCTCTCTCTCTCTCTCTCTCTCTCTCTCTCTCTCCATATGCCTCTCCCTCTCAGATTTAAAGATGTATTACTTTTTGTAGGCATCAGATCAGATGCATGTTGTATGCCTACCGTGTAGGGAGGCATTGCTTCCACAGTAGGTGGGACACAAAACACGCCTCAAATGCACAGAGAATCACGCACACGCACACGCACACATGCACACACACACACACACACACACACACACACACACACACACACACACACACACACACACACACACACACACACACACACACACACACGCACATAAATAAATACATTTACATAGCGCCTGCACATGCACACACTTGTGCTTGTTCTCTCTCGCGCGCACACACACCCCTACACACACACACCTACACTACACACACCTGCACACACATACACACGCAAACCCATGCATTCTTGATTTCCATGCAGGCATTTCTACAGAGGCAGGATCAAAGCTATTTCATGGCTCTTCCCCTCAGCTTGTGTTTGTGCCTCCTAGTTCACTGGAACTGTGTCATTGAGTTTGTGTGCATTTCTCTGCGTATGTACTGTATGCATATGCGTCTGCACACACGTCTGCCTCTATATACATGTTTAAACATGTGTATCTGTGTGTGTGTGCACACAAACTGCTCCCAGTTCCCATCTCTACCGGGCCAATGAGGCATTTTATACACACATTATGGTCAAGAAACAAATGAAGAGTCAGGTATCATTGAAATGTCCATAACACTGTAAATCAAGGTTAACGTCTCACCATACTGTAGGGGCGGCAGTGGCTCCCCCAGAGTTAGTGTCGAACAGTCCTTGAGCAAGACTCTGAACCCCTAGTTGCTCCCGGTGAGCAGGTTGGTGCCTTGCATGGTTTCCTCTGCCATTGGTGTGTGTGTGTGTGTGTGTGTGTGTGTGTGTGTGTGTGTGTGTGTGTGTGTGTGTGTGTGTGTGTGTGTGTGTGTGTGTGTGCGTGTGCGTGTGCGAATGGGTTAATGTAATGCACAATCTCTGTAAGGCGCCTTGGATAGAGGCGCTATATAAATGCACCATTTATTTAAATGCACCATTTACTGTATGGTCTGCAGCTTTCTGTGGCAGCATTCACTATTTATGCTGCAATAATAGTAGTATGGATGGAACAACACCATTTTGACCCCTTAGCCCTGAAGGTGTGTGCTGTATTATATTCACTGAGCTATACAGCACTAGATTTGGTACAAGATTTATAGGACTGTGGCAGTTTAGAGGAGAATCATGTTTTCAGGGCTGCTGTCGAATACCTTTTTTGGAGTCTGTATTTGTGGTTTCTAAAACGGCTAGTTCCATTCCTTGATTCTGATTGGCTGGTTTCCCTTTAATTACTGTGGTATATGAGACTATAACCCACACCTTGAATCAGTTTATATCAAACCCAGGTGCGTTATTTCTTTCCACAGTGCACCAATTATCTGCACTTGTGTTTTTGGCAAAAAAGCTGGGAACTACTTTATTGTAGCTGGGAACTACTTTCTTGCAGACCTTAGTGAATTATTAGTGAACAGTTTTAATTGGTACATGATTTTTCATGTTGCCACATTGTAACCGTTTTAGAAAAGCAATAAGCCACGTGAGGCATGTGGTTACCTGTATTTTATAACGGCTGAGAGGGTTGGAGACACTTGGCTTCGCCTCATGTCTCACCACGCCTCTCAGCCGTTATAAAATACCAGGTAACCACATGCCTCGCGTGGCTTATTGCTTCAATCTATAACCCCACTGCATAGGACATGGCAGGACATGGCTTCTTCCTAGCTGCTCCCCGAGGAAGAGTCCTAATCTGTCTTTGTTTAGAGAATGTGCTCTGGGTTAAAAAGAAAAAGGTAAATATTTAAAACAGCCAGGGCTTGGTTTGGTACAGGCACAGTGCAGCCTACTCTTTAAGCCCAGGATCTAATTAGGCTAATGTATTCACACCCTGGGACCTCAACTCATTAAAACATGCAGGTAGTCTTGTCAGGTGGGGGACCCACGTGAAACAAGCTGAGCAAGCTTGCAATGCATTTTTAAGGCCCCAAAACCACAATTCAGGAAATATGATATTGAGAGATGTGGTACTTTTTTTATTGCTACGAAGAGAAGTTCCATGTTACAGCAAGCCCATTTTCATGTCCGACTGTGGTCCCATAATGTTTCGCTAGCGCACAGTGACGTATTAACTCATTTAATGCCTTTGAACGAGTTTCACAAGTTACCGTATTGGCCCGAATATAGGACGACATTTTATTCTATAAAACACATCCTCAAAATATGGGGTCGTATTATAATCGAGGACTAGACATTTTCCATTGTCATTACACATGTCGCCACTATTACGGTAAATGCATTGAACTTACCGGTGCGCGTGCGTGTGCGTTGTTCTCGTGGTGTGGTGCGAGGCGTTGTGTGCTTGTAGATCAGATATTTTCTCTAGATTAAATCATTTTTAAAATGATAAATACAAAGCGAGTGGTTTTGGACATTCAAGGTCTCCACACCGACAACGGCGATGTGGGATCCCAAATGACTTCCCTGACCACGGACGCTGCCGTGCATGTAAAATCAATAAGTAATCATATCTTTCGCATTCCACTGGCGGTCAGTCAATTCTATTGACAGGGCAGGTGTTCCTAATAAGTTGTATCCTTATTGTATATTTTCCCTAGCATCTGTCTCTTTCACAGGGGCACCAGGTGGTCCTAATAGTTTGTACACTCGCTGCATATTCCTCAGCAGTGGTCTAGAGAGCAGGTGGGCTGCATATTTCAAACGCCTGCGTGTGTGTAGATGTATTTGTAGCGCGGAAACAAGCCCTCATTATCGTCTGTGATAAAAGTGTCCTTGTTAGCTAGCGTCTGAGCTGTGTGTGCGTGTGTGCGTGCATGCGTGCGTGCGTGCGTGCGTGCATGTGTGAGAGAGCACTTGGCAGGCTTTATGAATAGGATGAGTCAGGTACAGATGGTAGTCTCGCCCCCAGGTCACCCTGCGTTCCTGCTGTCTCGCCGGGGGGCTGTCACAGCAACTCTAATAAAAACACGCTCACGCAGATCAGCCACATCAGAACCTGTGTGTAATATGAGCTCTAATAGTGGTCTCAGCACTGGCGATGCGGTTGACCTGTCAAGTTTACTTTATTATTATATTAGTATTATTAGTATAATCTTTTTGTTTTGGTGTGATTCTTCTATAATAGGAATTATTATTATTGAAATTTGTCCCATTTTATCAAGACTTTTTAATAATAACAAAGTAGACAAAATTGCTTTTGAGGCATTTTGTACAAAACTCCACTCCTGCAAAAAAAGAAGCTAATCTTAGCCAATCAGGATAGAATATTCAACATCAGACAGATCCGTCTTGATCACATGACTATAGTGATTTTTGTTTAGTATGTGAACAGTCACAGCTTGACCGTATCTCTGTCACGCCTGACACTGTGGTTCCCCTGACACATCAGTGACATCACAGGTGATAATTGCGACCGTTTGGACGTGTACACTTTTTTTATGCTCTCTGACATCATGCTCTGACATCATTGTGATGTCAGAGCATGTAGTGTATTTCTCTTTTATCTTCATCCACTTGTTATTTCCCATATTTCTGGGCTTCTTCCTTTTCCACTTCTTCCTAAAATGTTCATGGCTGGACTATTCCTGCAAATCAACTATAATATCATTATATAATTTGTTAAGTTGACCCTGAGTACAATCATATTGCTGGAACGTAAGCAGTATTTTGTGTGGCCAGCTTGGACTGCAGTCTACAACATGGTAAATCATACATTATGGTACAGTATGTACAGTAGAAGACCACACTTAGTTAATTATTTCAGTGTGTTTATACTGTATAAACAGCATTTTACTGTATGAAACTGCCTTTTCAAAATATAGGTCAACATTATCAAACCATATAATTGCACTTTCTTAGACAAGCATTTTTTATTTCTGCATTGGAAAAGAGCTAATTAGATGGCAGTTGATCTTGAAAAAGGTTTGATATGCAAGCTGTGCTTTATAGATATGGCATGTAAGCTGCTCAGTGTACACAAATGGAGATAAATGAGATACTGTGCAACATTCATCACGAGCCATCACTTTTCTTGTTCCCCACCACGCGTATCATATGCATAATTTATACTCTGTCTTATGACAGTGTCATGCACTGATAAATATGCAAGGCAACTCGTTGTGATGGCTATTTCCGGCGCATGAAAACTGTTGCACGACAAAACATCAAGACTGTGCCAGGAGTTTACAGGTTCTCATTCCAACCAAACACCACACCTGCTGATTTCACTAATTAGGTCCCTCTCTGTGAGTGAAGGCGTGATATTCAAATCATCTGTTGTTCAGATGAGTCATGAACTGGCATGTTGAATGATGCTTCTCTCAACTCCTACTCTGTCTTTCAAAAATAGAAATTTGCGCTCCCTAAAGGGCAAATCTAACTAATACCAAGGTGGTATCACGCCTCGGGATAAAACAAAAATATATTATCACATATTTCCATTGCAGAGAGGCTTGGTCCTCTTCTCAGTCAAAATAATGATATAATTATTATAATTAGGCCTGAAAATTACAGTTACATTCTTAGTGTTAATTCAACTTTGAAAGTTACAGTATGGTGAAACAAATGGTTCCACTTCTACACTTGAATTAACACTAAGGATATTCTGTATATTCTTGTTTCAAATGGAACCAAATGGCTCCAAATGGATCCTTGGTTCCATGTGTAGACCTTGTGAGGTAACTGAACACTGATAGCATGGAGATTATCACTTCTTATCAACCGATATTATGGAGCTAGTAGGGCCATGCTCTGCAGACTGAAGCACTTATCAGCCGATTGTATGGACATGCTCTGCAGACTGAAGCGCTGCACTTCATAAGTAATACAATTGTACCTTCTATTGGTCAAAGAAAAAAAAGAGGGAATCCCCCTGTAGGATTTGAAATCACTACCTTGGGTTTCACAGCCACCCGACGCTACTGCTCACGCCACAGGAACCCTTGACACGGCAACTCGCTCGGCGGTGTCTCACGGGGCTCATTGTCGCCTGAGACGACTCAGTGCCGTTACCGAGTTATGTGCCGTTATGGACAGAATAGTAAATATTAGTCCCAGTATCCACGTTGTCAAATATAACACAAAAAAGGGGGGTTTGGCCAGCCGCTCGGTAGCTCAGTTTGTAGAGCAAGGAGGAGAACACTATCACCATGGTCCGGGTTCGCCTACCACTCAGGGGAGATAACTATTCGAGTCAACATCTGTTGGCACACTAACACTCTGACCGACTCAGTCTGCAGAGCATGGCCCTATTACTGTAGCTCCATAATATAAGTGATAATCGCCAATGATATCGGATGATAACTTTCGAAGCGGGTGGGATGTTATTGTGTAGGTTTGCTGAATCCTGGTTACACCGCCTCCATTTACTTAATTAAATCATTTGGGATGGAGTAGCACTTCTGCCCCGAAAAGCTTGAGCTTTCACTCGGGACATTCCTCATTTAGCGCACATTAGAGCTAATCTAGGTCCAGTCCCACATCACTATGCTGCCAACCATCTTCCATGTTTGACAGGAGCTCTGCCAATGCAGCCAGCTGAGAGATAGAGATGAGACAGACACAAGGGGAAGCAGAGACAGAAAGTGTAAAGAGTGTAGGGTTGAAAGAAAGAAAGAAAGAAAGAAAGAAAGAAAGAAAGAAAGAAAGAAAGAAAGAAAGAAAGAAAGAAAGAAAGAAAGAAAGAAATAAAGAAAGAAAGAAAGAAAAGCAATTAACTCTAGGCATGTATACCTAGGCATGTATGCACCATCTGACATTTGTGTTTGTGTTTTTTTCATGGGAAATGCTGTTGTCTTATGTTAGTGGCATGTAATTCATGAATTACGCTAGCATGCAGATTTCAGATTCTAAAACCTCTTGTTTGTACGTGTACAGTATGAGCAGTGAAATGTTGGTGCAGTAGAATCCACCAGACTGTGCTACAAATAATATCCAATCTATAGTATAAAAATACAATACACGTACGGTATGTGTGGCCTGGGTTTGAATCCAACCGGAGACTCTTTACTTCATGTCATGCCCTCTCTTTATAGAGGAGGAAAAAACCCTAAAAAAGAGCCTTAGTTTTTGAGGTACCCCTACCCGGGGTAGAACAAAACGCGACATAGTTTTTTCATATCTTTAGGATGTCCCCTTCATGAAATGGATTGTCCCAAGTTTTACTTTGACTGCAAAAGTCATGAAATTGATCCATGAAGGGACTCATCACATAGGCAAAAAAACGCCTATCCTGAAAGATGGAGTTCCAAGTCAATCCTTTGTCATTTTCTACCTGCAGGTTGTTTTTACCTCATACTTGCACAGATGGTCTACAGGTAGTGTCCTTACATCCCAGAACAATCAGAATGCCAAAATATGGTTCTGTTTTGAATCTGCAGCCTTTTATATAAGGACTTTCTATAGGCGGAAATTACATTTCTAAGGAATGTTCCCCTGTAAGTCTGGTGATAATCTTCTATAAGGGGTAGAACAAAACGCGACATAGTTCTTTCAAATCTTTAGGATGTCCCCTTCATGAAATGCACTGTCCCGAGTTTTACTTTTACTGCCAAAGTCATGAAATTGATCCATGAAGGGACTCACCACATAGGCAAAAAACGCCTACCCTGAAAGATGGGGTTCCAATTCAATCCTTTGTCATGTTCTACCTGCAGGTTGCTTTTACCTCATACTTGCACAGATGGTCTACAGGTAGTGTCCTTACATCCCAGAACAATCAGAATGCAAAAATATGGTTCTGTTTTGAACCTGCAGCCTTTAATATAAGGACTTTCTATAGGCGGAAATGACATTTCTAAGGAATGTTCCCCTGTAAGTCTGGTGATAATCTTCTATAAGGGGTAGAACAAAACGCGACATAGTTCTTTCAAATCTTTAGGATGTCCCCTTCATGAAATGCACTGTCCCGAGTTTTACTTTTACTGCCAAAGTCATGAAATTGATCCATGAAGGGACTCACCACATAGGCAAAAAACGCCTACCCTGAAAGATGGGGTTCCAATTCAATCCTTTGTCATGTTCTACCTGCAGGTTGCTTTTACCTCATACTTGCACAGATGGTCTACAGGTAGTGTCCTTACATCCCAGAACAATCAGAATGCAAAAATATGGTTCTGTTTTGAATCTGCAGCCTTTAATATAAGGACTTTCTATAGGCGGAAATGACATTCCTAAGGAAGAATCCCCTGTGATCCTGGAGATAATCTTCTATAAGGGGTTGTACAAACCCTGACAGTGTTTTTACTTGTCCTCTTCATGAAATGGATGGTCAGTAGTTTTACTTTTACTGCAGAAGTCATGAAATTGATCCATAAAGGTACTCACCATAAAAAAGCCTACCCTGAAAGATGGAGTTCCAAGTCAATCCTTTGTCATTTTCTACCTGCTGGTTGTTTTATCTCATATTGCACAGATGGTTTACAGGTAGTGTCCCTACATCCCAAGGCCTAATTCTCTTCACCTCAAAAGCAGCAAACATATTGTTCTATAAGCAGTCTATGGTATTCAGACTTAAATGCAGTACAGTATGTATGTAAGCCTATATTCAGTAGAATACACTACACTTTGTGTGCCATTCTTAATGCCAAATAATCAGCAGCCTTTTCTCATTTTCATTTATTTCTTTTTCAATCAACAACTATTTTGAGCAGTGTAAGGGAGACTGACCAATGTTTGATTATTTGGCATGCAGTAAGCCAAAGATTCTCAGATCCTGAAGTTCATGAATGAAAAAAAAACAAGCTGGCAGCTTGTTGAAAGCTGTATTATTGCTTATTCTGAACAGGCTGCTCGTTGCATTGCATCCAGTCAATGCGTGCCATGCTGGAAGACTCTCACACAAAGCCACTCCCAATGTATTTGTAATATCAGATATTGGGATGTATCGTTGTCTATCCCATGACCAGCATGCATGAAAATGGCAGCTATTCCAAGGAGTTGTTGACTGACATAGTAGACGAGCAACACAAGTATATCCATAGTACTGTACATATAAATTAGGTCAGGGTCTGAGAACCTTTGGCTTGACAGATAGTCTACCAGAGGCTTCAGGATGTTCAAGACAATATGCCCTCACTCTCTATGGCCTAAAAAAGAAGGCAAAAGGCCAGGTGTGTTCTAGTCTTGATGAGCCCCGTTGTATTCTTGCATCGACAACGACAGACATGCCAGTCTCACATCTGCCTCCCACTGAGGATATTTTTGAATGCTCAACAGGCTATGTACCAAACTGGTACAGTATATGGTGCCACAATCATGTCCCCAAACCCCTTCTGTGGAATCCAGTTGGGAAGGGTTGGATGCTAAAGGATACATCACTAAAGCCTGTCCTGTTCAAAAAATAGCCTGCACCAAGCAGTAAGAGACTTCACCCAACTCTACTGCTATGATAAGGATTGTTGCAGTCAAAGTAGTACGTGCCTCAATGTCTCTCTGTGGGATTGTGTTGTACATAATATTGCTCCTGTATTTACAGTACATTGCCTGTAAACTAAAATAAACAAGAAATGACACAATCCTTTTATACCAGCTTGTGCCTTGTGGACCAGCCTTGACTGTAGAGCATTGTAGTGGCCCTTGGTTGTAATCCACTGGGAACTGAATTCCTTCTTACCGTTTATATTATAATAATATATACCATCATACCATATTTATTACTATAACATAAATAGTAAGACGGAATTCAATTAATCCATTGACCAGCCATTGACCAATAGATACACAGCCGATTACGTCACGAAATCTCCTGACAAAATTATGTCAGAATTTGGGAGATCACAGCTTTGTATCCATTGGCCAGCTTTGCAAATTGGTCAGTCCCCCTCACACTCAAATTAGTTGTTGATATGAAAATATTGAAAAAGAAATAAACAAAATAAATTAAAATGAGAAAAAGCTGCTGTTTGATTATTTGGCATGCAGTAAGAATGGCACACATACAGTAGGTCTATATAGAAAAAAATACAAGCATATTATGACATATTCTTCTGGTTTCTTCTGGTTGTTGGTGTATTCCCTATTGACAATCTGAATGGAGTTCGTTAATTTGTATTGATAATGAGCACCTTATCCTGCTTATTGACCCATGGGCTTTTATCGAGCCCACTGTTGAGCGCTTTATAATATTTTGTGGGAAGATGTGAGATGTGAGATTCTGAACAGAACTGGTATCTTTTTGTATTGGCCAGTTGTTGTGAGTCTGAGTTTGTCTATGAGGATGAGAATTGACAAAAGTAAAAAATATTGTCATTTAATATCTTTAGAAAATCATTCATTAGTGTGCAGTAAGTGTTAAATTGCTATATATTATGATTAGTACTGTAACAATGTATTGATCGCCTCTTGTCTTGATTATTTAAACATGATGTCATGGGCCGCTATGCTTAATAACAAGCTTGATAAGCCCAAAGCTTATTGATACCGGGATATCAAGTTTGTAGTAGGCCCTTGTTTCCAGCTCCTTCCCTACCAGTAAGTGGAAATGGTGTATGATTAACTTGTGGGGATATTTCTGCACTTTCTTGGTAAATCACTTTTTTGCATTCTGATTATTTTGGGATTTAAGGACGCTACCTGTAGACCATCTGTGCAAGTATGAGGTAAAAACAACCAGCAATAGAAAATTACAAAGGATTGACTTGGAACTCCATCTTTCAGGGTAGGTGTTTTTTTGCCTATGTGGTGAGTCCCTTCATGGACCAATTTCATGACTTTTGCAGTAAAAGCAAAACTACTGACCATCCATTTCATGAAGAGGACAAGTAAAAGTTATGAAAAAACTTTGTCATAGTTTGTACTACCCCTTATAGAAGGATTACAGGGGAATTTTCCTTAGGAATGTCATTTCCGCCTATAGAAAGTCCTTATATAAAAGGCAGCAGATTCAAAACAGAACCATATTTTTGCATTCTGATTGTTCTGGGATGTAAGGACACTACCTGTAGACCATCTGTGCAAGTATGAGGTAAAAACAACCTGCAGGTAGAAAATGACAAAGGTTTGACTTTGAACTCCATCTTTCAGGATAGGCGTTTTTTTTGCTTATGTGGTGAGTCCCTTCATGGATCAATTTCATGACTTTTGCAGTCAAAGCAAAACTCGGGACAATCCATTTCATGAAAGGGACATCCTAAAGATATGAAAAAACTATGTCGCGTTTTGTTCTACCCCGGGTAGGGGTATGGTCAACTTCTGGCCTATTTTTTCCTCTACTATTATTCCTATCACTCTCTCACTGTCACTATCAGAAATAAATCAGAAAGAAAAGTACAAAAAAGAAAAAAATAATAATTGCACATTAACCCTGGGTTAATGGTCAAGGGATATGCAGTATAGAAATCTAAATTGAATATACAGAGGGGAGAAAAAAGTATGAATATGTCAGTAACCAAGGATATACTGTATACCATTGTTTCCTGTTGAGATTGGCACATTTCACCCAGGTTTTTTCATCTCACTCACGTCACTTTGTCTGCTGACCTCAAAAAGAAAGAAAAAAATCACAGGAGGCAAGCAGTGATCACCCCATGATGTGCACTGCAATGTAGTTTCAAATGCACTACATTGCAGGCGCTTTTTGAGAGTGAAAAAATAAGAAGACTCATGTGACATGTGTGATCTGGGCAGCTTGCCCCAGGAAATGGGCCAAGCTCAATAGGGAACAACGGTAAACAGAATACATTCATGCAGCAGAGGGGTGAAAATGTGAAGAACCAGTTTTAAACATATATGTGTTACTATTATTCTCTACTAAAATTGTTAGTTGTTACAATCTAAAAATGTGTAGTTGATGCACAAGGTTGTGCAGGACAATGTCTAAAAAGTGTTGCATGTGCTCTGTCGGCCGGCAGGTAAATGTACATGTGTATTGGACTTGACCTGACGGTTTGGTCTTTGTCCAGAGCTCTCGTAGCCTGAGGGGGAAAAAAAGTTATTTCTGTGTCTACTTTTTGTGTGTCACTATGTGACAGCGCAAGCATTTGCCTGACTGCTGTATAGCACGAGCAGTCTGTTACTGGGGTGATGGGGGTCTTTCAAAATCCCTTTAGCTCTGCTCAGGCACCTCCTGGGATACAAGTCCTGCAGGGTGGGGAGTGAAGTCCCCATGGCTCAGCCGAGCACAGCGCCCTCTGCAGGGTTCGCTGTTCCCAGGAGGTGCTATTCTTCTAATAGACGTCAGAATACTCAGAGTGATAGTTGAGTAGAACCTCGGAAACCACTGACCTTCTGCGAGACTTTGAATTTTCTCGTCTGGGTGAGGAGGTAAAGGCACTGCCAAGCCTTCCTGGAGTCAGGGGATATCGTAAAAAGTCCTGGAATAAATTCCTTACCAAAGATCTTCTTCACCAATGTGTTTGTAAAGGTATCTAGTAACACATCTCACAAAGACTGAAATTCAGTTTCCCTAGGAAAATCCGTTACCGCTGCTGAAAGTTAGGGTTAACTTAACTATACAGGAACAAACACACCAAAATAAATATGCTTTAAGTAGCATGTGAGGGGTCAAACTAGGTTTTTTTCATGATTCTAAATCCATTGCTCCCACAGAATTGTGAAAAGTGATGACTCATCACTAAACCATAGCACCTACTAGCAAGGACATATTGTGTCCTTGCTTGGTGTAGCAAGACATTTTGGAATGTTCTCGCTTGATGATGGTAATTGAATTCAGCACCATTTGCTGGACAGAGAGTTGCATAGTTTTGCTTCACTGCAATACCCAAGGACATCACTCAGAATGGGTGGACTGGCCACAGTAAGCTTGAATAATTTATAAAAAAAAAAACATGTGCTCAAAGAACCCAGAGCAGAATGTAGAATTTATAAAACATCATACATAATAAAGCAGATGCTTATTCTGATTAGTGTGTACTATGGGTTGTGTGTTTACAAATGTGAAACTTGGAGATACGTGGTTTCTGCCCGACAACGACGATATTCATATGGGTGTCTTGTGCAGATGTCTCTCACTGTTCTGCATTGCGATTCATATCAAACGATTGGCATCAAATCTCTGCCTGTACTGTACTGTACTGTATCTCTTTAGATCTCAAGCTGTCTGCTTATCTCTTCATCCGTCTCTTTCAGTCCCAGGCTATCTGTTACCATCCCTTAACTCTCTCTCTCCATCACTTTTCCAACTCACATTTTCTCTCACCTTTACTGTCTCTCTCAGTGTAAGCCATTCTCTCCTCTATTCCTCACCCTTTTATATATTTTTGGGGACTTTTTTGCCTTTATTGATAGTAGACAGGAAAGAGAGAGAGAGAGATGGGGGTGACATGCAGCAAAGGTTGTCCGGATCAGGACTCGAACCCTCAACCCACTGTCAAGCATCAGAGCCTATGTGGTATGTGCCTGGACCACTAGGCCAGCGGGCGGCCCACCCTTTTCTATCATTTCTCACCCCCCCCCCCCAACCATCTCACTCTCTTTCTACCCTTCTTTTCCCTTTCCGTCTTTCTCCCTCTGTTTATTGCCTCGGGTGTTGCCTCCATTAAAGTTGCTTTGGTGGATGACTGGACATTTAATGTTTAATCTGTCTGACTGGATCTTTGGCAGTACCAGAGCCACTTGGTTATTATTTGCACTGTGGGCCCTCGGCCATGACCAGCAGTGAGACTGTAGGGAGGACAATGTCATAACAACAGAGACAACTTTATCGTACAGCTGTGAGAGCAATGCCTTAAGGTATCACACAGTGAACACTAATTCTTCTCCAACAAAAATGATCTTTATATTTCACTGACAAGAGGGAGATGATTATAGGAGAGACTTCTCACTTTAAGGGGCATAACAAGCCTTTGTGAGCTAATAAAAGTTTGTTGAAGAGTTTATTCACTAAGATCTTGGAGGACAGAGACAAGCATATCGGCTTCTATTTACGTCCCAGATCCCATCTGATAATCAAAAACTATATCGAGGGCTTGGAGCAAAAAGGGCGTAAGTGAATTTTTTTTACAGGACAGCTTTCTATTGATTGTAATTATTTGCGGTCCCTGCTGATCCTAGCAGAAGCTCCCGCGGCAACCGCTGCCCGTCTGTAGGGCCCTTACGCCTACTTGTCTGAAATAAGTAAGCCTTGTCGAGCTTGTCTCCTGTTTCCATAGTGTGAAGAGGCTCAATGCACAAGTACACCCCCTGCACATGATGCTACTGTGTCGCAGGAATTACCCCAATCCAACCCTTGATGCTGAGTGCCAAGCAGAGAGTTATTGGGTCGCATGTTTCTGAGTCTTTGGTGTGACCCGGCCCGGGATCAAACCCCGACATCCCGGTCTCAGGGCGGACACTCTGAGCTGGTCTGATGTGCTCCACGCAAATTAATTGTTCAAAGGACTTTTCCCAAATAGGGAGATGACTGACATCATGTATGACGTCATAGACCACATGAGACCACATTTATGGGCTTTCCAAGTTATGGGCTTAATATTGATGACATCAGGGATCTCCATATATGGGCATAAAATGGACAAGGACTGACACAGAGATCTCCATATGTGGCCATTAATTTATTACTGAATTAATTTTCCACACAAATTAATTGTTCAAAGGAATACAACTTCAAACGGCACTACGAGAAGCACAGAGACAAATATGACCAGTATAGATGGCCTTGAAGCAGCTCTGAAAAGACAACAAACTATTAAACACGCAAATGTAATCTCAGGATTTTGCTCTCAAATGCGTGTCTCCTCTTAATGAACTGTTCCCTATTTCAAATTCAATTTGCATTTAGCCTCACGTAGCCAAGCTTACTCATCTGCGAAGAGAAAAGCCTTGTCAAGATATGAAGCAGAGAGAGCTCTAGGAGGTGGGGCTGAATTTTTCACAGTGCAGTGTCCCTGCAAACATATTAGCCCTATTCACGGCCCGCCCACTCAGCATCCCCCTGGTGCTGAAGTCACGTTTTGAAGGGTAAAATCCTGCTAAAAGCCCATAGAGTTAACACAGAAATCGCAAATTTAATGCAATTTCCGAATAGTAAAGTATAAAATACAGCTAGCATGATCAAGAACACAAGATAGTAAAAGGCACAAAGCATTATAATTTGCTTTACCGTTCGAAATAATGATTTGTTGGCTTTAAGTCCAGCTATTTCTTTATTATTTTCTCCTTAAACTGACGTCAGCACCAGGAAGTTGCTGAGAATTTTGCTGAGTGGGCGGGCTGTGAATAGGGCTAATTCACAGCTAAAAATCTCTTCTACTTCTCTCGCTCCGTCTGTTGCGCTCGCAATAAACAATATACAAACAATCATTCATTCGGACAACGTTACACCTATTAACAGCGAGTTAAGAGCTACAGTCTTTGTGTTTGTTTCGCTGGGGAATGTAAACAGACCCGCACCACATGACATAACTTCCGTTAAACGCAGAACTTCCTCCACTTCAACTAGAACCAACTGGAAGTCATACAGTATCTTGCCCAGGGTGATTTGCATTGAAAAACACATAATGAAATAATAGAAAACAAGTGAAAACACCCCAGGCTTTGGCAGATGCTGTTTGACCCATTTGTGTAGAACTACTGTATGTAGGTGTGATGTATGATGCTATGTATTTATCAGGCCAAAGAAAATATTTCTGAGCTCTACTGTATGTGGCTGTCATCAGCTCCTTTGTAAAATTGTATAAACATTGACAGCATGCGTTAATGGAGCAATACTGGAATAGTCTCCCACCCACATTAAGTCCTGTCCCACCATTGACATTTTAAAATCAAATTTAAAGCTATACTGTGTAAGTTCAACTAGTGGTCAGTAGCGGTATTGCTTTTTTCGGCCGTTTTTCGGCCGGAGTCGTCGCGGACCACCGCCGCGGACCACCGGAGCGGCGCCGCAAACCACCGCGACCGATAGTAATCCGTGGAGGGGTAGAACGCATGGTAGAACGTAATTTTCTGGCCAGGATTTGTGGATTAAGAGGTTAAAATCCTTCACCATGGTAAACACTGTAGCCAAGCGGAGGCGCTTCCTGGAGACCAGAGCAGATAAGCTGTGATTGGCCGGTAGTGTACCATGTGTGCATGATCGGCGATGTGATTGGGCAACGTATACACAACGTATACAGATGATACAGATTACGTCATTTTGGCGCGAAATCCGGTCCACGGCCAGGATCATAGAAAACATATAAAGAGAAGGCTTCAGAAGCTGAAAATAATGGAGTGGGTGTTCTAAAACTTTAGCGATTTAATAGTTAGGACAATTTTAAGATTTGTTTTATAAAAAAAGTTACATGGTACAACTTTAAAGACCCATCTTTACCCCGGTGGACAGGCACGTGCACACATAGACATCAAAGGGGGCTTGAGCCCCTGCTCTTTTATCCGTCTGTAAAAAGTGCCCTCTCCAGACCATGACTGAAGTTTTTACTGTGGTAAAAGAAATGTAAATGCCCTCTTTCCGTGTCATACCTGAAGGCAGCATTCAAGAGAATTGCCTTGTCCGAACTCTCCTGAACATCATCTTATGTTGAAATAATTGCCCTCACTGTGTAGAAATCCATGCCATTACATCACATCTCCAGTATTGACTTGATTATTCTTAGTTCAGTGTGCTATCAAGTATCGAAAATAGCCGACCTCCAAGCTCACTGGAGGTCTGCTATTTTCGATGTTTTCACCAAAAGTGCCCTTTTAGAAATTTCAGCCCCTGCCTCTCTAACATTTTCTGCACGTCCCTGACCCCGGTGGACAACCTTGCCGGAAGCATAACTTTTCCGCAAGTCTGCCCACGCATCCCAACCTTGTGAACGCAATATCTCAGGAATGCCTTGAGGGAATTTCGTGACATTTGGCTTAAAAGTCCACTTGGACTCAATGACGAAATTATTAGATTTACAGTAGGCGGCCATGGTCAAGGTCAGTGTGACACATTAATTCAAAGGCTTCATTAGTTACATGTCATAAGCAGTACTATATGAGTCTGGGCAGATGTAAACGGCAACTGGTTCGGTTGGTGGTTGGCAACTGTGATGTCATTAATTCTAGTTGTGATTATAACACTCTTTGTTTGGTCATCTGCATTGATTGGACATCACTTACAGGTTCAACTTCTGTGCTATTAACTCCCTGAGCGCCAAAAACGTCTAAAACGTCTTTTTTAATAAGGGTCCCCAGTGCCAAAAACGTATAAAACGTCTTTTTTTAATATGAAAAAAAAAAACTTTTTTTTTTTTTCCCCCCCACTTATATAGGTGTATATATACAGGACATGAGCGAAAACTTGATATAATATGATATATCAATTTTGCACGTATTTCAAATATGACATATTTCCTCTATTTTCCTTTTACACCAGATTACATTATAAACGTTTTGGCCTATATCTCCATAACCGTTTATTGGATTGTCTTACTTTTTTTTGCTATGTAGACAGAAAAAAATCGCCGACCCAACCATTCTATGTTTATAGCCCGGCCGTGCACGCTCGTGCACGTTAGCCCTGTAGCCAAATTAAACAAAATGGCTGGCATCAAGGCCCATTAAATAATGTAAAGTCTGGCATTCACTATTAAGACAATGCTGACACATGTGGTTAGAGTAACACGCCTGCATTATTATTAGTGTGGTTCCCCTCACAGGTCAACCACACTGTAGTACTTGTCCAACTTCCGTCATCTTTCCAGATAAACGTTATTTTGCCGCATTTCTCCTCCCACAGTGTTAGCACACACTTGGGCCATATGTCAAATCGACTGGCTTCATCGGAACACGTCTGTGTGCAATTTACTAAGAGATACGTTATTTAGTTTATTTTAAATTAATTTATTGGTGAATTAATTTTCTCCATTGACTTGAATGGTAAAATGTTAAAATTAAACTTTTCCCAAATATGATATCATATATGTCTGATGTCATAGACCACATTAGACTGACACAGTATGTCCATTATATGTTGCCTGACTGCGAGCGCCAGACATCTCACACTACGTTCACTACGTTTCACTCCGGGAGAGTCTGAGATTACTAGGGCAGATTCTACTTCGGCGTGGGCGGGCTAAAGCCTATTGACGTCACACACACACGCACACACACACACACACATACACACACACACACACACACACACACACACACGCGACGGCGACGTGGCGTGACATTGCAAAAATACGTTATTTCTCATAACATATTATATGTCTGCATGTTTACGTTAGTGCAAAATGGTATTAAAACGTGAGGAAACGGCACTATTTCATAGTTTATTAAAATAATACGAGTCGAGTCTGACTCCGCCATGACAGTTTTCACGGACCAATCAGAGTCCACTAGACTCTCACGTGGGCAGAGGACACCAATCAGAGTCCACGAGCGAGTCTCACGTGAGCTCAAGAGCTCTGTTTGGAGGGGGCTGGGCCCGGAGCATAGAGTTCACGTGCCCCAAGCATACAACCCTGATTGGCCCATTCAATTCGCCCGCTCTTCAGGCGCGCTCGAAATAGAATAAAATATGTGCAGCTTCAGTCCACACTACAAACCACCCACCAACAGGGGGGGGTGATGTGCGGACTGAAGTGTCAGGCTACATTATATGGGCATTCCAAGATATGGGCTTTATTTTGATGACATCAGGGATCTCCATATAAGGGCATAAAATGGACAAGGACTGACACAGAGAGCTCCATAGGTGGTCATTGATTTATTAGTGAATACATTTCCCCCATTGACTTGAATGGGGAAAATTAATGGTAAGACGGAACTCATTTGCAACTGACTTGCAATTTCCAATTATGTGTGTGTGTGTGTGTGTGTGTGTGTGTGTGCGTGTGCGTGTGCGTGTGCGTGTGCGCATGTGGGTGCGTGCCCCTGCATGTGTGTATCCCTTGTGTTGCTCTCCATACATTTGGCCCTGCCAACATAACCCTGCTCTTGGCCCTTATACTGAGCCAGGTCTTGTTGAGATGCAACATGTTGAAATATTAATGTCATATACACATGGAGAAGCTTTCACAAGATTGACAGAAGGAATACATTGAATGTAATGAGCCATAAAGTGCACTAATGTTCCTCATAGAGCTTATTGGACTGGAGGAGGAAAGAAAAAGATTGATAAGAAGATGAAGTGAATCTGAGCGGTGAAGAGAAACAGAGGCAGTGAGATCAGGGATGGTGAGCGAGTGAGGAACATTACTTACGGCATAAACACACACTTGCAAATGATTCACTGATTGATCCATTTGATTGAACGCTGCACACCGCATATTAGCATGCTGTAGCTCCAGATGCAAATCAAGCCTGTAATGCAGTGAAAAACATACAGAGCTTGAGTAATTAATGTGAAAATAAGCACAATATTCACAGTCACATTTGTGGGAATGAGGCAGGATGTCTCAGACCTGTCTGTCCAACCAGGGATGCATTTCCCGGATAGTCCGGGCGTTTCGGGCAGTATTTTGATGAAATTCGTGCACTTTACGATAAAAGCATGACATTTGGCACACAGTTAGAACATGCCATATGGAACATTTTTGGCTATAGGGACATTGCAGACTTGTCTTAGGAAACTTGTGGGAGCCTATCAAAGTTGGGCTCTCATGGACTTTACTATACAGTAAAATGATGCAAAAAATTAATATGCTTTAAGTAGCATGTGAGGGGTCAAACTAGGCCTTTTTCATGATTCTGAATCCAAGGCACGAAACATTCCTTGGGCTAAAGATGGCCCCCATAAAACTATGGTTTAGTTATGAGTCATCACTTTTCACAGTTTTGTGGGGTCCTTTTTTCGGAAAGGAATGTTTTTCATGCAAAACAAATGCTTGCATTGGATTCAGAATCATGAAAAAACCCTAATTTGACCCCTCACATGCTACTTAAAGCATAGGCTCCCACAAGTTTCTCAAGACAAATCTGCGATGTCCCTATAGGCAAAAATGTTCCATGTGGCATGTTCTAACTGTGTGCCAAATGTCATGCTTTAATCGTGAAAGGCACGATTTTTGCCCGATACGCTCGGACTAGCAGAGATCCTGAGGGTGTTAATGTTCATGGCAATTAGAATGATGTGAACATGTGCACATCACACCAGAGCAACGGTAACTAACTCACGCAGCTATACGTCCTGTCTAACTCACCTCAGGACCTGCTACCATGCAGCTATACGTCCTGTCCAGCTTTAGGCAACAACACCAACTTCCAGTTCCAAGTGTGAGCGAGCTATTCTTGGACCTACAACTTGTGACGTATGCACCAGCGAGAGATCCATACACAACCAATTACAGCTCATAGTGTTATATATGTGTTATGAATATTTCACAGCCGAGTCTCAAGTGTCAACGCGGCACAAAGCGCTGGGAGCGCCATTTGTATGTGTGGCGTCGCTCGCTTCTCGTCCCTCATGAATGTTTAGTGTTTTGTAGTGCTCTGCTATGGCACTCCATCCGTGATAACTCGAGGCTAACGAGACGGTGTTGTAATTGGGAGGTCTATTTGGCACATGGATGCTATCACCGAATAAACCCCGCCGACGGGGGATTTGCATCTCTTTTTTAATTACAGCAGGTGGAGATAGGCTTCGACAGAGGTTATTAACCTCCTTTCAATGCACTTAGGGAGTGTGCGATTTTAACGCGCGGTTGGTATGGTCCATAACGGGGGGGGATCATCAAATATTTTTTTTAGATCTTGGGGGGATCATGATTTTTTTCATTTTGGCTTTAGGGGGGCCATGCAACTTTAATTTGTCGAATTTTGTAATTAAAAATGCTTAGTTTGTTCTTTATCTAAATAACATCATCAAGTTAGTATACCCAGTTTCAACTATACATTGACTACATAGTTGATGGACTTGGTACATTCCAGTTGTTCTAATACATCCCTCGGCCCCTCCCCCTGGCTGCTCTCAGTGCGTCTCTGTGTTGTCGAAGTTCGCTGCACAGTGTGCAGTGCACACACAGGAGTTTTTCGTAGCAGCTGGACTGGATAGGCTAACAACCACCATATTTGTTACCAAGAGAGGAATATAGCATTAGAAAGAAAGGTGTAGTCTCTCTCTCTCTCTCTCTCTCTCTCTCTCTCTCTCTCTCTCTCTCTCTCTCTCTCTCTCTTTCTTTCTCTTTCTCTCTCTCTCTCTCTCTCTCTCTCTCTCTCTCTCTCTCTCTGCTGCGAAGTGGGAATTGGAGTCAGAAGGAGAGAGAAAAGACTCATGCACACTTTGTTGACTTGGTTGCTTGATGAATATCATGGAAAATAGATCAGTTACTCAATCTTAGTTTGGAGTGTTTTTGTAACCCCACTACAAGTCTAGAATAAAAAATTTACTTGAGTAAAAGTACCTAAGTATTGTCAAATGAAAGTCCCAAAAGTAAAAGTACTCATTATGCAGAATGTCCTGTTCTTTAATGATATTTTAAAAATAGCAGATCTACAAGCTCACAATGGAAGGCACGCAGGACAACTAACAACAACCCATATAAAACAAACATTATACACTTGATTGAAGTTCTTTATGGGGAGATGTTATGGAAACTGTACAAGATCACCACCAAAGCCCTTTCAACCTTCTCAAAGTTGCATAACAGAGATATATGCAGCATCGTGACCACTCGACCATACCAGTGAGTAGCCTATATATTTGATTAATTGCTGGCCAAATAAATCTATCAATTTATGAAACATTTGCGCAGACCCGACTTTCAGACTATTTCTCATTATTCTGTACATGTGTTGTTGGCCTGAAACATGATGCAGCAGAAACACCTTGTTGTGAAAACATGCAGTATGCGTGCAAACACAGCCTGTGCGATTATAGTCCAATATAATTAATTTCCTTATGCAAGATGAAGCTGTAGTATGTTTGTTGTACAGCCTACTACTCCTTTACATTCGTTTTTGCACCTGCTTGTCATCCATGCATTCAAATTATTATGTCCGGTATTTTTTATCAGATGTCCGATAAATTAAAAATACTAGCACGATAGCTTAATATATATATATATATATGTATATGTTTATTGGGAAGGGGGGTCATGCATTTTTCTCAAGTCACACAGGGGGGACCACAAAACAATATTTTAAGGTTGTGGGGGGACCATGAAAAAAAAAAAAAAGATATCACCTGTCAACCAGCACCCCCTAGTGGGTAAATAACGTACACTCCCTTACTGGAAAAAAAATG
The DNA here is from genome assembly GCF_963921795.1 of Nannobrachium achirus. Classification (NCBI taxonomy): domain Eukaryota; kingdom Metazoa; phylum Chordata; class Actinopteri; order Myctophiformes; family Myctophidae; genus Nannobrachium; species Nannobrachium achirus. Next base: position 67,082,243 of record NC_137815.1, on the reverse strand, counting down.
ATATCAGACTTTTTTTATGCTGTTATTGTGTAGTGATTCAGTGAAAGTAAAATGAGGCGTGAAATACCGTTATGAGATAGGGGGTCTTAGAATATAATAAAATAGAGTGTCATAGACTGTCTACTTTGCCGTAAATTCATTCCGGTTCTTCAGCATGAAAAAGAGAGACGTCTAAAAGCCCTGCTAGAGCCCTTAGAATCTATGCTGCTCCTTAAACCCCACTGGCAATCGGGTGCAAGGGAAAGGCTGGCTAAAGGAAAAGCTGTGTGTTTACCAAAATCAACAGGGTTTCATCCTGTTGACTCATGAATGCACTCAGAGAGGTTGAGATAATGTGTGTGCGCCTGTGGCGGCCGTGAGACTCAACCCACTTGACCAGAGTCCCCCACGGCTCTGTAAGAGGACTGCTAGTATTTCCTTTTCCGTCGACTCTCTTGCCGAAATCTCTTCTACAAGTTCATAACGTGAAGCAACGCAACACATCTGAATCAATTTACCGGAACTATCTGAGGTCTAAATGTGAATCCCATGACGATCAAGCATTTTGGACTTCCGTTGCTGTGCATCTCTATCATTGCTGCGTCTTGCACTGACTATTGGACACTTTTTTTTTTTTTTGGCTCTGCACTTTTAGGTTTTGTTAGTAGTTTGACAAGGCAGTGAGATACTTGTAGCACTGACTAGCATTGACTGTTATGGACACTTTTATTTGGGCACTGTATTGAATTGATAGTTGTGCTTAAGGACTGCTTTTTGTTCAAGTTGGCTGTTTCACTTTGAGCATTGACAGTTTTTTGACACTTTATGTATTATATTCTTCGTTCCCTTTCTTTGATGTACCTTGCTCTTTACTGTACTCTGTTCTTTTTTATTCCTTTCATTCTTCTCTGTAACTTTGTAAATATCCTTATACTGCTGTGCTGCCTCTCCCTTGGGATAATAAAGGTATCTACATATTTAGGAAATAAAAAATAAAAAATCACACCCGTGTGAACTGAGCGGTGGTTCCCCCCCTCCCCCCCCCCCCCCCCTTCCCCCTCTTCCCCCCTGTGTGTGTGTGTGTGTGTGCGTGTGTGTGTGTGTGTGTGTGTGCCTGGTCTGGCCTGGCCTGAACAACAGCGCCCCTCCCTTAACATGTGTGGTCAGAAAAGGTTACTGCAGGCTACAGACAGACAGACAGACACGGAGACAGACAGACATACCCACACACACGGCCACGTATAGGAGCGTTGTGACCACCGCTCAAAAATAAATGGGTGATATATCCAATGACAATGGTTTCTGTTGAAAACCACAACAGCGTAGAGTGAAGATCAGGGGAATACAGTGATTATTTGTCCAGTTCATCCATCCACATTGCTTCAGCACTGCCCAATCTTTTTCCATCTCTTTTTTAATAAGTGCTCACTCCCACTAATAGTCTTGGCACTAATGTGAAATGATGACGAACTATACCAAACCGCAGCCATATGCCAAACTCTCCTCTATCATGCAGTAGGCTCTCAGTGAATGCAATCTGCCCCCCTTTTTGGGATATATGGCAGACAGAGACCTTGCTTAATCTGGCCTGTGGTTGCCTAGAGGGCTGGCTGTAATCAGAGTAGGCCGTGGGGGCTGTTGAGTCAGCGATGGCAGCAACACCAGAACAAATTGCTGTGTTGTGGAGGCAACTATCTCTGTGAAACATGCCGGCACTGAGCGCCTTCTCAATCCCACAGAGGAGACGCAGACAGGGACAGCGCTGGAAGCTACTGTATGGATGTCTGTGTGTGTGTGTGTGTGTGTGTGTGTGTGTGTGTGTGTGTGTGTGTGTGTGTGTGTGTGTGTGTGTGTGTGTGTGTGTGTGTGTGTGTGTGTGTGTTTGTGGTGTGGTGTGTGTGTGTGTGTGTGTGTGTTTCATGTCCGACCCGGAATTTGACCATGGATCCCAAAGCAAGTGCCAACATTTCTACTGATGGTCCATTTAAGCCAAGATATTTCCCTTTGAGCTTTATGCAATACCTCTTGTTGCCAGTAGTGATCCTATCCCACCGCATTGACATACTGTTCTCCACCATACTGTACTATACAGACTGTTTAAAATAAAGTTGTATTCACAAAAGGATGGATTGCAGCGTTCAGTTGAGATGGAGATGCTTCAGAAATGAGATGATGCACAAGAAATTTCCTGTCATTTCCTGTCTGTGTCCACGTTGGTTTCACCACTTAGCCTACTGTTGGTGCTTACAGTATAGGCTGTTGGACTGGTTTCACCATTGCTTTTATGATGCTTCATAATAACATTCTCTATGATGCTTCATAATAACATGCTCTATGATGCTTCATAATAACAGTAATAATGTAAAAGGGACTTTGAACTGTTTCTTTGCTCCATGGTTAAAATGGAGTTTGAAGTTACAATGGGTGTGTATGGGGAGGGTCCTGGAGGAGGAGGGCCTGATAACATTTACATCAAATATCTAAATATTGAATCAAGCAAATTAAATCTGTTCAGGGTTGTTCATAAAAGCCTGATTAGACTATAAAATTACCAAAAATCTGTGTCACTTTAGATTTGAACCACTTTAACCATTATTTTATGCTGTAACTATTAAAAAAAAAATCGCACCTGTGCGAAGTGAGCGGTGCAAACTAATTCCTGCAAGGGCTCCTGCGCGAATCAGTGTTGATAGGCATATGGCAATATTCTTTGTGTTGTGTATGATGTCAGTCTGGAGGTCTGCTCAGACTATATAAGTTTTTGTGTGTCCTGACCTTTACACCAGCTCAAAACGAACACCAACCAGGATTCGAAACAGCAATCATAGACTACAGGGTTTAATGTAGCGTGGTCGCTGTCCTTGAATCTTGGGTGGGGGTCGATTTGCGCCAGAAAGTTCCAGGATATGCGGTTGGGCAAACAAAACAGACAGAGGGCAGAACGGAGAGGGGATCAGACAGACAGAAAGATGGAAGGACATTTCCTGACTTTAAACCGGCACAATCTTTCCTAAACTTTTAAACTGGCAGATTGAACTACACACAGGATTCAAAACAGTAATCATAGCCTGCAAGGGTAATGTAGCGTGGTTGCTGTTTCGAATCCTGTGTGGTGTTCAATCTGTTAGTTTAAGGTTTAGGAGAGATCCAGATATGAAACAACCTGGCCATTACGCCTGGACCTTTCATGAACTTTAAACCGGTCTCAAGTGCAAGTGTAATGGCCAAGACAGATCTAAATAACATGAACAACACAGCATTTGATTGGTCTGTTCTGTTTGGCTAACACATGTCGTCATGAGTAGAACGGTTTCTGATTGGTCGATTCTAATGTTTAGTACTTAACTAGCAATCGATGAAGAATGAAAGAATCGTCCCGTGCTAATATGTTTTAACTATGAGACCGAAAGTGAAATATAGGAGCGGTTTGCACCGCTCAAAAATAGACCGGTGCCCGTTGGGCAGAACAGTCACCATTGACGTCCAGTTATGCAATACCCGTTGTAACGTTGTGTTACGGATACAGTATGTGTGCACCTCTCCCACTGCCCTGTGTTCCTCACACAGCAATCACTTGCTCTCCACTCCTTGCCAGGATTCTGGATCTATTCTTGGTATTGTAAAATAGGAAAATCATTTCAGAACATTGTTCTCAGAGCTCTCTGAGTGGGGTATGAATTAAAATGTCTGGGTGCTTTTTGGAAGTGTGCCATTCAATTAAGCGAAGTCATTCAAATCCTAATTTAATTGACAGCCGAGTCATTAATAAAAACTTGATCTGGGTGTGAACTCTCCTCTCCTCTCCTCTCCTGCCTCTTTTAATACTCCTCCTGCCTGGATGCATCTGATTTCCTCTCCTCTCCACATACTTCCCACCGCCATACCCTCCTCACTCTTACAGCTTATTTTATTGTACCTTCATCTGATTCATTCAGCGTGTTAAGAATTAAGGGGGTTGTAGGGACAAACAAATGAACAACATCAGACTGAACAGGATTACTCCCTGTGTGTGTGTGTGTGTGTGTGTGTGTGTGTGTGTGTGTGTGTGTGTGTGTGTGTGTGTGTGTGTGTGTGTGTGTGTGTGTGTGTGTGTGTGTGTGTGTGTGTGTGTGTGTGTGTTGTGTGTGTTGTGTGTGCGCGCACGCCCAGGAGCGTCACGGGGGGGGGGGGGGGGGGGGGGGGAGTGGGACTGAGTTGTACTTTAGCTAATTGAAAAATATTTTTGAGAAGTCGTGAAAATGTGTGCAAATGTTTGAATATATGTATTTTTAAGCGAACATTTGTAACTCAAATTTTGCTTATGAGAAACAGCGTTTTCAAAAAACCTTAGAAGGATTTGAAATATTCAAAGACTTCCACAAATTTGCAAGATAAAAAAAAAAAATAACAGATCTACAAGCTTTGAGCTTGTACAGGTATCTGCTATTTTTCAATAGTTAAATCACAAAATAATGTGTAATAATGACATGTTACAATAATTACCACCCTGTAGTCCACTTTCCTCCTGTTAAGTAATAATGCGTCCCCAGTCTAAATGGGTTAAACCCATAGAGTTATAATAAGAATAGAGAGGACACCAGATACCCCCGCCCGTCCACTTGCATTGAGTTGCTCACCCAGCGCATGAGGCGTTTTCACCCCTCCTTCCGGCTAGTAAAACCGTGACGTAGTGGGTCTTACTGTGACACATTTTTCGTCATAATTTGTGTTCATGGACGCGCTTCATGAACGAGCACTTCCGGTATGAACGCACGTCAATACAAAGAAGCCTAGACGCGCGTTCATGTGAGTAGACCCAACTGCAGTACCTCAAAACGGCCACCATGTCCATTTGGTTTCAGGGCGCCCCCAGGGTTCTGGGGGCTTGGTTAACCCCCCTCCATGAAGAACATTCATGGGGGGGCCCACAGTGAATCCTTGTACCCAAGCCCAGGATTTGGTGCGACACCCCTGTGTGTCGGGGGGGGGGGGGGGGGGGGGGGGGATCTCTCAGGAGCCTAATGAATAATGTAAGGACGAGGAGCTCTGGACAGAAAGTAATCTCATGCTTGTCACTGAGACTCTGCTGGGATTGGCTGTGGAAGGGAAGGGCGGTGCTGAATGGTTGAAGAGGGCAGCTACTGTAGCTCTGCAAGCTACTGTAGCTACTTTACTACTACTACTGTACTAATACCTAAGCTACTGTAGCTACTGTACTACTACTACTACTACTGTACTACTACTACTACTACTACTGTACTACTACCTAAGCTACTGCAGCTACTGTAGCTCCTGCAAGGGATGAAGCTGTGCACGATCATTTCTGTATGGAAACGCATACGGAGACACACACCAGTGGTGGATGAAGTACTCACTTTTTTTACTTGAGTAAAAGTATCTATACTGCCATGTAGAAATACTCTGTTACAAGTAAAAGTCCAGAATTGAAAATGTACTAGAATTGAAAATATGGTCCTTAAAATGTACTAAAGTACCAAAAGTAAAAGTACTTGTTTGAAAATAGCAGATCTACAAGCTCAGCTCACAATGCGACACATCGTGAGCTTGTAGATCAGCTATTTTCAAATAGCCACAGTATAGATAAGGCTAAAGTGCTTGTTGTACATTTTATAATATTATAATTTATATCTGCAAAGTAACAAATAAATGTTGTGGAGTAAAAGCACAATATTTGGATCCGAGATGTTGTGGAGTCGAAGTGAAAGTATTGGAAATTGTAAACACTCATATAAAGTAAAATACTTCAGAATGTACTTAAGTAAATGTAGTTACTTTACACAACTGACACACACACACACACACACACACACACACACACACACACACACACACACACACACACACACACACACACACACAGACAGACAGAGACGCATGGAGCAGGGCCAGATGTGCACATGATATCCGTGTTACGTAAACCCACCGTGGCATAGCGTAGGCGTGCGTGAGGTTGAATGTGTGCTTACAGTTATATGCATTTATGCTGCGTTGCACTCAGCCACATTGAAACAATGTCAGCAGCAACAGAGAGATAATTATTGCACCTATTGCATGGAGCGGAGCTGCATACACAGGGGCGTGGAATGTGAGGAAAGGTTGCCTATTAGGGGTGTAACGATATAGTAACTGAATCAATTTTATTTTTTTTATTTGCAATGATCTACTATATCGATTTGCAAAAGCATATATCGTACCGTGTGGCTCTGTATATCATATCGAAACGTTGTGCAATGCAAACAATCGATTGTATGGAAACTAAGTATTTGTGCCTTGTATGTATTTAGCCATTTTAAGAGGGGAAATGAAAAAGAGGGGTCTAATTACTTTCCATTCCATATAGCTACTCTTGGTCTATCGATAAGTGTGTGTAATCTCTGTGTTCATGTCAAGGTGCAGGTTTTAATTTCTTTGCTAAATAGTTACTATATCGATCTTAAATCATTTAATCGAATCGTAATGTATCGCTATGAATGAACCAATATCGTCCATGTACCGTATTGTCAACCATGGTATCATGATGCATATCGTATCGTTGTTCGAATGTATTGTTACTCCCCTATTGCCTATATATGCAAGTGCAGAAACATGGACATAAATCCATGCATAGGCAGTGGTATACCGACATGTAGAAATAATGACAATCTGCTGTTACATTTGCAAATGCAAACATGTAAGCACATGGATAAAGAAAACATTAATTAAAAGATGGATACAACATTACATAACACACGCACAAGGCGCACACACCATGATTGCACTACCATAAACTATTGGTTATGTAATCATCATAATTACCGGGGACTGCCCCATATAGGTCGAACTCCTGTTGGGTCGAACAGCGTCGGCAGGTTAGATAATCACCTGCGAGCGTCGGCAGGTTAGATAATCACTTTGCGTCACGGTTACTGAGGTTAAGGTTAGGGTTAGAGTTTAGGCATAGTTTTACTGAGGTTAGGATTAGGGTTAGGGTTATAGTTAGGCATAGTTTTACTGAGGTTAGGGTTTGGGTTAGAGTTTGGTGGTCGATCTAAAGGGTGTTCAACCTAATGACATGTTACAATAATTACCACCCTGTAGTCCACTTTCCTCCTGTTAAGTGTCAGAGACGCGTTATTATGATTCACACCACAGCTCCAGGCAAACCCCGCCCACGGAAGCTTTTGATTGGTCTGTACCGAGCTCTTCTTTTGCACCGTGCGGAGGTGCCAGGTGGGATGACCACCTAAACCTAACCTCAGTAAAACTATGCCTAAACTCTAACCCTAACCCTAACCTCAGTAAAACTATGCCTAAACCTAACCCTAACCCTAACCTTAACCTCAGTAAAACTATGCCGACGCTGGTGACACGAACGAGCGGCTCCGCCTGGAGCTGTGGTGTGAATCATAATAACGCGTCAGGCACAGACTGACTGGCTGGCTGGCTGGCTGGCTGGCTTGGCTGACTGGCTGGCTGGCTGGCTGGCTGGCTGGCTGGCTGGCTGACTGACTGACTGACTGACCTGACTGACATGTTACTGACTGACATGAGATGTAAGGATAATGAGAGAGCGATAGAGAGAAAACCTTAACCACGCCTTTAATTAATCTTTAGTTACACTTACAAAATCCTCAGGACATTCTACATTCTTTGTAAAGCCAAGACCAACGATTCTTGCTCAATACTGCACAGGACATCCTCTTGCCCCCACATATAAACAAATTCTTCCAAACGAAAGTCTTTTGTAGTAGGAAAACTCTATTCTAATTTGAGCTGCAACCAATCCCTTTGTCATGTGTACTGCTTCAACTGACCCTACTCCCCTGGATTTTGTTCCTCCTTGAAAGCCAGATGCTCATTTTTTACTTGTGCAACCAAAAAGTAATCCCACTCGTGCCTTTTGTGATGCTTTATACTTTGGCCCCAAATATAAATATTTCATCACTTAGAGAGAGAGAGAGATAGAGAGAGAGAGAGAGAGGAGAGAGGAGAGAAGAGAGAGAGAGAGAGGAGAGAGAAAGAGAGAGAGAGAGAGAGAGAGAGAGAGAGATATGATGAGACAGGGAGAGACATGGAAACCAGGAAGAGAAAGACAGGGAGGAAGGGAGGAGCTCTGGAAAAGAGGAAAGTGAGGGGAAGGAGGAGTCAAGAGGAGGAGGATGAGAGGGACGGGAGACGAGGAGAAAGAGAATAGAAATGTGAAAACATGAGTGAGCGAAAGGAAGGGAGGAAGGGGAAGCGGACCTTGTTTGTCTGACAGACCACAAGGGCCGTGTTTTGTTTGTGTGGACTAAACTCAACTAGATGACAATTATTAATGATGCACCACTGTACGCACTGACAGACAGATATACAGACAGACAGACACACAGACACAACAGACAGACAGACAGACCAAGAAGAGTGCACGCAGCCAGATACTTGCGAGCAGCACACACAGGCACGTACACACAGAGACAAATGCAGGAACAGCCCAGCGAGCCAGAAGGTGTATTACTATGCAGAGAGTGGCCTGTTGATTTCCGCTTCATTTAACCATCACTCCTCTGTCTGCAGTGTGGAATAGTGTGCGTGTGCGTGTGCGCGCGCGCGCGCGCGTGTGTGTAGGTGTGTGTGTGTGTGTGTGTGTGTGTGTGTGTGTGTGTCTGTGTGTGTCTGTGTGTGTGTGTCTGTGTGTGCGCCTGCCAGTAAGACAGCGTGAGAAAAGACACGTAAAAAAAAAGGAAGAGGCAGAGGCACACAGAAGAAAGGTTGAGATGGAATGAAATCAGATTTGCTGCAACACCCGGATGCACACACACAGACACACACACACACACACACACACACACACACACACACACACACACACACACACACACACACACACACACACACACACACACACACACACACGTGTGGATAAACTTAGTTGGGAGGTGTTGTTAAATGAAGCTGAAAGTACCAGGGCTCTGTCTGCAGCGATTCTCTCTGAGTCATGTTACCAGCGATGGTTAACATCATCTCATTTCACAGCACCAAGATATGGAACTACAGGGATTAGCATTTTTTATTTTTTTTGCTGCTACACCCGCAAATAAACGTAGTCTCTAACTGACTGACTGACACGTGCACAAATAGACATGAAAGGGGGGCTTGAGCCCTTGCCCTTGTATCAGTCTGTAAAAAGTGCCCTCTCCAGACCATGGATGCAGTTTTTACTATGGTGAAAGAAATGCAAGTGCCCTCTTTTCTATGCCATACCTGAAGGCAGCATTCAGAAAATTGCCTTGTCCAAACTCTCCTGAACTTGAATGCAGCATCTTAGGTTGAAAGAATTGCCCTCTCTGTGTAGAAATCCATGTTGTTACGCCACATCTCCAGTATTGACTTTTTTATGCTTAGTTCAGTGTGGTATCAATCAAGTATTGAAAATAGCCGAACTCCAAGCTCACAACGTGTCGCAGTGCGACGCGTTGTGAGGTCTGCTATTTTCAATATTTTCACCAAAAGGCCCTTTTGGTGTAGAGGGGAGAAAAGAGCACACCAAGTACAGAGTGAAAGGTCAAGTTTATTACGTATTGATGTTTCAAGTAGTTAAATATCTGAAAACACAAATTGACCTGAATCCAAAATACACTGATGATTGTACTGTCAAACGATGAAACTATATGGAATCTGGGGGGTCCCTGCTTTCATCTCTCTCTCAGCTAAGGAGTCCTTGGCCTGAATACGTTAAAGACTCCTGTCATAAAGGATTTCACAACAAGAGGAATGAATCTACTCCCTCCTGAAAGCCCCTGAAGATCTAGCGCATCATAAAACGTTAGTGCTTGGGTGTTGGCCTCTGTGCTGGATGCCATATGTGCTGTGTAGGGGCCTGTCAATGTGATGTGGTCCAGAGATAACTGTGTCTAGCATAACGCCAGATGTGGACTGCTGGGCTAATTAATAGAGAAGAGACAAGGGAACGATACACACTGCTTTGGAGATAAACTAGAATGAGAGGATAGAGAGCTAGAGGGGTGTTGGGGGGTGGCCTGATGAAAAGGACTGATAGCATAGAAACACCAAAGGCGTATTTCGTCACTGTCGGGCAGAAACCTCGTATCTCCAAGTTTCAAATGTGTTTGTTTTTTGGTACAGCAAAGCCCTGCTTCATCATACAAGACTGTCGCACAAAACTAGTGAAAACAGTCGATCTACAAGCACACAACTTGTAGATCGGCTGTTTTAGTATTTTTTTAGACGATAAATACAAAACGAACGGTTTTGGACATACACGGTTTCCACTCGACATCGATTTATACATAAACTAACTCATACACAGATTGAAAAAAACAGATTGCACCTACACGCGCAAGCACACAATTATATTTATATAGAACAATAAAAAAAATGCACATACAGTAAAAACGAAATTCCATAACACACACACACACACACACACGCGCACACACACACACACGCACACACTCACGTACGGAATCTCACACACCCACATTTCTTCCGTAAAGTAAAGCCCTGCTTCATCATACAAGACTGTCGCACAAAAACTAGTGAAAATAGCAGATCTACAAGCAAGCACACGACGAGGTGTTGCATGCTTGTAGATCGGCAGTTTTCACTATTTTAAATCGGTTTTTTTAAATAATTTAAAAAAATGAAGGTTTTGGACAAGGTTTCCACCCGACGACGATGATGTGTTTGTTTGCTTTTGCTCCCACCACCACCTCTGCTCTCCATAAGGGTTGTTATGTTACTGTCTCCAAGCTGTGTGCTAGATTCTGCACATCTGCAGTGGTTGGAGATGGTCTCTGGTATTCTTCCATTGAGAAACGTAGCGTATGGTGCAGGCATGTGCACACATAGACATCAAAGGGGGCTAGAGCCCCTGCCCTTTATCCCTCTGTAAAAAGTGCCCTCTCCAGACCATGAATGCCATTTTTACTAGGGCTGACCTTCGATTGCATTTATTAAAATCGAAGCTCGTTCGACAAAATCGAGCGAAACTTCGAAGCTTCAGCGGCGGCGGCGTTGTTAACCGAAATGTGTTAAAAAAAAATGTTTTTACCCAATTAAAAAAGGTAAAACATCTGTTTTTTTCCCTTAACAAAGCTCCCTGTTTGCACAGTACAAACAACAATACAACGAGGAAGAAGAAGAATATGATACAAATGTTTTCTATAAGAAATGTGTTTTTGCAGTAAGGTAGGATTGACATAATCATGTAATGTCTGTAACGCGTCGCAACAGTCAGACAACTAGCAGATATAAACCTGTCATCATCAATACCACCTAACCCTATAAGTTGGTTTTAAGCTCTTCTTTCCTCTTTAAAACGGGATCGATGGGTGACGGGGTCTGTTTTGTTAAATCCAATTTTCGCTGTTTGTTTCCTGATGAAGAACAAGCTTGTTTCTCGGTCAGGACGACAAGAACAGCATGCATGGATGTTACACCGACATTGGTGTCGGGGGCTTGACACAGAAATGGGTGACCACATCGCAAAGTTGCATGGGTGATGATGTTACTCAGACATTGGTGTCCTGGGCTTTATCTGTCACAGCGCGCCTTTTCTTTTCTTTTTTTAATTATCGCGACCATTCTGATGGCTTCATGCTTGCTCTTGTTGTTGTCGGCTTGTTGTTAATATTAACCCTTGTGTGAGGAGGAGGGTGACGCTATCATGCTGGACTGGAGTGGAGCAAGGCGCAAGCTAAGGCACGCGCCCCCCCCAAAGGACAAAGCGGACGATTGTTCAAATATCTTTTTCAAGTTTGAATCCTGTGCCATCGAACGAACATTCGAATATTCAGGTTTTTTTTGGGTCAGCCCTAGTTTTTACTCTGGTGAAAGAAATGCAAATGCCCTCTTTCCATGCCATACCTGAAGGCAGCATTCAAGAGAATTGCCTTGTCCAAACTCTCCTGAACTTGAATGCAGCATCTTATGTTGAAATAATTGCCCTCGCTGTGTAGAAATCCATGCCGTACGTCACATCTCCAATATTCACTTGATTATGCTTAGTTCAGTGTGGTCTTAAGTTCGATATTTCCACCAAAAGGCCCTTTTAGAAATGTCAGACCCTGCCTCTCTAACATTCTCTGCACCCCCCTGTGAGAGTGTAAATGGCACCATTTGTAGAGTTAGATTAACACTGAGGATTTTACTGTGTAGACACTAGACAGACACCAGGTCCTCCAGGTGGTCAATAGCTGTCAGCAAGCGTCAGATGGAAATGCCAATAGTCTTGTTTCCCGTGTTACTGTGGCCTTCTAGATTGTATTTTCACTGTCTGTCTCACTCTCACTGTCCCTTCTACTGTCCATCGTGTTTGTTTCCTCCCCCTCCCTCCCTCTCTCTCTCTCTCTCTCTCTCTCTCTCTCTCCCTCCCTCTCCCTCTCCCTCTCCCTCTCTCTCTCTCTCTCTCTCTCTCTCTCTCTCTCTCTCTCTCATCTCTCTCTCTCTCTCTCTCTCTCTCTGTGTGTACGATCAATGCGGGTGTAACCTCTGTCCCTTTAGAGCTAAGACTTCGCCACCGTGTCCTGGATCAATCCAGGGTTTTTGTCGGTGTCACGGTCCTGTTCGGGGTGGTGTTTTATTGAAGGTGTCAAAGCGCTGACCTTTTTCTGTACATGGGAAGAATTAAGCGAGGGGCAGACGATGCCAGAGCCGGTGTGATACAGAGAGACCTGATCAGGCCACCCACCCAGTCAGGATCTTGATCCCACAGAGACAAATGGATAGATAGATACCTTTATTATCCTACGGAGGAAATTCAGTCCTCCAGAGGCAGCACAGCAGTTAAAGGTTACAAGTTACAAAGAGGTAAGAAAAAGAAAAAGAGTACTGTTGTGTACAGTAAAAAAAAGCAAGGCACAATAAAAAGAAGAATATAATCATAAAATGCCAAGAAACATTCAACATTCATAAGTGACACGTCACACACAAAAAGGCAATACTCAAAGCACAACTTAACAAAGCAGTGCCAAACAAAAGTGTACATAACAGTCAATGCTAGTCAGTGCAACACAAGTATCTCATCGCCATATCAACACAGCAATAGTACTCAATTCAACCAACACAACCCAATAGTGCAGGGCCAAAAATAAGTGACCATAGTCAGTGTAAATAAATCAAGAATACAAAAAAAAGAAAGGGTGCCACTGCAAGACGCTACAAGCAACCCTCTCTGGGAAAGTACTCAGAGGTCAGAGTCAGTACAACCTTTATAGGTTAAGGTAACAGTTGTCCTAGGCAAGTGACCGTTATGAGTCTTGTTGTATTGCTTGAGAGCGACCGACACAAAGGACAGAGGACAAAGCAGATGACGTAGTTGTTATGTGGCTGGCTAGCCAGTTGCTTGCTGCTTGCTAACCAAAGAAACAGGCAGAATAGGAGCGCCACGAACTAGTAATCAAACACAACAAAACATGTCTGCTACTGATGTTTCATAGCGAGATCGATATGATCGCATGTTACCGTGGTGGGCGACGCAATGTTTATTTTTGGGAATGTGCGGTATGGTCCAGCGACGGCGCTGAGTTTCAACTCGACGTCATCGAGTTGAAGCGACGCTGATCGGTCGGAATTTCAACCGAGGAAAACCTCTTCAATGAGACCATCAACAGACCCCTGAATTAGCCTTATTCACGGCCGCCCCACCTACTTCCGTTTCTCAGTTTTCCCCGGGTGCTGACTTCAATTTAGAAGGGGAAACTATACTGGACTTAAAGCCAACAAATCATTATTTCTAACAGTAAAGTAAATTATAGTGCTTTGTGCCGTTTAGTATCTTGTGTTCTTGATCATGATGGCCGTATTTTATACTTTACTATTCGGAAATTGCATTAAATTGCGATTTCTGTGCTAACTCCATAGGCTGTGGTAGGATTTACCCCTTCAAAATGTGACTTCAGCACCCGTGGGATGCTTAGTGGGCGGGCCGTGAATTAGGCTAATCGCAAAAACATATTCTTAAAGGGGCGTGGCTAGTGATTCAGGGTCTGGAACCAGGCTAAAGTCTTCAGGCTTCACTGCTCTTTTTCCTGAAAATGTCCTGCAACTGCATTTTCTCCACATGCAGGTTTTATGGAGAGTGTATTTGTGCAGAAACACGCAAATGGCAAGAAACCACTCCATTCCCATTGAAAAGCAGAATCCACCTTCATAGGTAGATTTAAACATCGAAGTCAGAGAAGGTCATACAAATTGCAAAAAATAGCTGATCTACAAGCTCAATGTTCTGCCAATCCATTGGAAATCTACTGTCTTGCCAATGGCAGGACACGTGAAGCTTTGAAATGGCACATCTGTAGACATGTATGACGTCTCAGAACTGGCAGGTTATGCCCATATATGGACGTCGCAGCACTGACGTACGACAACAGTTTGTGTTGATGATAAGTTGTTAGAGCAGGGGTCTTCAACAGGGGGTCCGGGACCCCTAGGGGGTCCTCAGAGTTACTACAGGGGGTCCTCCAAATCTTTGAGTGTATGTCCAAAACTGTTTGTTTTTATCATTTAAAAAATTAACTAAACAAGTGAAAACACGCCTTTGAGTGATAGATTTTTTTTCTCCTTTATTAACCACGTCCATATTCTGAGAACTTTATCCAAAAATAGCAGATCTAAAAGCTCACAACGCCTCGCAGTGCGAGGCGTTTTTGGCAAAGAGCTTTGGTGTAGAGGGGGAAAAAGAGCAGACTAAGTACAGAGTAAAAGGTCAGGTTTATTAAGTATGGACAGTTCAAGTGGTTAAATATCTGAAAACATAAATTGGCATGAATCCAAAATACACTGATGTCAAACAATGAAACTTTATGGAATCTATGAAAAGGTTTTGGGGGTCCCTGCTTCATCTCTCTCTCAACTAAGGGGTCCTTGGCCTGAAAACGAGCCCTGTGTTAGAGAGAAAAGGGAATTGAGAGGGGGAGAGAAGGAAGATAAAGCACGAGACAGAGACAAAGACGAGTGGAGGAAGAGAACCTATTTCACCCACACAATGATAACGCGTGGGTACTGAAACCTGAACACGCTCATCGATGTGTCGTTTGTCAGCATGCCAATCCCAAGCTGATAATGCGACACGAAGCACCCCATTTTCTACCTTTTTAAATGATAAATGGAAAGACTGGTGACAATGGAGACAAAGTGAGCCAGCAATATAGCTTTCTGACAAAGCGGTACATCTGTTTTACGTTACGTATTCATCATCGTTAGGTGTATTATAATCAGTAGTGCTTTTGAGGCCAGACCTGCCTGGACGCCGCCAGGCCAATATATTTCCCACATGCACGCGCAGGAACGGCACGGAAAACAGTGCATGCTAGAACCATAGAGTTATAGGCTATACGAGTGACGACGTGCCATAGCCTATCTAATCAAATGCATAACAAGTTTACCAGGTTTACCAGTGAGTGGTGGGCTTGCGCATCCCCCATAGATTCACAAGTCTATTCATATGGACAGGCTACTTTAACACCTACTCTAGGTTTCCAGCAGTGACTGTATGTGCATTGTGCGTGCGTCCTCATAGGCTACATGGCTCCATTACTGCGGTATTGTTTGAGATTCGTTCGAAGCAAACTTTTAGTTTCTCTACTGCAGCGCAGTATTTTCTGTTTGCTCCATGCGCACATGTAGCCGCACGCACACATCTCAAGGTGCTCGTGCACGTGACGTCGGTAAATTACCTCAGAAAAAAAGAAAATACCAAAGCGCCACTGGAGAGAAGAATCTTTTTCACACAGAAACAGTCAACAGTCTATAAATGGCATCATTAGAACAGACACACTGGGGGGAAGGCAGAGGGCTCTGACTGCATCGGTGGGATCATGTTGTGTCCTCACTCCTCTGTCAGGGTCTGAGGATCTGCTTTGCTCCTCTGGTTTCTCTCTCTTTCTTATCCTCTCTTGGCACAGAAAGACGGAGACTGAAAGACGGAGAGTTTCTGTTTTGTGTCTTGATTACCCTTTTTTCCTTTCTTATCGTCTCATTTCAGCATTCCACTTTTCACCTCACATTCCTTCATTTCCTTCTTTGCTTCCTACCTATCTTCAGTCAGTCAGTCAGTCAGTCAGTCAGTCAGTCAGTCAGTCAGTCAGTCTGTCTGTCTGTCTGTCTGTCTGTCTGTCTGTCTGTCTGTCTGTCTGTCTGTCTGTCTGTCTGTCTGTCTGTCTGTCTGTCTGTCTGTCTGTCTGTCTGTCTGTCTGTCTGTCTGTCTGTCTGTCTGTCTGTCTGTCTGTCTGTCTGTCTGTCTGTCTGTCTGTCTGTCTGTCTGTCTGTCAGTCAATCAGTCAGTTGTTCAGTCAACCATTTATTCCTTCAAGTCTTTTCTTTCTGTCAGTGAGAGAAGAAAGAAAACAGAGAAGAGAAACATCATCTTCCTTATCGTTGTTGTCGGGTGGAAATCTTGTATGTCCAAAACCGTTTGTTTTTATCATTAAAAAAATAAACTAAACTAGTGAAAACAGCCGATCTACAAGCACACCCGCGAGGCGTTGTTTGCTTGTAGATCTGCTGTTTTCACTACTTTTGTGCGACGGCCTTGTCTGAAACAGGGCTTTACTTCACGAAAAAAAACATTCACACGAAAAAAAACATTCACATTTGAAACTTGGAGATACAAGGTTTCTGCCCGACAGTGACAATGTTTTCTTTCTTTCTTTCTTTCTTTCTTTCTTTCTTTCTTTCTTTCTTTCTTTCTTTCTTTCTTCTTTCTTTCTTTCTTTCTTTCTTTCTTTCTTTCTTTCTTTCTTTCTTTCTTCTTCCTTCCTTCCTTCCTTCCTTCCTTGCCTTCAACTTGTCTCGTTAAAGAGCAGAGTCTTACTGTCAGACGTCATAAGGTCACACAATGAGGATTGTTTCTCTCTTAATTCCCTCCTTGCCTCCTCCATTCTTTCCTATTTCCTATCTCCTAATTCCTCAGTCCCTGGCCATCCTCTCTCCTCTCTCCTATTCTTGATTATCAGCAGTGGTGTAAAGTAACTAAGTACATTTACTTAAGTACTGTACTTAAGTACAATTTTGAGGTATTTATTGAGTATTTCCAATTTCCAATACTTTTACTTCTACTCCACTACATCTCGGATCCAAATATTGTACTTTTATTCCACTACATTTATTTGAAAACTTTAGTTACTAGTTACTTTGCAGATATAAATTATAATATAAATTATAATAATATAAAACATATATTTACCATTTTAGCCCTATTTTATACCTTGGCTATTTGAAAATAGCCGATCTACAAGCTCACAACACGTCGCGAGCTTGTAGATCTGCTATTTTCAAACATTACTTTTAGTACTTTAAGTACATTCTGATGTTAACACTTTCGTACTTTTACTCAACTACATTTTGAATTCCGGACTTTCACTTGTAAGGCTGGGCTCAGACCAAAATGCCTACGAGAGTGGAATCCGCGTTCCGCCAATGCATTTCAATGAGAAGGCGGCGGTTTCATGTCAGTGGAGGATATCTGCGCTCCGCGCAGACCTTGCGTTTATGCTGGAGCAAAGAAATTCTCCACGCAGATTCTGGTTTCCCCCCTCTGTCCAATCGGGTGAGTCGAAGGCGTAACATTCTGAGAATCAGGAAGGGACTGGGAGATGTTTTGTTTTGATCAAGAGCCTCATGCACCCAAACTCTTCTCTTTTTAGCTTGTTGCATCTCCCCTTCCAATAAAGCAAGGGCGAGTACCCTTCGCCTGTCCATTATAGAGTAAAATATGATGAGGATCGCTACGCTAATGTAACAGGCTACAGGGAGGGAGGGCGGTGCGGGAAGTGAGTGACAGGGGCGTCACTGGCTTTGGGACGGAATATGCTCTCTGCGTTTTTTGCCAGCCGCGCACCACAAGAGTTTATCCACTGCCGACCACATTTTGGTCTGAGGGCAGCCTAACAGAGTATTTCTATATTGCAGTATTGATACTTATACTTAAGTAAAACATGTGAGTACTTTTTCCACCACTGATTATCATTCCTTCACCTTTCTATATTTTGCCTGTATACCCCCCCCCCCCCCCCATCTCTCTCTCTCTCTCTCTCTCTCTCTCTCTCTCTCTCTCTCTCTCTCTCTCTCTCTCTCTCTCTCTCTCTCTCTCTCTCTCTCTCTCTCTCTCTCTCTCTCTCTCTCTGGGGTCCATGCTGTCGGGGCTGTCTCACATCAGAGGACCGTGGAGGCGGTAGA
>NC_137815.1:66964108-67061608 GCF_963921795.1 Nannobrachium achirus | reverse complement strand
GAATGGGGTGCTATTACTTTTCTAAGAGAAAAGTTGTATCGTTTAATTGATATTAATTTATTAGTGAATTAATTTTACCCATTGACTTATAATGGGAATCGCAAAAACTCACATTCAATATTTTTTTTCTCGCAAACCATAGGGGCTACAGTTTCAAAACTTGGAGAGGAGATTTATAATGATATAATGATATAATTTATAATGATAAAATTCCTTTTTCCCTGGATTCCTTGGGTCATGACGCATCTCCTCATATAGGCCACGCCCATTTGCGTCAGGATAGAATTTTCTTCAAAACACACTTTTTGCTCCTTTTCCTACATATTTTCTCCAAATGTCACAAAAATCAATACACACGATCTATGGACTCATGCGATAAACATATTTAAACGATATTTTGATAGTCCATACCGTTCTTCCGTAACAGGGTTCCAAAGTTAGCGGGAGGAGCCCGTTTTGTAAGAAGTAGCCATAAATCACAAACGAAACATCCAGTCAACACCAAATTTTAACCACAAGTGGGGGGCGCTATACTGAACATATATCCAAAAGCATTTCCACTTCGACCCATAGGGGGCACCACAAACGCGCAAAACTTAACCGTTTCATGCCAAAACGTGTTTTTCAGGGGGAACGACCCTCTCAAAACGAAACACTAACACCAACCGCTACACAAGGTTGCACAGACTTAGCGAGCTGCAGGCACACTTAAAATTTCTTAGAAATTTTATTTTCTAGTTACATTTACTTAAGTAACTAGACCTTACCCGTTCGAAGATATGTGCTCCAAAATATGTGCAGAGTGTGGGTTATGGGGAAAGTAACTGTAACTGGTGCGTGCATGCAGAATATGTGGGAGCATCATAATGTAAGGAGCAGCCCATGGAGGAGTGTATAATTATGATGAATACAAATAATTTAACAGCAAAATGAGGTGAATAGAAGTATGGGATTATGTATGCGTTAATATGTATTTGTGTACAACATTTGGGTGCTCATTTGGTTGTGTGTGTTCCATTGGAAGATGAGACAGTTACAACTGTATTTTGTTCCCATGTATATAATGTTACATGTTTTATATGATGTGCTAATAAACTAAACTAAACAACTCATCAAACACACCCGGTGCATGCGTGAGTGAGAAAGTTGTGATCAGTTGCTGAAGCGAGTGAATAGATAAACGTGGAAATGCATTGATGTGAGAGCGTTAGAGCGTGGGTGACTGTGTGACTGACTCTCTTCATTTAGGAGATAGATGTACTTTTACTATTTTGAGTTATTTGTACTTTACTTGAGTATCTCCAATTTCCAGTACTTTTACTTCGACTCCACTACATCTGGGATCCAAATATTGTATTTAACTCCACAACATTTATTTGAAAACTTTAGTTACTAGTTACTTTGCCTTAGTAGTAGTTTGTATAAATTATACTTGTAGCCCTAGGATTTTTGAAAATAGCTTATCTACAAGCTCACAATGTGCCGCATCGCGACGAGTTGTGAGCTTGTAGATTGTCTATTTTTAAAAAATGTTGTACTTTTACTTTTGGTAATTTAAGTACATTTTACTTTTACTTTTACTCAAGTACATTTTGAATTACAGACTTTTACTTACTTTACTAACGGATTATTTCTAATTTATATTGCAGTATTGATACTTTTACTTAAGTAAAACATCTGAATACCTTTTCCACCACTGCAGGCAGTGAACCCTGAGTTGCTCTGGGAATGCAGCTCTGTATTTAACATGACCTTTCTGCGAGAATATTGTTGTAGCCTTGAACAAACCTCACCATTTGGTCGTTTTCTTTTATTGATTTTCTGTTGTTTGTGATGTTGGATTGCCACCCACATGGAGGTAAACCCACACGACCCTCGGAAGAAAGAAATCATTAGAAAAGATCATTAGGAAAATGTCAAGTATTTATGGGTGTCAACAAGAAACACAAGTTCCTGAATTTCTGCCACATACTGTACATTACCGTACAAATGGACAATACATGTTCTCCCTGTCTACTTGCAGAAAGTCAAATAAAATATAGCATAGCAACACGTTTAGATGAGCATTTTTCTCACACATAATCTCTCCTCTTATGCCCATGCTTTCTTATCAACACGTTTAACCCAGGCATAAGATCTGCGAGGCTAATTGGAAGAGGTGTCTTATGCAGGCAGGAGGATTTATCAACTTTTAGTTTTTTCTTTCTTTAACGAGGCAGACTTTTGCTTCTGACAGGCAAGAGAAAAAGCTCAGGTGAGCAGATCAAATAATCCCTGACCGTGTTCAGAGTTTGTATAATTACCCCGACCACCTCTACTGTTTACTGTGTCAAACTCATTTTCAACCTTGTGGAGAGAACAAGTCTCGGTGATTCCGAGATAACGGCTGTTGTGTGAAAAAGCCTTCCAATTATGGGGAAAATAAGCCCAGGGGTGTCGCACCAAATTCTGGGCCCTGGGTACAAGGATTCACTTACATTTTGTGCTTTAACTATTGAAAAATAGCAGATTTACAAGCTCGCAGCGCGGCACCGCGTGCTGCGCTGCGAGCTTGTAGATCTGATATTTTTGTAAAATCGTGAGAATTTGACCAAGTCTTTGAATATTTCAAATACTTCTAAGGTTTTTTGAAAAAAAAAAAAAAAATGTATGTTTCTATGTCAGAGGTGCTCAAACCTTTTCATGTGCTGTAAAGGACCCCCAAAATGATATGTATTTGGCCACGGACCGCCATCTCAAAATATTTAGTTCCAGGGACCCCCCAGAAGAAATTTTTCACAACTTTTCAAAAATAGCAGATCGACAAGCTTGCACCGCAGCACTCGGTGCCGCGCTGTGAGCTTGTAGGCCTATATCTGCTATTTTTCAATAGCTAAAGAATAAAATAAATAGGGCCCCTCCACCTTGGGCCCTAGTAACTCCGTCCCAGTTTCCTCTCCCCTCCCTTGTGGCGCCCCTGAGTAAGCCCATAGGTTAGCTGCGGTTTCTCTCAAAGTAATTTCTAGGGAGTTTTATTATGCTTGATTAGCATCAGCTAGGAGGCAGAAGCAAGGCGTATTATGCATGCCTGCCAAAACATTACCACACTAGTAGGAAAACACCTGTTCATTAGATACAGATGGAAACAATCTTTACATACATACATTTATTTTCTAGCCATCTGGCTGATGTATTAAAATAAATTACATGTGTATCACTACAAAAAACAGTAAGACTCCCTAATCGGGAGATAAGCGACCATCAGGTCGCATACACAAACTTTAGAAGGCAATGGTAGCCAATCAGGAGAGATGACATGACTTTAGAGATACTGTGTACCGCTTTGTGTGATTTTAGGGTAGAATCTGTAGGAGCAGTGTCCCAAAATGTTTTTTGCAAGAATCTGCCTCATGGCCCTCTTCTGAGGGCCATGTGAGAAATGAGGTTGTGGTTTGGCAGCCAAGGAGTGTGTGTGCAAAGTTTGGCATGGATCGGGGCAACGGTGGCGGAGATATGAGTGGGGCAAAAGTGTGACGTGACGTGTGACGGACAGACTGACAGCCGGTGGAGGCTTGATAGTATAAGTGCGACCTGACGGTCACAATAAAGAATGCACTATAGACCTGTTTCATGGGTTTTCAGTTGTCTGTTTATTTTTATTTTTATTAAGATGTTCTCAACTATAGCCAGATGTAACACATTTTATTACACTGCCTTACCCCTTATGCCTAAAGTTATTAACCATGTTTTACAAGGCAGTGCGGAAGATTGGGCATGCAGTGTATTATACAGTATCCTAGAAATATTGTGGTTTGGGGTCCTATTAATGTTGCATGCAATCTCTCCTTACTTTTCTTCACTGAGCCATCTATTTGGAGGCCGCTGCTTGCTCTCTCAATCTCTCTCTCTCTCTCACTCTCACTCTCTCTCCCCTTAGCAGGGACGTGCTGGGCCCCTGATTCAGCCCGGGAAAAAGAGTTGGAGAGGCCCTCATTGTGCTATAGAGAGAGATCTCTCTCTATAGCGCTGCTGCTACTCAAAGATTTGTGACAAAGTGACAAGCCAGTGGGCCAATTACATGAGTTATATTTTGTTGTTGTCGGGTGGAAACCTTGTATGTCCAAAACCGTTTGTTTTGTATTTATCATTAAACTAGTGAAAACAGCTGATCTACAAGCACACATGTGTGCTTGTAGATAGTCTGTTTTCACTACTTTTGTGAGGTCTTGTATGATGAAGCAGGGCATTGCTTTGCGAAAAAATGTGCACATTTGAAACTTGGAGATGGAAACTTGGTAGAAGTTTCTGCCCGACAGTGACGATTTACTTTGTTGGCCGCCCAGCCCCCAAAATGGAACAAAGGCCGACATTTTATTTTAAATGTTTTCCTAATGGCAGGCCTGGACCGGCCGGGAATGAACCGGCCGTTCGGGAGTTGTCCCGCTTTTTCCAATGGCCAGCACGTCCCTGCCCCTTAGCATCATTGTATTTTGCTGAGCATGTTTCCAGCAGCATCCTCCCACACATCCCTACAGTTAGATTCATCCACACCTACTGTCAATATGTTCTCACAACGGGTTCATTGCTATGCTGGTTATTCTTGTGTATGGCTATGATCTCACCAGTGGCTTAATGGTTAGAGTGTGCGCAGGGCCGTGGGAAATAATTTACAGCAGCAGATGCTGGTCCAGGGACCCCTCCAGCGAGGTTTTAATTATTTTTTATAATCGGTTTAATTCAGGTTGTATTCATATAAATAGGCCTAATTGCAGAATCGTCATGCAATGCAGCATATCAAATAGCCTAACATAACATAGGATTGGACAAATTCCCCCCAAATAACATAGATGTTGATCTGCGAAGATCTGACTGAAACATATTATAGACATACAACAACAGTGGCACACTGTGAAACATGTTATAGACATACAACAACAGTGGCACACTGTGAAACATGTTATAGACATACAACAACAGTGGCACACTGACAAAGCAGCGGTGGGCAGCGGTGGCCCGTCATACTCATAACACACGAATACAGTAGAAATTATTAGGTCCTATACATAAAACCACCGCTAGGGGGTGCTGCATCACCTGCAGCACCTATACTTCCCACGGCTATGAGTGTGCGACCTGAGATTGGGAGGTCGGGAATTGAATCCCCAGACGGGTCATATCAAAGACAGTTACAACATTGTACCAAATGTTTCCTTATTTGGCACTCAACATCAAGGGTTGCATTGGGGTAAGTCCCTGCAACACACTAGCACACAGGTCTTCAACAGGGGGTCCAGGACCCCTAGGGGGTCCCCAGAGTTACTACAGGGGGATAGAAACATTTTTCTCCTTTTCTGAAGCGGTGAAAACCGCTTCCTATGAGTGGCTTTGTGTGTATCACGCCCATATATGGTCATTTTAGTCCAGAATGAACACGCTTTTTCAAAAACAGAATGTCCGTTTAATTACCATATATGGTGATCTCAGTCCAGAATGAACAGGGTTTTTCAAAAACACAATGTATGTCACCTCATGTCCATATATGGTCACTCCAGGCCAGAATTAACAGGTTTTTCCTGTCCCGTACGTGCAAAATATCAGTCCAGAATGAATAGGCTTTTTCAAAAAGCAAAATGTGTGTCCCATGTCCATATATGGTCATTTCAGTTCAGAATTAATAGGCTTTCACCGCACACATATCCTGTACGTCCAGAATATGTGTGCGGTGTCCCTTCCGGTCAGATGAATGGATACTTTGAGGATTGGTCAAGCTTCACATGATAATTTGGCCTTCAGGTTTTATCTGTCTTGTACATGCAATAGGTCTCACCTATTGCAGCAATGACAAATGCGGCTGCATAAAAGCAAAAGCAAAGGCACAATAAGAATATACAGATGCTAACAGAATGGTAAAAAGGAGCATTAAGGCAGACAAGAGTAAATACATTGAAAATCTAGCAGAAGTTGAAAAATGTAGTAGGCCACAAAGATAACAGAAACTGAAATAATTATAGAGGGATGCAGTTGACAAACAACTAAGAGACCAGCAAGCAGGACTTTTTATATATATTTTTAAAACCTATTATACCGGCTGTCATACCGGCTCTCCAGACAATTCTATACTAAGATTCACCGCTGCACTTCGAACCGAGGTTTGATTTTTTATTAACCATTTGAACCCTAGTGTCCATACTATATTCTGAGAACTGTAGCCAAAAATAGCAGCCAGCTATTTTTGGCAAAGAGCTTTGGTGTAGAGGGGAATAAGAGCAGACTAAGTACAGTTAAAGGTCAGGTTTTATTAAGTATTGACGGTTCAAGTCGTTAAATATCTGAAAACACAAATTGACATGATTCCAAAATACACTGATGATTGTGCTGTCAAACGATGAAACTATATGGAATCTATGAAAAGGTTGTGGGGGTCCCTGCTTCATCTCTCTCAACTAAGGGGTCCTTGGCCTGAAAACGTTGAAGACCCCTGAACTAGCATCATGTCCAGGGGGTGTACTTGTACATCTAGTTACCTCACACAGTCACACTGAGCAAAGTTGAGATGGACTCTTGAATTATGTATGGGCTACAAGGCTCAGGAGTTGTTGATTCCTGGGGTTAATTAATGGATCTCAATTCCCTCAACTACTGTGAATATGGTAATGTAGCTGCCAATGAACTGAACAGTGCAGCAGTTCACCTGCAACACAATGTTCTATAAATAATTGGGCTCATCGTTTCAGCATGACCATGTGACGTTGATACTGTTTGTGTGCAATCAGAAAGCAATTGGCTCATGTTATAACAGCTCATATTTTCAGCTCATCTAGTATATCTCTGTCTGTCTGTCTGTCTGTCTCCTTGGCAATAGTTTCTGGGTAACTGTACACATCAGGGACATGTTAGAAAGGCAGGGGCTGACATTTCGAAAAAGGGTCTTTTGGTGAAAATATTGAAACTAGCAGCGCAACGCGTTGTGAGCTTGGAGGTTGGCTATTTTCAGTGCTTTATACCACACTGAACTTTTTTATTTACACATTTCTACACATAGAGGGCAATTATTTCAACATAAGATGCTGCATTCAAGTTCAGGAGAGTTTGGACAAGGCAATTCTATTGAATGCTGACTTTTTGCATTGCATGGAAAGAGGGCATTTGCATTTCTTTCACCATAGTAAAAACTGCATTTATGGTCTGGAGAGGGCATTTTTTACAGACGGATAAAAGGGCAGGGGCTCAAGCCCCCTTTGATGTCTACTTGTGCATGTGCCTGCACTCGACAACCCCACTCTAAATTGTAGGAAACCACTTTGTTTTACACCTACGCTGTGGTTTACACACACACACACACACACACACACACACACACACACACACACACACACACAGTCTTTCTGATGCGCCTGCAGTCCCTCCATGGCTCCATCCATCAAGTTCTTTTTCCTTTTTCCATCCATTGCTGAAAACTTGTGGAGCAGAAAAACAATGAAAAAGCTCAGAAAGGTTGAGGTAGTAATATTCCTGGACATACAGTCTCCCAGAAGGAGAACCAACACAAAGATGTCAGAAAACACAACGCTTGAGCGCATTTTACTTTACTGACCCCTTACTCCTTGCCAGCACGGGAAAAAGTCTGCACAGCCAAATCCTGTTAGAGCGTAACACTGCAGTTTCAGTGATTTTCTGAATGGGCGTGTCTGAACCGTACTCTTTTGAAATCGGCCCCACTCTATGTCACAGGGGGCTCATTTCCATAGTACCGCCCCTCCACTTCAGTTTCCTGGCAACTGAAGAGAAGGGGGCGGTACTTTTGGGGTGGATTCTATTGAGACTATGAGGTGGGCGGGGTAAAGTGGTGCTAAAATTGGATCGATACAGGGAAGATTAGCATGGTGCCATGCTAAAATTGGAACGATACACTGTATTGTTCCACTTTTGGCCCAAAGACAGCACCCCGTTGCCAACAAAGGGCATTTTGGTATTGCATTTGAAACGGCTTGGAATTAGAGACATACAGAACATGACATTTCAATATCTGAGTGGTTGTTTATGCTAAAACCAGTATAAAACCGTATTATGGACCAATATTTATATAAAATATACAGTATATTTTTAAAAGCATGGTGTGGCCTATTTAATGACATGTAGTATGGTAATTAAATGTATGGCAGTTTAATTAAATGTATTTTCATGAAAACAAAAAACAAAGAGGGTAGATCTTCAAAGATCAGGGCACATGCTATCAAAATGAACGCGTTGTTGAATTCAACAACTCCTCACCACTCTGCTCTCTCTTGTCCAGATTCCCCAGATCAGCTATGCGTCCACTGCGCCGGAGCTGAGCGACGACCGGAGGTACGACTTCTTCTCCCGGGTGGTGCCCCCGGACAGCTTCCAGGCTCAGGCCATGGTGGACATCGTCAAGGCCATGGGGTGGAACTACGTCTCCACCGTGGCGTCTGAAGGCAGCTATGGCGAGAAAGGGGTGGACGCTTTCACGCAGCTCTCCAGAGATGCAGGTGGGTGCCGGTAGGGTGCTGGTTGAAGCGCAGTGTGTGAGTGTGTGGAGGGGTGTATACATAATGCATCTGGGTTATGAGAGGACCCCCACCTCTGATTAGCCTACCAAAGTTTTGTTTGCAAGGCCTAAAAGTAAAATAGAAATGTAATTGTTATTTATATGTTCCAATATTCAATGCCAGAAACACAAATTGTTAATTGCAATGATTTGTAAAAACAAATTCCATGCAGATCCGAATGACTGAAAGGACATTTTTAGTATTAGATTATCAATAATATTGATTATGATTTGAACTCTTGTTATAATTTTGAATACTAAAAATGGCTCAATTCAAATATAGTAGATGTGTATTACTAGGTAGCACATCAATGCTGATAATATTATATAATATATAGCACTGATGATTACATTGTCTACAAATCATTGCATTTAATGATTTGTGTTAGGCTAATCAGAGGCAGGTTGGGGCAGGTCCTTTCGTAACGCAGATGCATTATGTATACACGCTGTGTA
The DNA here is from genome assembly GCF_963921795.1 of Nannobrachium achirus. Taxonomy (NCBI): domain Eukaryota; kingdom Metazoa; phylum Chordata; class Actinopteri; order Myctophiformes; family Myctophidae; genus Nannobrachium; species Nannobrachium achirus. The sequence goes on along the minus strand of NC_137815.1, from coordinate 67,052,604 downwards.
GAGTCAACTGTGCAGTTCGTTGAGAACCACTGTAATAGTGATGATGACGATGATGTTGATGATGATGATGATGATGATGAGTACATTGGTGTTAGTGGTAGTAATGCCACTGATGAGGAGGAGGTGGTGCTGGTGATGACAGGAGAGGGTGGACTGGTACTGGTTGGAGCTTGGTTGAATGGGACATGATGAGCGTTGCATTGATTGTTGAATCAATCAGTGGTGAGACGACGATGTTGATGATATCAGTGGTGATGATGTTGCTAGAAGAAATACATGGATTCATGGGGGTGTATTTTGTCCAACTGGTCCAGAGAGTCAGCTGTGTTGAACAAATGTAATGAACATGTAATGTGATTTAATATGATTGATGCAGATTTAATCAGATCAGTTTTCACATGTATTGCATAATGTTGACTGCCGATGAAGAGATCCACAGTTCAGCTCTGATGTGCCCCTAAACCAGTGTATCTGAAACTTTCACATTTCAAGGTCTGCCCTTAACTCTGACAGTGTACAACGGGTTCATTTGGTTCCATTTGTACGCTGTCAGAGTTACAGACTTGTATGGGTTAATTTAGACCCCCCTAAAGGAACCCACAGAGTCCCTGGAATCCACTTTGAGAACCACTGCCCTAAACCATTTACAACATGCTGTCAAAATGGAGTTAATGTAAAAGCTATACTTTGCACATGTTTTGTATGTGTGTCATTACATGCAGAGAGCACGCTGCAGCTAGTTCACAATGATTTCCATAAATATGTCTAATATCTCCAATAGCCAGCTCTCAGGCTTTCATGTGCATGAGGGCACTCTAATAAATTCAGAGGAGGCCAATTAGCATTCAGGTGTAAACTCCATGTCCCAGAAGTTACCATACAATAAATGAAGTTGTTTCAAGCCCTGCGTCACCATGAAATGTGACTGTAATTGTATTATTGTTGTTTAATCACGGTCTCATTTGCGTTCTAAGCCTGCATGTATGTTATGAGTATGTGTTTCCTTTTTCTGAAATCATCCGTACAGAGCTAGTTTTAGACAATTAGTCATGGAACGGATAGGATGGGGTCTCTGGTCTGATAAAACAAAGACAGGCAACTTGTTTGTCATCTCTTATACATGTTTTCTTGTAAACGTTTGACTAGCAGTGTTCCAAAAGTGTTTGAAAGCACTCTGTATTACTTAACGGTTGTTGCTGCCCATTTTATTACACTGGATACTGTAAGTGCAGTGGTGTAGTGACAGTCATTTGGTATTTTCTGGACTGTAGAAAGGTGGAGTATCCAGAGCAAAGTGGTGAGGTGGGTTGGATTAGGTTTAGGAGTATAGTAAAAGTGGGCGTGTTGCAGGTGGATTCATTCATCATGACTAATGAAACGATCGCTTTTCATTATCTTTAAGAGCAGTGCAATGCACCGTGCTCAGCCCAAAAGTGCACTGATAATTTCTACAGTGTCGTGGAAGAAAAGCTTTGGAAATGTAATTTCTCCCGAGAGCACATTGATGTCCTTGTGCAGGAGGTGCAGTACAGTACATCTACGACGGGGTGGTTTTTCTAGATTGATATTCCTATGCATTTGTTGTATTGCTGTTGATGTGACATATTATCTTAGCTTATTATATTGATACCTGCTTATTATAAGTCGCTTTAGATTAAAAGCGTCTGCTAAATGCCTAAATTGTAAATTGTAGGTCTATGGGAAAAGATAGACGTCTCTGAAATCACCCAAACCTGTTTTATAATTTATATGTTCTGCTTAGCTCGATGCCAGACATCATCAAACCGTTTCTTTATGTTTAGTTCTTTTTTTTTGTAGTACAAAAAAAAAAAAGTGAACAGAAAATGTTAACTGCGACAATATATTATTCCACAAATGGTGATGTGACCTTCATTGTGTTCTGCACATTCAGACACAGAGGCAAACCGCATGAAAAGGCTGCTGCTCTGGAGAAGGTTCCAGGACTGTCCCATTGGGCCAGTGCATTGTAATGAGCTACTGAGAATGAGTTTGTAAAAATGCTAAATTGATTCCTGAGGCTGAAAACGGTCTGACCACGCCTGTGCCTACATTTAATAAAAACCATGGAAGTAATACAAGTAACATTCCCTAAGGTCGAGTAGCGACCGCAGAGAGTACCAGCTAATTTGACCTAAGATTTTTTTTTTAAATTACAAAAAAGAAACATGTCAACTTATATGCATATGAGACATGGTGCGGGTGGACATTAATTGAGGATAAATATTGCGTGCAGGCGAGCATAATTGCATGTAAACTTACAAGCAAAGGCTCTTCAAAGCACACGTGAGGAGGAAAAGGGCAGAGGAGATCTGTACACATTGAGACACTCCCAAAACCAAAACCAAACTGATCAGAGTTTCGGGTGTGCTGGACATCAATTGAGCTGATCTACCACAACTGAACAGGATTAACACTGATTACAGCTCTAGTTACAGCAAGCGCCTGTAGGAGGTGTAAAAGAGCATAGTGTGTGGGTGTGACAGGCAAGTGTGACACAGTGTGGCAGGCAAGGGTAACAGCTTAACGTGACAGCGTGACACAACGCTGCAGGTTTTCACACTAAACTGCTCCCTGCGGTCGCAATAAGACCGGTAAAATACCAATAAGTGTAGTAAATGACAGTTTCTGATGAGGGTGAGGTGTAGCACAAGTCTGCATGAGAATGATGATGATTACGATGATGATGATGACGACAGCAATGTGATAACAGATAATTAGGGGTTTCAGCGAGCTTTCACCTTGCCGTTGTCTCCGATTTATGCAGACAATGAGTGTTGTGCTTATTATCGTCTCACCATGATTCTATGATCACAAGGGTGACCTTATTATGCAGACATAATTCTCTCCCAAATCATCCCTTTCCAGACAGCTTGTTAGATGACTATTCAGCTGAATGGGGAATCCAATAAGTGCCTTCCTGAATGCGTTAGCGCTGTGTGTGTGTGTGTGTGTGTGTGTGTGTGTGTGTGTGTGTGTGTGTGTGTGTGTGTGTGTGTGTGTGTGTGTGTGTGTGTGTGTGTGTGTGTGTGTGTGTGTGTGTGTGTGTGTGTGTGTGTGTGTGTGTGTGTGTGTCTTATTATCCACCCTGTATCGATTTGAGGTGCTTCTTATCAACTGAGCACGCACGCACGCACGCACACACACACACACACACACACACACACACACACAGACACACACACACACACAGTGTTTCCAAGCCTCATTAGTCTGGCGGTAGCAGTCTGATTAAAGCTAAAATTGTCTTCACACAGAATGTGTTGCCTTCTATAGTATCTATTCTATAGTATCTGTCTGTCTGTCTGTCTGTCTGTCTGTCTGTCTGTCTGTCTGTCTGTCTGTCTGTCTGTCTGTCTGTCTGTCTGTCTGTCTGTCTGCCTGTCTGTCTGTCAAGCATCATCTCCACCCATGCATCCAACCAAACCCCCATCCATCTACGGTAGACACACAAACATCCATCCATCTACGGTATGAAAAACATCCTGAACATTTCTGTTCATGATGCATGCATCTTCCACGGGAGCGTGTCGCTGTTACTACATGTCATCTTTTCGACACCCGACTCTAACCCTCACCCTAACCTTAACCTCCGTGGAGTAAGTCGCTAACCCTCCGGTCGAAATGATGGGCGTTCGCAAAAGCGAGATTTCCCCTCTTCCACTAAGATGGCAGCAGTGTGTTCTCTTTCTCTACAATATCATTGTCTCAGCTTTGTCAGTGTGTCAGAGCCATTTAAATGGATGTATCTTTGTGTAGAAGGATTGCACAGGAGAGCAGCAGCAGACATAATGAGGTTTCATTACACGTTCAGTGGCAACTGTTACTTCAGGCACCAGCATGTTGCGTTTGTACTCTGCCCATTTTGTATTCCACTCGCGTTTAACTTCTTGACATCTATGGGAAGTTATTGTCACTGTCGGGCAGAAACCTCGTATCTCCCAGTTTAAAATGTTTACTTTTTTTTCCTAAAGTAAAGCCCTGCTTCATCATACAAGACTGTTGCACAAAACGAGTGAAAATAGCAGATCTACGTGCGAGGCTTCGTGTGCTTGTAGATCTGCTATTTTCACTTGTTTAAATCCTTTTTAAAATGATAAATACAAAACGAACAGTTTTGGACGTACAAGGTTTCCACCCCACAACCACGTTATGTTCTCTCTTGTCCTTGGTGCACCAAAACCTAAAGCTGTGAGGCTCTTTTAATATAATTGTGTTTTGCTGAATAGTATTTATATTTTTCCTTGTATACTCTTTTATTTATCTCTATGAAATATGTCATTTGAATGTGAAACATATTCCAGACCCTGTGATTATTATTATGACCGTAGGTCGCAAGTTTACCATGAGAAATGTCACAGCTTGTCCGTGTCCGTCCGTCCGTGTAGACGTGTACAGATTTTTACGGTCTATGGGTTTGCCGCTCTGACATCATGCTCTGATGTCACTGTGATGTCCAGCACATCTTGTCTACGTATCCGTGTATCTCTGAAGGTCACGCCTGACACTGAGGTTCCCCTGACACATCACAGTGACATCACAGGTGATATCACATGTAAAAGTCCATATATGGGTATTCCCCAGAATCCCTTTTATGCCCATATATGAAGATCCCTGATGTCATCGATTTATATCACTGGCCAGATGACCAAGACATGGCCCATATCTGTGTGGCTGGTTTAGATAGGGATCTCCATGTATGGGCGTAAATTATATTGTATGTTGTGATGTCATGGGAACATTCTAACAGAATCCCTTTTATGCCCATATATGGAGATCCCTGATGTCATCAATATTAAGCCCATATCTAACAGGACTTCATATGGGAATGCGCATATATGGAGGAAGACAGCCCATATCTGTGTGGCTGGTTCAGACAGGGATCTCCATATATGGGCATAAAAGGGATGTACCATACAGTACATGGATCTCCATATATGGGTAACTGGTCCGATATACATCACTGGCCAGGTGGCCAAGAATGTCGCCCTGAGGCGTCTTACTAGTTATTATTATTACATTGTGTTGTACCTGGGACCAATAGGACCCTAACTCTTTTGGCAGCCCATCGCTAGGCAACACGCCTCCCCATCCTCTGGCTCTCAAAGGACTTTCTGGTGGATCTGAAATTCTTTCCACATTCTCTCCACACTGACAGTTACAGAGAGCAAAGTCTTTGATTAAACCTGGATATTCTAACCTGTGAAAAGAACACACACACACACACACACACACACACACACACACACACACACACACACACACACACACACACACACACACACACACACACACACCACTTATTGGCTCAGATTCAGCACAACTGCAAATAGAAAATGGTGCAACGTTTGCTCTCCGGTCCCTTGGACTTCTGAAAGCCGTTTGTTTTGGAAAGCTCTTAGCAAGGAGGAATAATGGCTTAGAGTTGAAAAGTGAAGTTGAGTGGAGATGAGGTGAAGATTGCAAGTAAACAACACACGCACGCACGCACGCACGCACGCACGCACGCACGCACGCACGCACGCACGCACGCAGATTTCAAGAACTGCTTGACTGTATTTAGAACACAGTGATTATGTGCTCGTATTACATCCCTGCCAGGATGATTCATGTGATTGCAATGAATGTATACAAGTTAATCGTTCCCCAGTCTCCGGCTGTATTTATCAGCTGGAAAGGCTGCAATCAAAACTCTCCAATTATTTCACCAAGCCCACTTTTATTCAAAGTGATTTATACTTTTAAACCGGTTGGTCGGTCCATCTTTGGACACTTTGAAATACGTTAAGCTTGATGTTGAGCACACAACGTCTATTTTCACTACTTCTTAAACATTTGTTTTCTAATTTTTTTTAACCGGTGTCCTATAGTATGTCATGACCCTATCTAGGGCTGTCACAATTATTACATAATCGTCTAATCGTGATTATTTTACATTATCGCAATTATTTTGTCATAATCGTCATAATCGTGAATGTTGAAAAATGACCGAAATAGTGGAAATAGCAGATCTACAAGCTCACAACGCGTCGCGCTGTGAGCTTGTAGATCGGTTATTTCCACTATGAAAGTTATTTTTGGAGCTGTGTGGAACACAAGCTCCCTATACGTGGCCGTGTGTGTAGGTATGTGGGTGGGTATGTGGGTATGTGGGTATGTGGGTATGTGGGTGGGTCTGTGGGTCTGTATGTAGCCTGTGTGTAGTAACCCTGGGTGACCAGAGAGGTGCTGTTGAGTCTAGCCTGCCCTGAGCATCAACTGCAATACACACACACACACACACACACACACACACACACACACACACACACACACACACACACACACACACACACACAGCTCCACTTCGAACAGAGGTTCGATTTTTTAAGTAGTAAGTTGTCAAATATGTCAGTAATTTCTTTGTATATTTAGATTATGTGTCATATCTACCATGTACAACTTCAAAGCCTAAAAGCCAAACAGAAATGTAATTATCAACGACAAAAACACAATTAAATCGCTAATCGCCAATTATTTGAGTGACAATTAATCGCCATGTAAAATGTCATATCGTGACAGCCCTAACCCTATCCCGTTCTCACCCCCCTGCTTCACCTCCCTGACGACGCAGCTTCGGACTCGCTTTCAGCGTCAACCCTGCAGAAGCGCTGGGATGCTTTCGGCATCTATCTGTGGAAGTGGAGGGAGAGTCTTAGTGCGCATGCGCCGACACATGTTTACTCGAATATGTATCTACCGTTAGTGGGAATCAAACTCAGGCCTTAGTGATCGTAGCCATACAACCCAAACAACTGCGAGCTACAGTAGCGAACGGCAGACGAACCCGCCTTTTTTTGGTGTTTTTTTACCTTTGACAACGTGGATAGTAACGCAACGTGGACACTGCTGCAGTACAGTCCCTTTGAGCCGCATTCGGACGCAGAAGCAGTCCCCTGGTCAAAATGTACTATTCTGTCCATAACGGCACAAACTCGGTAACGCCGCTGAGTCGGCTGATCCGCCGTTCGCACCGTTCGTCGCGGCGACTCGCTCGGTCGGCGGTGACTCTCGGCGCTCATCAGTGGCTGAGACGTTGTGGCTCTGTCGTGGATAGTGGCGTGATCAGGAGCGTCGGGTGGCAGGTAAACCTGACGCTAAAGTGCCGTCTCCAGACCATGAATTCTGTTTCCACTATGGCGAAAGAAATGCAAATGCCCTCTTTCCATTCCGTACCTGAAGGCAGCATTCAAGAGAATTGTCTTGTCCAAAACCCCTGAACTTTAATGCAGCATCTTATGTTGAAAGAATTGCCCTCTCTCCAAGCTGTATGCCACATCTCCAGTAGTGCCTTTTTAATGCTTAGTTTAGTTTGGGATCAAGTACTGAAAATTGGACTTTGGAGGACTGCTAGATAGACTTTGGAGGTCTGCTATTTTCAATATTTTCAACAAAAGGCCCTTTTAGAAATGTCAGCCCCTGCCTCTATAACATTCTCTGCACGTCCCTGGACCCTAGTTAAGGAATAAAGGAATGCATTGCAAGTGTTAACCCATGTAGGTTTGTAATAATAACAAATTATTATTCTCAAATAGAATAGCTATAATCAAATCCACGTTTTTCATACTCGTGGTGGTGGTGTTGATCGCCCGCTGCTCCTTGCTTCCTCTTTATTTATAAATCCATTACACTGGGAGATATTAGAGTCGACACACCGGTTAATGCAGGATCTAATTTGACTGTCTGATTACCACAGAATCCCGGATGGCATCCATCAGACGTTTATTACTCCCTTTTGCTCCCATAAATGCAGATTAGAGGCTCCACACGTATCGCTATGGGGACCTGGGAAGGCAAGGGAGGGGGGTGGGGGGTGGGGGGTGGCTGAGGGGAGGGAGATAAAGCTATAAAAAGTAAAAGTAAGGTGGTTTCACTTTACTTTATCAAGCTGTGGCGTGGCTGCCCTGGGAATGATAACCGGTCTGGAAGAATTCAAGGATAGATCAGTCATGGAGAAGCTGCTTATGGTGAATGCTTTAAGTAATGCAGTGAGGCAGCAATGTGTTCTCTGTGAGGCAAAGCAAGCATTCGTCAGCGTATCATGAGTATTGATTGATTGAATATTTTATTAGACAAAAAAGTAGTACAGCACAAGTACAGTCAAAACACCCAGCCTAAAAGGAACACCCCAATGAAGTCCAGGTAGCATCAAAAAACATTCAATATCATCAAAACTATAAAACACTGTGTGTACAGAGTAGGGGGGGAAAGGTGGGAGCTGATCACTTCTCGCCTGTCTAAGGGAGAAGTGATAACTATATATACCTTCACCTTTGGCCTCCTGAAAGATGAATTTTCAGGGCAGTTTTGAAAGAAGCCAGTGAATGTTTTAAGGGAAGGGGTCAAGGAATTCCACATGTGGGTGGTAGTGTTGTAGAAGGAGAAATTACCCATATTTGTCTTACTAGAAGTTCGGCCGGCTTCGCCAGCCTGTTTGCGCCTCCTAAACTTAATTCAGACTGCAGATTAGTGACGAGATGAAACCATTTGAAGCCCAATTTATACTTCGTCATACGACCATGTCATGCAACAATGTGGTATTACGACACCAATCTTCAACCTGCTATTTTCGGTCAGGGGCGTCACAAGGGGGGGGGGGGGAAGTGGGACTGAGTTACAAGGGCACAAGGTGGAGGGGCCTTCATTATTTTATACCTATTGAAAAATAACAGATCTACAAGCTCACAGCACGGCACCGAGTGCCGTGTGCGAGATGTGGCACGACTGCAGCATGAATAAATCCTTAGAACACTGAAGAGAAAAACTGCAGCTGTCTGAATGACCTCTTATGAACCCTCGTCTTTGTAGCTGCAAATGTTATATCTTCCTCTATTGTTCATTATCTGTGTTTCTAAGCTCACACAGTCCCCCCTCTCTTTCTCTGTTTTACCCTTTTGTTTTACTGCCTAAACTAATGGAGGATTTGGTGCCGAGCGATTTGAAAAGAGGCATTTTAAGAAGTAGTTAATGACGTCCCGTGGGCTGCTGTGCGGCTGCGTCAGGCCAGCATTAATATTTCAAGACGGTATCTTCATGTGAAGTAATTACTCATTAAAATATGAGGAGGCCTCTGTTATGGTCTACATCTCTTTATGGGCAAAAGCTGACCATTTCAGCAAGGTACCGTTACTCTGACACCGCATTCTTCAACCACAACTTTTTTTTTCCAGTGTGGAATAGCAGTAGAAAAATAAAGGATTTGGATCATAGAAACTACAGTATGCATCACTTTTGATTTGGGTGTTCATTGTCTAAATCCTAATACAAACAGTTACATCCTCTCAAACGTTTTAAAAGTAAAGGACACACTTCACTATTACATTGCTATGTTTTATTTCAATGCCAGTAATCGTTTTGTGCAAGCAAGTGTCAATGTCTTTCAAATTGTTGCCAATTTCGTTTTTAAATGAGATCCTGGAAATGATAACGATAGTCATCCATCATTTTCATTAGAATACTTTGGAATTTAACCAACCAACCAATTTTATAAAGTGAATTACAAAACTTCTAGATCTGTTTCCAGACCCACAAACTCATAAAGGGTGACAAAGGTTCTGACACCTGTTGCAGGGGTCCAAGGCATGGCTTGATAATCTACCCTGGAAATGTATAATAGCCTATCACAGTAAACTTATCTAGTGACATATGTATATAATATTACAGTAGCAAACTGACATTCTTCTTCTTCTTTCGTGTATCATCGTCCTTGATGATTGGTTGGCGACATTTTATTTCACAAGATTTCTTGTTACTTAGGGGAGGCCATGGGGGTGGCTGTCGTCTTCTCCTCCTTGCTGACATCGGCCTAGACAGGGTTTGAACCACTCACCTTTCACATGAAGGGCATATGAACTAACGGAGGTTATAACCTTAATTGTTAATGTATTTTATTTACCTGTTTATGTGCCAGTATGGACAACTGCTGTAGTTAACTTCATGCTAGCACACAGAAACATCTCAACCTGTTTACCTGTCAAAATGGCCTCTCTAAAAAGGGACCAGTGGCAATGCCTAAATTGCAGAGAAAATATAGAAAACTGACCCCCAAAATAAAAATTTAAGCTATAGGAATTCAAAATAGCTGATCTGCAAGCTTGTAGATTAACTATTTTGAAACATTTTGTACTTTTACTTGTTGTACTTTAAGTACATTTAGGTTTTTTTTGGGGGGGGGGGCTTTTATGCCTTTATTGATATGACAGTAGACTGACAGGAAATGGGGGAGAGATGGGGAGTGATACGCGGCAAAGGTTGTCCGGATCGGGAATCGAACCGGCGACACCGCAAGTGGTATGCGCCTGGACCTTTCATACTTTTACTCAAGTAAATTTTGAATTCCGGGCTTTTACTTGTAACAGAGTATTTCTACATTACAGTATTGATACTTTTACTTGAGTGAAACAAATTTGAATACTTTTTCCACCACTGCCTGAGACCCTTTGCTTATGTAACATTATGTCTCATTAATTTGCCAAACCACGTCACTGCCTGCTCGTCTGATGGCAGTTTGACTGAAGGCATTATTCACAGGTCATTAGAAGACATGTGGCGTACGTACGTACTAGCGAATGACTCAGAGGATGACTCACCAGCGCAGCCACAACTCTGGGGACCTTTCTGCTCTCTGAGAACTCTTTGGAGCCTCGTTAGCCCTGAAGAATCGGAACATCACACGTTTACTAGATTCAAATTGCATCGGTTCGGTTCGTTTCACAGTGACTATCACGCATGCCTTGTGGACATAGTTTTTATAGTCATACCAGAAGATTATCTAATATTCCCAGCAGGCAAGTTGGAGCAATCTTGGCAAAGTTGTTGGATGGCTTGTCTAGGGACCCACAGTTAGAAAGAACAAAGTACATTAGCAGGGTAGCACATGAATAAATTAAGTATAGCGTTGGTTTATGCAGGACACAAGAGTCTCGCCCGCCCAGCTGTAATCAGCTATCAGTCAGATCCTTTCCTATTCCTCATTCACAGATCTGCTGGTCATTACATCACGCTGCCATTATCCAATCAGAGCTCTCGCTCAGTAGGGAAGCTCCCTCAAATACGGCTTGCATCTGCTATAGTTCTGCTTGTCTTTGATCCGAAGCCTTGAATCTGCTGCTGCTTAGCTGCCTCCTCCACCCCAGCCTCCACCTTTTGCTCCGAGTCTGGCAAAGGCTCAAATACTTTTTTTATACTATTTTATGTCTGCTGATTCAAGCTAATCTGTCAATGTATTGCTATTGAACTACTATTGTATCCCTATGGGGGGTTTTGCTTAAACGTCCCTGGATTTAGCAGGCATGCATGTACAACATTCAGGGAACATCTTTGAACGTGGAGCCCTTTAACGCCAAGTTTAACTGTATTCCATTTGTTGCAATAAATGGTTAAATCTACTTTGACGTGAATGTTCCTGACTAAATTATCAGGATATATATGTGAACTTGTCTACTGTATCTCTGCTTGTAGTCACACTACAGATACTGTATGGTCAGTTATTGGAGACATTCATGCATGTATCTGATGGAAGAACCACATCCCTGAGGGCACGATTGTGCTTTCTAACCGTTTTCCCACACACTCGCTCTCACCGGGTGGTAACACACTCTTTCCCTCTATTACCTTTTCACTCCACAGCTGTGCTTTGAGGATTCAATTAATCAGACAAGCACAGGGTTGCTTTTCTGCTGCCTTTCCTCATTATTGTTCAAGGAACTTTTGAATTAAGGAAAAGACATGGTGGGCACCGGGGATGTGCCGGGATGTTCATAGGTGGCAAAACTCACACCGGAGTTTCGATGAAACACATGGCAGTGAATGGAGCCGGCTGGACCAGCTCATGAACAAACACTATTTATGAATGATTGAGACCTTTGTCATATAATCGTTTCAGGAATATAAAATAATACATATCACAGGTTGTTTTACAGTCACTTGCTTTGTGCACAGTAATTTTATTGAGGCATCTAAACAGCGGCAGATATCGTTTCTGTCTCGGCGGTATCGCGAGATTTGGTTGGAAATGGTGGTCTTGTGATACTTGGCACGTTCAGAAACTTACTTTGTGATCTTTGGATACCTCTATGAAGTTATACAGTGTACACAACGAAAAGCAACACAGCAGAAAACAATGAACCGAGTATTTTATAAAGGTCAAAAAAAGTGTTTGTTCATAAGCTGTCCAGCCGGCTCTCATAGACTCCAATGTTATTTCACCGAACTTCCGGTATGAGTTCGCCACCCAGTGTGGCGCATCTGCCGGCTGGAATTGCAGGGTAGAGAAAATGGTGTGAGAAAATGACGTTTGTGTCCTTTCCTCCTAAATTCTTGATATTGTTCACAGGTTGCTACATGTTAATCTCTTAATATCCACACCATGCCCCCCTGAGCTACTTTTACATTAGCCTGCCACTCCTCATTTCAGAGGGTGATCAACGCTGCCTGTAACCACACAGCCAGCACAAACTGAGAGCTGCTCACACCTTATCATGGATTGCATTGCATGCCTGTGAGATGATGCAGAACTGGAAAGAGAGAAGTAGAGCTCTTTCAAAACTAAGGAACCCTTAGTTGAAAGAGAGATGAAGCAGGGACCCCCACAACCTGTTCATAGATTCCATATAGTTTTGTTTTTTGACAGCACAATCAGCAGTGTATCATAGATTCCATATAGTTTCATTGTTTGACAGCACAATCATCTGTGTATTTTGGTTTCACGTCAATTTGGGTTGTGAGATTTTAGATCTGCTATTTTCGACTAAAGTTCTCAGAATATGGACGCTAGGGTTCAAATCACTAATATAAAAAAAGGAGAAAAAAAGTTTCTATCACACAAGGATTTGGAGGACCCTCTGTAGTAACTCTGAGGACCCCCTAGGGGTCCCGGACCCCCTGTTGAAGACCCATGCAGTAGAGTATACCTCCTCCAAACACTAATGATGCTTATTTCCACATAACATAATTATGTCAGATGATTTACTAGCCCTATTTTTTCAGTTGCCTGAAAAGAACACCTATTTAGTTTTATTGGGCCAATAATTAAAGGTATGTCATTTAATGTTAGCTAACGATGCCAATTAGCCATCATTACGTAGATAACCTTGGATTTAATAAATATGAGTTTCCCCTTCATGCATTACATGGAGCAGGCATCCATGCCTACAAAGCTACCAATTATTTACTGCCTATGATTTTAAAGGAAACATAATATCTACAGTATTAATATAACCACTGGTTCAGTATATTAATGAGGTGTCTGGAAGAGGTGACTCTTCTATGTCCATCCATCCATCCATCTTCAACCGCTTATCCGGAATCGGGTCACGGGGGTAACAGTTCCAACTGAGACTTCCAGATTTCCTTATCCTAAATTCCAGAAGGTCAAATTATACTTTAGCTATTGAAAAATAGCAGATATACAAGCTCACAGCGCGGCACCGAGTGCCGCGCTGCGAGCTTGTAGATCTGCTATTTTTGAAAAGCTGTGAAAATGTGTGCAAATCTTTGAATATATGCATTTTTTAAGCGAAACTCAAACTTTGCTTCTGGGGGATCCCTGGAACTAAATTTTGACATGGGGGTTCGTGGCCAAATACATATCATTTTGGTGGTCATTCACATGAAAAGGTTTGAGCACCACTGACGTAGAAACATAGGATTTGAAATATTCAAAGACTTGGCACACATTTTCACAATCTTTCAAAAATAGCAGATCTACACACTCGTAAAAAGTACAGTATCTATGTACTTTTATTGGCTGCTTGCATAGTGGCACAAAGTGGAGATTTACCATGTTTGACAATAAGTAGGTCAATGTCCTCTTCAAAAAATGTAAAATCTTCCTTTAAAGCAATTGAGATTGGAGAGAATAATGACAGTAGGAGTCATTTGGCTTTTGGTGAAAATGAAACGGTGAATGAAAATGTAGACTATCAATGTCAATGTCAAATACTTCTCACTGGCTGACCCTTATTAACCGGTTATTAATGGGTTAACGGATGGGTTTAAGACCATTATAAAACAATGGACTCAAGTACTGTATGTAATGTCCCATTAAAATGGCAATCAAATATATGATGTTGTAAATCAAAGGAATATGTCAAGGCCAAGGTTACTGTCCTTGTATTTTTCACAAAACTTAAATGACCCTATACTGTTGTTCCCATTATTAATTAATCATTACAGTCTGTCTGTAATGGTGTCTTTGAATGCTAAAATCCTCTGTTTTAATTGAACTAAGAGAGTGTTACAAATGGATAGGATTTCACTCTGTAAGTTGTAATCTGCTGACAATTATTGTTGACTGAAAGATAAGTGCATCTACCTGTATATGAAAAGGTTTTCAAACTCCATCTAGGCTTTCTACAGTTTTACATGCATGATAAAATAGTCTTACCTCAAAGGGGAAAGATTGTTACTGTAACATATTACAATATACTGTAATATCATGCAACCTACAGTATGTAGCATATGTCTTCCTATTACAGAGATCGCATCACACCATCTGACTGTTACATAGAAATACTCATGCAAAGTTGTGCAAACAGTATATGGTAACAATAACCGTTGAATGGGTAGATGAAGACTTCCACAATAAGTGTAGCAAATTAGCTACAACACCATTGGAAACGGACTGAATGGAATGCATTGAGGTTCTAACTATTTATTGAGGTTTGACATTTCTAACAAGGAACTTCCAATGTCAGACGAGATTGTTTGATTGATTGATTGTTTGATTGATTGATTGATTGATTGAAGTATTTATTAAAGTATGATGAGTCTCAATTTGTTAGCAACTGTACATACTTGTAAGACTCCATAATCGCGAGATAAGCGACCGCCACGTCGCATACACAAACTTTAGAAGGCAGTCTTAGCCAATCAGGAGGGAATATGGGAAATGGGACAGATTCATGTTGATGACATGACTTTAGAGATACTGTGTACCACTTTGCGTGATTTTAGGCCAAAATATGTAGGAGCAGTGTCCAAAAATGTGTGGCACTTAACTCTTTGAGTGCCTATCCCGAACTAGTTTGGGATATTCGGGATCAAAAACATTTTTTTATTTGCTATTTTACTTACCCCGAGCTGCTTGGAGCAACGTGGGTGGTCCCGGCTCGCCCAGCGCTCACCAACGAGAGACGCTAGATGCTCCGACGATTTATTCCATTGAAAATGGTTTAAAATAAAGTTTAGACCCCCCCCCAATGTTCACCCAATGTTCATTGTAGGCGGCGCGACGTATTCCAGGGTGCCTATCCCGAACTAGTCCGGGATATTTAATGAAATGGAATAAAATGATAAGAGGCCTTCTGAAGCGAACAAAATCGCCAATCTCCGCCTAATCCAATGAAAGACCACATCTTTGAAGGCTTATATCTCTGGATTGTGTCTTTAGGGAAGCGGCGCGAGGTTTATTTACAGCGAAATCGCCCAAAAATGATCTTTTAGATGACAAAATGGGAATAGCCATTCTGTTAGCATTATCATCCGGGAACTTTCCATGACGTGCATGAACGTGAGCACGTGAGGTCCTGGAAGGTGAGGTCCTGGAAGCTAAAGCGCTGGCCTATGAGAGATACCCTGGCATTCTATGGCCCCTAGAGGGCGCTGGCACCAAATGAGTTAATGGGACAGATCCATGTTGATGAAATGACTCTAGACATGCTGTGTACCGCTTTGCGTGATTTTAGGGCAAAATCAATTCAATCACAAGACAATGGCATTGTCTGTGGACAATGTACCAATATGTCTCTAGGGTGACGTGACATTCTGGTTCAACAATACCCTCTGAAATAAAAGTGTCTTTTAAATCCACACATTCATAGATTATTGGTTCCAAAGAGCCAAGCTGTATCTGGGTAGAACCTCATTTATCAATTGATATCCCTGGCTGACAATGCATTGATAATGCCACAGAGCAGTCTATCCATCACCCTGACACATACAGTAGGCCCTGGTTGTTTTTATAACGCCTGCCTTATCCAAAACCCTTACCCTGGAGGATGTGTAAGGCAGCAGGATCTGAACGAGCATCATAAATAAATCAACCACATTCTCATGGCACATTTCACAAGCATTGCCAAGTGGTTGCAGCTGACAAATCCACTCAAGCAGAGAAAGCTGTGATGGATGCTAAGGACCATAGTGGCCTCAATACATATATACTATATATCCAGAGGTTTGGCATGAACATAGACAATTTCCCCCTTTAATGGCTTATTTTGTGTGCCAACTTAGCTGAATTGACACCATATTTGAAACATATTTAAATATAATGAATGGACTTTTGGGACTTTTGTGGATACTGTAAACAGCCAGTAGTCTCTGAAGACCACATGTTGGCTCCCACAATTTGCAAATGCTTCTGCCTAAAATGATCTACTTTGAACTCACTACAAATGAGTAGAAAACAAAGCAGATGGAATGTCATTTAACTACTTCAGTTTCTACACTACACTATCAATGGTCACTAAGGTGGAATTTACTACACTTTAGCTGCTTTTAGCTCATTGTTATCCATTAATTAATGTATCCAAACATCTTCTCCCCATAATGAGTCCCTGACCCTGCACAGACTACTACTTTTCATTGGTTGAGTATTATTTTAACTAACACACAGACGTAAAGGGTGTTCAATAGCACATATTTATGAAAACAAGAGCGGGCCAATCGGGTGGAGTTAGCTGGTTTGGCAGAAAGTGTGGAGTTAGGAGGTTTTGTCCCAAGCACCTTTTACTACTTTCCATTGGTTCGATATTATTTGAATGAACACTCAGCTGTAAAGGGTGACCAATAGCCCTGATTTATGCCACAAAAATGTTGTTTTTGGCCAGACAGTGACGATATACTCATTAATACTTGTGCCTTAAATGTGTCATAAACTCATATAGGTGTTCTGACACTGAAGTTATAAATACATAAAATAAGATCTACATACAAAATACAGAAATGGCTTCAAATGCAGGTTACAGTGGGCTGTCAAGTGATAACAAAGGATGGGCTTTGTGTTTGCATGAGTGATTATGCATAACAACTCATATTGTAGATGAATGTCTTGGCGAGGTAATTTCTCACCATAGTATACACACACACACACACACACACACACACACACACACACACACACACACACACACACACACACACACACACACACACACATCTGTTCATATAAAATTGCCCTCATTCATCATTATTGAAATCATATTCAAATGTTCATGAGAAGCTCGTCTCCTCTGATTTATGAAGCTTTCACAGGTTGTATATTTGATGAATGAATGCCAGTATGTTATAAAAGATACAGGCTGGTCTGAGTTTGTAAACAGCCATTGATTAATTATGCATTTGTTGTCTGATAATTATGACATGAAAGTACAGCAACGACAAACAAACCAAATAATAAATTACAAATGTTTTTTTTTTTTTTTTTTTTTCAAAACTAATACGAAGATCATGGAATGGCAATCTTCTCATTACGTCTCGTTCTGTGTGCCTTTCACCTCATGTGACGCAGACATAACAAGTGGATCGTGTGGGGGAATACAAAACGGGATCATCTCCCAGCTTGTTGTGCCAGTGCCAGCCGCAAACACGCAATAATGTTAATTTAAATGCACAAACAAATCAACAAGCCGTCATGGTTGAATTACAATCTTAATTTATTCTCCATTATCCCCAAGTAATAAAGGAGCGCACACTCCCGGGATCACGCGATGAACCCGTAATTATGTTGACCACTAATTCCCATTAAGAAATTATTTGCTATCTGAACATAATAATGTTCAGTTTCATGATATAATTATGAAATGCATAGCAGTGGCAGGTTGTGGCACAAATAAAGACTCAATTTTTCAGGCCTCTATTGGAGCATGTATGAGGTAAAATAAGGATTTAGATGCCTGCTATAATACCATTTGATAAGGAACAAAATTCATATTGCACACACTTCACACTTCATATTCCACTACTTCTAGTCTAAACTCATTCATGATAGATTATAATCATTTAGATATACTGTAAAACTGATAAGAATGATATATCCGTCAAAGAGGCTGAGTATAACTGGTTGAAGTGTTGCTGGGTCAGCCTGTAGTCTCTGAAGACAAACCATATTGGATTCTACAATTTTCAAATGCTTCTGCCCAACATGTTGTTCTTTGGAAGCTCTGCAAATGAGTAGATCATCTTTTGTTTCACCTGTGCAGTTATGTAGAGATGTGCCGATTGATCGGTGAGTGATCGCGATCAGACGATAATGCCTCTATCGGCTTTGATCGATATCAGCTTTGCCTCTATTGGCTTTGCCGATCTACAAGCTAGATCAGCTATTTTACAGTATTTATCTGTGGGACTGAATGTAACCTCAGCTTCCTACAAGTTGAATTGGATACTAAAGGACCTCAGCCTGCAATATCCTGTGTTTATACTTAGTATACAATGTCAATGTTTTGTAAGAAGAATCATTAAATATATAAATGCTGCTACAGTAAAACAATAAATCCATAAAGAATTTATGGATTTCACGCTGTGATCGGGAATATCGGTATGGGCAGATACTGATTCCAGTTGATCGGTGATCGTTATCAGCCCCAGAAATCGCAATCGGAGCATCTCTACAGTTATGTAAATAACTAATACTTGAAACCAAAATTAGTCAAAGCCTATCTAGCTACAGTAACGGCTTAGCAGAAATTTACATTCAAAATGGTAATTTAAAGATATTTTAATGTTCGTTAATACCACGTTGTGATTGGTCAAGCAGATTGAATTGCAGATCTACGCTCATAAATATTCTGGGTAATATTTAAAAGTGGAATAGTCTGCAATTGCCATGTAAAGCATGTAGGCAGTAAGTAGCAAGGGATCAAAATTAGCAGCTTGCACAACAATAACAACAACACTAATGATAACTAATGATATGATAATCATCATTAACATTAATACATAAAATAACAAAAGGCATAAGGAATATAAAGTGGGATATATCTAATTACATTCATACAGGCTTTAGAAATGAATAAATATAATACCCAGCAGAATGTTATTTGATGAAACGTACAAAATAATCTCTCACACACAATCTCTCTCACACACACACACACACAATCTCTCTCTCTCTCTCTCACACACACACACACACACACACACACACACACACACACACACACACACACACACACACACACACACACACACACACACACACACACACACACACAAAGGCATTGTAATCAATTGTGTTGGGCTGCTCCTCTCAAGTAATGAAAGAGAAGGTGCTTAACAGCAGATCCTCTCTTCAATCTTCCTGCTAACAGACAGCTAATAAAAGGACCAGAGTCAATTATTGATGAGAGAAATGAACATTTGATGGGGGGGGGGGGGGGAGAGAGAGAGAGAGAGAGAGAGAGAGAGAGAGAGAGAAAGAGAGAGAGAGAGAGAGAGAGAGAGAGAGAGAGAGAGAGAGGGAGAGAGAGACATTTACTCCATGCTGGACCTGCAGAGATGGGGGAAAGAGAGTGACAGAGAGAGGAGGCAGCGTTCCATTTAAAAGCGATCACATAGTGGACTTAGTGAAAGAGAGAGAATGAACATGGCTGTCTCCCGGGACGTCCGGAACAACTTATCCTCTCAGAGACCAGCCCTGAGGCATAGAGCACATTACACTGTTAAACACTATGGTTATTTAAAGCATAGAGCATATTACACTGTTAAAACACTATGGTTATTTAAATCATGGAGCATATTACACTGTTAAAACACTATGGTTATTTAAATCATGGAGCATATTACACTGTAAAAACACTATGGTTATTTAAAGCATATTACACTGTTAAAACACTATGGTTATTTAAAGCATATTACACTGTTAAAACACTATGGTTATTTAAATCATAGAGCATATTACACTGTTAAAACACTATGGTTATTTAAATCATAGAGCACATTACACTGCTAAAACACTATGGTTATTTAAATCATAGAGCATATTACACTGTTAAAACACTATGGTTATTTAAATCATAGAGCATATTACACTGTTAAAACACTATGGTTATTTAAATCATAGAGCACATTACACTGCTAAAACACTATGGTTATTTAAATCATAGAGCATATTACACTGCAAAAACACTATGGTTATTTAAATCATAGAGCACATTACACTGCTAAAACACTATGGTTATTTAAAGCATAGAGCACATTACACTGCTAAAACACTATGGTTATTTAAAGCATAGAGCACATTACACTGCTAAAACACTATGGTTATTTAAAGCATAGAGCACATTACACTGTTAAAACACTATGGTTATTTAAATCATAGAGCATATTACACTGCTAAAACACTATGGTTATTTAACACATAGAGCATATTACACTGCTAAAACACTATGGTTATTTAACGCATAGAGCATATTACACTGCTAAAACACTATGGTTATTTAAATCATAGAGCATATTACACTGTTAAAACACTATGGTTATTTAAATCATAGAGCACATTACACTGCTAAAATACTATGGTTATTTAAATCATAGAGCATATTACACTGTTAAAACACTATGGTTATTTAAATCATAGAGCATATTACACTGTTAAAACACTATGGTTATTTAAATCATAGAGCACATTACACTGCTAAAACACTATGGTTATTTAAATCATAGAGCATATTACACTGCAAAAACACTATGGTTATTTAAATCATAGAGCACATTACACTGCTAAAACACTATGGTTATTTAAATCCTAGAGCATATTACACTGTTAAAACACTATGGTTATTTAAATCATAGAGCACATTACACTGTTAAAACACTATGGTTATTTAAAGCATAGAGCACATTACACTGCTAAAACACTATGGTTATTTAAATCATAGAGCATATTACACTGTTAAAACACTATGGTTATTTAAAGCATAGAGCACATTACACTGCTAAAACACTATGGTTATTTAAATCATAGAGCATATTACACTGTTAAAACACTATGGTTATTTAAAGCATAGAGCACATTACACTGTTAAAACACTATGGTTATTTAAAGCATAGAGCATATTACACTGTTAACTCATTGACTGCGCCGCCACGAGTTTCCCGAGTTATTCTCGTTGTCTGAGGCTGCGACGCCCGAGTTTCACGAGTTGGGGCTGTTTTCAAGGTTTATGCAAAAGTACACTTTCCCCTAGCCTGTTACAAAATGTCATGTTTCTATGATAAAAGGGTGGTTAAAAATCACACATCAAAGTCAGCTTGTTTGAAAACAAAGGAGAAATCGACCTCCCCAGTCCCCATGACCCAAAGTGAACTCATTTATCAGGACACGGCTTCAGTTCTGCCGACACAGTGCGGCGCGGCCGCAGCAGTGGTGAAACAAAACTAGCAGATCTTCAAGCAGACCATTCTGCATGAATCAAAAACATTTTCACTTGAAAAGCTGTGACCTGCTGCACTGGGTCACCCTAACTCTAACCCACACACAGCTCCATACCCACACAAAAAAGTTCAAAGTTTCTACAACAAAAGTTTACCAAAACGGTAAGACCCAGCAAGAAAACAATGGCTACATCAGAGCCTCGTAGCAACCGCCCGGCCTCTCAGGCCTCTCTATACCAAAACAAGCCAACACAAACACATCAACAACACAGCAACACCTCCCAGATGAAAGCATTGACAAATCAACACTCAAAGTGTTATAAAAGTTTCAACATAAACTTACCTCAGTGTGATGAGGAGAGCGTTGGTGTAACACACACACACAGAGAGAGACAGATAAGTCCAGTGCCGTTTAGTGTCAGTAGATCAGTAATCCTATAGTTTCATTCGTGTAGTTTTCTTTTTCTGTTTGTGAGCGGGTTTCATGCCCTCACCGCGGCACAGCAAGCGCCCGACGGCTAGCCATGGTTCGCCGGTCGCCTCTGATTCTGGTTCCCGTCGCGAACCAGCCCGATCCCTGGACGCGGGCGAGGGGCTAGATGGCCTCCATCGAACCCCGGTCCTGGTCAGATCACCATGGATGCCTTTCTAATCGCCAATTTGCCCCGTCCGGAGACGGATACGGAGTACGAGACGGATGAGGCGGCGCCGCCGTCCCAACAACACACACCGCGGGCAGACATGGCTCCACTGCCCGCACTCCTCACGCCGGAATCGGTGGCTTGCGTGAGGCCACGCGAAGAACGCTCTGCCATGCCCATGTCGCCGAGAGATAACATCGAGACGCTCTCCCAGTCCCAGAGTGAGATGTATGTATTATCCATATCATTGATCCATTCAAAAACAGCAGATAGCAGTCAGTGCAAGTTCACAGCGCATCACTTTGTAGCCTACTTTCCTGACTAACTAACTTTCGCTAAATTATTCACTCGATCAAATGATGTGTCCGTGTCCGATGCAGATGATGTCATCGGCAGCACTGATGATTGTCAGAGCAGTATAATCAGAGAGTGGTGTCACCGCGGGGTCAGAAACAGCGCTGGTCACGTGGTTCATTGTCACTTTACACCTCATAGACTTCAATGCATTTTGTAAACTTCCGGTTGGCCGTTTATCACTATACGCCAATAGATGTGTGCGTAGAAGACCTGGCCCCATGAAGTGAACGGGAGTGACGCAACTCTCCATTCTAGGGCTCTGATGATTGTGAGTGGCACCCCCGGAGAGCAACACGCAACCGCAAAGACGACCCTTTCTATGCGCGTAAGTTGTGCACATGCAGCACACATTGCGCGCGCGTGCACACACACACACACACACACACACACACACACACACACACACACACACACACACACACACACACACACACAGTATATTCTGTATAATGTATTTATTTATTTAGATGAGTAACTAATCGCTCTGGGTCTACTAAATGCCTAAAACATTTCCCATGTCAATATGTTCAAAATAAAACAGCATAATGGCAAATATATCTGTTCAAGTTATTCTAGTCAAGGTATTGATGTTTTGTCATTACCCATAACAGTAAAATACATATTCCCATTTTCACCATGCAGTACCCCTGCATACCCATAGTACACATACACCCACAGCAAACCTTTATGTATCTCATATAGCATTGATGCTTTTCACACACACACACACACACACACACACACACACACACACACACACACACACACACACACACACACACACACACACACACACACATGGAAACAGAACTTTTCATTCAATTTGAGGAGTAAATAATGTATTTTATTTTGGTATGCGTTTTCAGAAGCTGATCAAGGAAGTGCTTCTCTGTCAGGCACTGGGACACAGAGACCTTCAAGCAAAGGAACAGGCAAAGGTAAGATAAAAATAATGATATTATTTTTTATATATATATATATATATATATATATATATATATATGTGTGTATATATGTGTATATAAATATATATATATATATATATATATATATATATATATATATATATATATATATGTGTGTGTGTGTGTGTGTGTGTGTGTGTGTGTGTATATAGGAGCTCCTGAGCTTCACCGAAGCCATTGTCGAAGCCTGGTGCACCCCGCGACCCACCCAACCCCTCTGGCCCGATCCTCGGAGTGTGAGGAGGTCAGCCCATGTCCCTGAGAAGATACCGCCCAGACCACGAAGGAGAAACCCTACAAGGGTCTGCTACATCTGCAGCAAAATACATAAGAAAAGGAGTGAGACCTCATTCTACTGCCCTCTGTGTCTTGTGCCTTTGCACAGGAGGCTTTGTTTCGAACGGTACCACGCAGAGATTGACTATGAGCATGCAAGCGGTGCTCGACGTCGACGATAGACAGACACATTTTGATGACATGAGTGTAGACATACTGTGTACCGATTTGTGTGATTTTAGGGCAAATTCTGTAGGAGCAGTGTCCAAAAATGTGTTTGAAAAAATCGGCCTGATGGTGGCGCTATATGGGACAGATCCATTTTGATGACATGAGTGTAGACATACTGTGTAGCGATTTGCGTGATTTTAGGGCAAAATCTGTAGGAGTAGTGTCCAAAAATGTGTTTTGAAAAATCGGCCTGAAGGTGGCGCTAAATGGGACATATCCATGTTGATGAGATGAGTGTAGACATACTGTGTACCGATTTGCGTGATTTGAGGGCAAATATTGTAGGAGCAGTGTCCAAAAATGTGTTTTGCAAGAATCGGCCTCATGGTGGCGCTAGAAGAGGGGCATGTGAGAATCGATGGGTGGAGGTTGTAGGTTGGCAGGCAAGGAGTGTGTGTGCGAAATTTGGCATGGATCGGGGCAACGGTTGCGGAGATACGATGTGACGTGCAAAAGTGTGACGTGTGACGGACGGACAGACAATGTGCCCATTACACTGTAAGAAAATATTGTTTTTGTTTCAAATCATAAAGTAAGCATCTGATGTAATAAATAAAGAGCTGTGAGTAAAAAAAAATGAGTTGTTTGCTTGAAAAGAGACCATTCACAAAAACTTCTTTTTCTCCAGTTGTTATTCTGAGAGGGCTTGGTTTTGGTGAAACAAGGGTTTTCAAATGGCTATAACTAAAGAAGTGTACATGATAAAAACATAATTATTTTTTCTGTGGAAACTAGAAGTTATCCTCTTTCATCTGGGCCATGGCATGACATAGTCATCATTAGACAGAATTTAAAAAAAAATGGTAAACATGGTAAAAAATCAAGAAATGCTTGGCAACCTAGCTTGATAGTTCACTTTTAATGGTGGCAGTCAATGAGTTAAAACACTATGGTTATTTAAAGCATATAGCATATTACACTGTTAAAACACTATGGTTATTTAAAGCATAGAGCATATTACACTGTTAAAACACTATGGTTATTTAAAGCATATTACACATTACACTGTTAAAACACTATGGTTATTTAAAGCATAGAGCACATTACACTGTTAAAACACTATGGTTATTTAAAGCATAGAGCACATTACACTGTTAAAACACTATGGTTATTTAAATCATAGAGCATATTACACTGTTAAAACACTATGGTTATTTAAAGCATAGAGCATATTACACTGCTAAAACACTATGGTTATTTAAATCATAGAGCATATTACACTGTTAAAACACTATGGTTATTTAGAGCATAGAGCATATTACACTGTTAAAACACTATGGTTATTTAAAGCATAGAGCATATTACACTGCTAAAACACTATGGTTATTTAAATCATAGAGCATATTACACTGTTAAAACACTATGGTTATTTAAAGCATATTACACTGTTAAAACACTATGGTTATTTAAAGCATAGAGCATATTACACTGTTAAAACACTATGGTTATTTAAAGCATAGAGCATATTACACTGTTAAAACACTGGTTATTTAAAGCATAGAGCATATTACACTGCTAAACACTATGGTTATTTAAAGCATAGAGCACATTACACTGCTAAAACACTATGGTTATTTAAAGCATAGAGCACATTACACTGTTAAAACTCTATGGTTATTAAAGCATAGAGCACATTACACTGTTAAAACACTATGGTTATTTAAAGCATAGAGCATATTACACTGTTAAAACACTATGGTTATTTAAAGCATAGAGCATATTACACTGTTAAAAAAAACACTATGGTTATTTAAAGCATAGAGCACATTACACTGTTAAAACACTATGGTTATTTAAAGCATAGAGCACATTACACTGTTAAAACACTATGGTTATTTAAATCATAGAGCACATTACACTGCTAAAACACTATGGTTATTTAAAGCATAGAGCACATTACACTGCTAAAACACTATGGTTATTTAAAGCTGAGGCTGGTGGACTTGCCTGACTGCTAACCACCCATTTCCTGATTCCTTCCCTGCTTACCCTAAATTATCCCTGGTCCATAGCGTTAGTGGAGTTCTCCCTAACGCTATGTTCCTCTACCTCCACACCTCCTTGGCAAAACCGGAAAACCTGCTCGTCTGGTCTGAAAATATAATATTTTTCCCCTCACCAAACCAAAGGTATCAGTGGACAGTTGAAAGCTTACTCTACTTAGTGGACGCAGACTGAGCCCCCCACCACACGCTTAAAATACATAACTAGGGCGAAATAGAAAATATTCCACCGGATGGAGACTCCATTTCTTCTAGTTTTTTTGCTATTTGTCGTCGCCACCACGGCGCTAACTCACTCCTGCCACGCAGGTCAGAGGACCGCATTAACAGAGTATTAAGTCTCATTGGGCTGTTTCATAAAAACAGTCTTCAACCAGGAAAAGTGTCTCCGTCAGGTGGATTATCACAGGAGATAAGGCTGAAGTCTACTGTAAATATAGACTAAACACACTATACTATAATAACTAGTACTATCAGAACATAGACCCATTTTGTTATTATCTGAATTAAATGAAATCACTTAACCTACCTTTAAGATTGGCCTATTAGGGACTTTTGATACAATTACACAAAACGTGAGGAGAAAAAAGACATCTACAGTAGGTTGGCTATGCCCATATGATGACCACGGATATGCTCTAAAAGTGTGGGAAAATACATTTTTCATTTCACCAGGTCTTTAATGTCCTGTTGACTGCAGGTGTATCAGTCAGAGCGGCTCAGTGCCTGAAAACCAAAACGCCTAATATCTGCCCTGGCCAAGAGGGATTCTCCTTCAGGCTGTAATGTATACAATTTGTGTAGCCTGATATCTGTTGGATGGGTATTAAAGTCCACTCCACTTGTCTCTTGAGAATAGTTGCTTTTTGAATAGCCAAAGAATAAAATTGAAAACAGGGGTCTTCAACGTTTTCAGGCCAAGGACCCCTTAGTTGAGAGAGAGATGAAGCAGGGACCCCCACAACCTTTTCATAGATTCCATATAGTTTCATCGTTTGACAGCACAATCATCAGTGGAGTTTGGATTCATGTCAATTTGTGTTTTCAGATATTTAACCACTTGAGCCGTCAATACCTAATAAACTTGACCTTTCACTCTGTACTTAGTGTGCTCTTTTTCCCCTCTACACCAGACCTCTTTGCCGAACATAGCTGCGAGGCGTTGTGAGCTTGTAGATCTGCTATTTTTTGGCTACAGTTCTCAGAATATGGACACTAGGGTTCAAGTTGTTAATATAAAAAGGATTGGAAGATTTGGAGGACCCCCTGTAGTAACTCTGAGGACCCCCTAGGGGTCCCGGACCCCCTGTTGAAGACCCCTGATCTAAAATGACACAGATGCTTTCCTGGATTTCATGGGTCAAGGGATACAGTGTGGCATCATACTTTAAACATGGCAGCCAGGAACTCCCTGACCCCTTTCCCTCGTACATCGTATCGCCTTCATCTGAGAAATGGTGTCTCCTCCTCCGTGCTCTGCCTGTAGCAAATGTCAGACACACACAGACACGATGGGAATACATATACTTGCTGTACAACATTTTAGGGGACATTATTTGTGTGTGTGTGTGTGTGTGTGTGTGTGTGTGTGTGTGTGTGTGTGTGTGTGTGTGTGTGTGTGTGTGTGTGTGTGTGTGTGTGTGTGTGTGTGTGTGCGCGTGCGTGCGCGTGTGTGTGTTTCATATAGGTTTCAGCCTGTGTGTGTTTGTGTGCGTGCGTGTGTGTGTTGACACAATAATCTTTAACCCTCACTGGTTAGTCCTATTGAGATCAATAATATATTTTACATACCTGGTCAAGATGGCAGAAAACAACGAGGAAACATAGAGAATGTATTGTAGAGAAGTGTATATGTACACAATACAATGTATAGTAAAGATTTATTCACCCGTGCACATATCTTTGTTTTAGCGTGGAAACCGTCCAAAACCATTTGTTGTATTTATCACCCCCCCCCTCCCCCCTCTTTAAAGTGGATGAAGATAACAATTCCCAATTCCCTCAGTTTCTTTTTGAAGGATATTCCAAGTGAGGGGCAGAGGGCGCACAAAGGCTTTCTTTCCCAGTTTGCTCCTTGCACTTAGGACAGACAACAAGAGCACAGATCTTGTGATCTCTATAAATACAGTCAGATGTCTGTGCAATCAAAGTGCAAATGTGTGATGGGAGTTGACCTAGAATGGCTCCATAAATAACAAGTACAAATGACTGAGCTGCAGAGATGGCCAACCATCCTCCTGTGCACTGAGGTGTGAGACTTTTACTGTTTGTGACAAATCACATTGCTTGGTATGCAGTAGGTCAAAGAGTGGGTCTGGAACCATTTATTTCACAACTCCAGTAAAAAATATTTTTTGTTTTCACAATATAGACATAAAAAAAAGATTTTTTTTTATAAAAAATATCTATATAGGAATCCCATGAATAAAAAAAAGAATAATAACCAGAAATAAAAAAAGAATAATAACCAGAAATAAAAAAAGAATAATAACCAGTAAGACTCCCTAATCGGGAGATAAGCGACCGTCACGTCGCATACACAAATTTTAGAAGGCAATGGTAGCCAATCAGGAGGGAATATGGGAAATGGGACGGATCCATGTTCATGACATGACTTTAGAGATACTGTGTACTGTGTCCAAAAATGTGTTTTGTAAAAATCGGCCTGATGGTGGCGCTAGAAGAGTACCATGTGAGAAATCAGGTTGTGATTTCCCATCCAAGGAGTGTGTGTGCAAAGTTTGGCATCGATAGGGCCAACGGTGGTGGAGATAAGAGTATGGCCAAAAGTGTGACGTGACGTGACGGACAGACAGACATACGGCCCTGTTATCACGTCCAGGGATGTGTTAGCTGGTTACCATGGTAACCAGATAAACAGGTGCTGCGACGGCCTCTGGTGAGCGAGAAAACTTCATATCCCATAATGCAACTCGGCTGCCATCATCAGGAAGCGTGTAATCTCCATAGGCTCCTATTCATTTGCACTGCAAAGAAACGGTCTGGATCTGAAAGGTTTGGGAACCACTGCAGTTGGCTATCTAACATTTGCAAGCAATGTGAATTCATGTAGAACAGCTCATCAACACATCTGGCTTCTGGAGGAGAAACTGCATCATGGGAATGAGTTAAATGGTGTATGTGTTATTGTTTCATGTATAGTGATTTGGGGGGAGTTGGTGATGACTATGTTTTGGGTTATAACATAGAGCAGGGGTCCTCAACGTTTTCAGGCCAAGGACCCCTTAGTTGAGAGCAGGCTCGGGGTGAGACCAATTTTCAGCCCGGGGATTTGCAACAGACCGGCCCTCATGCGAGCGCGCAAAGCGCGCGAGCAAAAAAATTGTAGCATTATTTATTAATTAATTGTCGAAATTGAGCATTATTTATTAATTAATTGTCAATATTTGCAACTGCTCCTGTACTGTAGGAAGTGAGGGACAGTTCAATTTATTCCAATGGGGCAAATGGATTATGTTCTCAATTGTCCCATTGGAATACATTGAAACAAAAGTCACTGCTCCCAACAGGAGCAACTGCAAATTATGAAAATCCCACCTCTCATTTAGATAAAAGTAGATGAGAAAATAGGGTTCAGTTTGAAAAATATCAAAGTTCCCCTTGACACTCTGAACTAAGTTTGTAGAGCTATTACAGCAAACACTAATATTTCTAAAAGAGAAACATAATTTGCAAAGCAGATACTGTTTCACACTGTATATCTATTTGGACACAAGGTACAAATGAGGTAGGTTACAGACTCACAGGCTGGCTCTGACCACATGGCACATTCTTGTGAACATTCATAGTGAGCCTGTAACAAAAACCTTACAAGAAGCCATTCACATTATGTCTGCACTGGAAGACGCTATATAAGGCACATATAAATTACCCACTTGTGTTCAATGCATGGTTTGGCTTGCTTGCTGCACTTGTTGGGAGTCACTGAATTGTCATGTGGGTAAATCAGTTAGAAGAGCATTTGAACCTTAATGGCTAATGAACAAACATGAGCACATCATGATGAGATGCATTGAGAGCTTGAACACCATGTAGGCCTATGGGTATTGTTTAAGGTATCATCCAATGATATCATTACTATAAAAGCATTTGGTTTCAGTTAAATTTAAGCTGAAAACAAGATAAACAAATGCATGAATGAAATGAAATGCATGAAATGGAAACTCTTGTGGAAACATTCAAATAAACATCCAAATCATTGCAACCAAGATGCATTATACAATGTAACATATTATTGACATATGTGTCCCAATCTCCCCAGGAGCCAGTCATTGCAATTTTTTTCATTTTCATTTTTTCATTTCATTTGAAAGCTGGGGATCATAGCTACAAAATGATATATTGGTTGTGGAGATTGACCCAACAGTTTTGAAGATATGGCTTATAGAATGATGCCATGCTGAAATAGTACTTTTGAGATATTCAAGTTTTAAATAAATTTCTAACCTGCAATGACCTGACTCCGCCACATGGGGAGCAATCTTCAATTCAATCTTCAATTCAAAGAAGCTTTATTGGCATGAGAACACAAACGTTTACACAGTGGTGGAAAAAGTACCAACATTTTATAATAAAGTAAAGTATCAATTCTGCAATGTAGAATCACTCTGTTACAAGTAAAAGTCCAGAATAAAAAATTTACTTGAGTAAAAGTACAAAAGTATTGGTATCCAAATGTACTTAATCTTAAAGTACCAAAAGTAAAAGTACAAAATGTTTGAAAATAGCAGATCTACAAGCTCACAACGCGTCGCACCGCAATGCGTTGTGAGCTTGTAGATCGTCTATTTTCAAATAGCCTTGGTATAACATAGGGCTAAAGTGGTTTATGTATGTTTTAAACTTTAGTTATTGCTCTCTAAAAAGATAATGCCACAACAGCATCTCAAGCATTATTGGGCTAAATGTAAAGACGCTACAGTGCGCCAACCGTGAAGCAGTTTAACCAATTTGCTACATACGTCTACACAAACGGTCAGATTACAAAGATAAATTGCTTAGTGAAGGCTCACAGATGTCACCATAGGGTACGCTCCAGCAGAATGTCCCGTAATGATCGTATTATTTAATGAGGAGCATTTTAATCCGATCGGTCGTCGTTTCCTTAAAAAGGTATTAATGTATCTAAGTGCAGTACACCTCGCAACCGATGGGGTCGCATGGCTGAAAAACAACAGAAAATGGCATCTGATCGGATTAAAATGCAGTTTATTAAACAATACGAAAGATACGGGTAATTCTGCTTGAGCGTACCATACTGTGACATCTGTGAGACTTCAGTAAGCACGTTATCTTTGAAATATGAAGGTTTTTGTAGACGTACGTAGCAAATAGGATTAACTGCTCAACACGAGGTTGAAGTGAATTCATTACGTGTGCAACAGGGCTAACTGTGCTAAATGTAGCATAATCAGTGTTTGTTTGTGTAACTTCAGTCAGAAGGATTATTTGACCTGATAATAAAACACAATCTACAGGCTTAACCGCCTCGCGTTGTGAGCTTGTAGAAGAGAGCAACAATAGAGTTGGGTCACGTTTTATTTGTTTATAGCCTGCAGCTAGCGCTGCAGCTAGCGCTAGCTAACGCTAGCTAGCGTTAGCCGTTAGCCACTCATAGCCAGTCAACCAGAATAGTCTACTCTAAAGTCAACTTTCCGACGGCGAGTGAACGATTGCATTCCATCCATGTTTTCTTGGCTGTCAATTTATTGTCCAAAAAAACAAACACCCTGAACGTTAGAATTAGATAGTTTAGGACGACACTGATCTATTCAATGCTAAGCTAACTCAGTGACAAAGGAAGCTTCCGCACCGGAGCTTCACAGAAGACAAACGCATACGTCACAGACGCCTCCAGGCAGGAACGGATCATTTCACCAGCGTAGAAGAAGAAACAGCGGAAGAACGGCGGAAGAATAATAAATAATAATACACAAAATCATACATTACGTGGTTAATAATTGTTCATTTGGAACACACGTGGCATTAAATTAATGGGATAAATACTGTGGGTTGCAACGCTAAGTAATGGAGTCCCGATATTACCGCATTT
Source organism: Nannobrachium achirus (assembly GCF_963921795.1). Classification (NCBI taxonomy): domain Eukaryota; kingdom Metazoa; phylum Chordata; class Actinopteri; order Myctophiformes; family Myctophidae; genus Nannobrachium; species Nannobrachium achirus. Next base: position 67,020,626 of record NC_137815.1, on the reverse strand, counting down.
GGCTACAAACGGCTAACAAAGGCTGGCTAGTTAGCATTTTAGCTAATATAAACTGGGAGGACTAACAGAATTATGTACCGATCTCTCACATTAATTAAAAAAAGTCTTATTTACATGCAGAGTTAAGCTCTGGCGTTTAAGTGAAATGTAGCCTAGATATTATGAGATGCTGTTGTGGCATTAAAAAAAAAAGAGCAAAAAAAAAAAAAAAAATTATTTTGGCTACAGGGAATAATGACAGTCCCCGAGATGACTAGCTGCTGGGGGTGCTGGGACACATATTAACATGTCATTTAGTGCAAACATTGTTTCACAATGTAGATTTATACTGTCAGGAACTGGTGGTGTTGTAGGACTCATGTGCAGGAACTCAGACAAGGCAGCAGTTGAAGGTCACAAACTTAAGTTTACTGATAAAAGGCATTGAATAATACAACTCACAGAAACATTGACAATAACTGCACTCAAGGCAGGTAATGGTGCTAACACCAGCTTGGACAAGAAAAAAAGGCAAACAATGGGGGTACATTTATTATAATCACATTTTTGTCTTAGGAATGCAACAAATAAAAAATAAAAAACAACATTATTGAACTCAAGTCTCCATGGTGAGTAATCAATAGAAGAAAAGTCATTTTGGGGGTGAAATACGCCTTTAACATCACAAATAGCAAAGTTCCTCCCCAAACTGGACATTCAGTGAGCAATCTTACCTGCAACCCCCTCTGTCACATCATGGCTGGCTACTGCTGGTGTCCTCATCACTGGTGTCCATGCAGGTAATGGTGCTAACACCAGCTTGGACAAGAAAAAAAGGCAAACAATGGGGGTACATTTATTATAATCACATTTTTGTCTTAGGAATGCAACAAATAAAAAATAAACACCAGCTTGGACAAGAAACAAAGTTTTGCATAAGGTCCAATGTCTTACCATGATGACTCATCATCATGCCAAGATTATTTGCTTTTCATGTCATGCCAATTAATTAACCAGCAGCTTTATGGGCACTAACTTCGGTAACTTGTCATTTTTCATATATGCATAAAACGTTCACCTCCACTCTACACATGCAAACATGCATTCTATTTCTAAAAACAACAGTAGGCCTATGTTCATTGTGAATGAGCCATGAGGCGGGCTAAAAAATACAGATCTATATAAAAAATAACAGTGGTTTGTACATAATTTGACTAGCTAAACAACTTAAACACAGTGCTACTCCCACCTTGTGCTGGCTCTGGCTGTAAAGTTTGGCTTGTACTTGGTGGAACTGGGTCTTCGTCATGGTTCACGTCTTCAACTAGCAAAAAATCAGTGTAAAAATTAAAACAATGCGACATATTAGAAAATAGTATATAGGCCTACTATAATGTCAACCTAAAAACTTGTTTTTCTTGTAGTCACTCAGCACATTAACAAAGCCTCACCCTCACTCGACCTGTTCACTCTTTTAATGCATAAATCAATAACTTTACAATATGTCAACAAACGCCAAAATTGACTGTCAGTGAGTGACTGGCTAACGTTAGCTGTACTCAGTCACAGGCAGCTAGCCAAAGTTTGGCAACCTGTGGCTGCACTGTTATTGTTTGGCTTAGTTTGGCTGCCAGCCCAGTACAGCCTGGGCTGGCTAACATTAACGTTAGTACTAGTAGTTAAGTTAACACAGGATAAGTGTATATTTACCTGTCTCCTGTTGGACACGGACACGCTTGGGGAAAAACGTGTCGAGTTTGTGACATTTGGCTGCAGATGCTTCTGCAGCTTTCCTTTTTCGCAGTCTTTCCTTTTCTGCTCCTCCCAACCCCTTCTTCTTGTCCATCATCCATGCATGGCAGTTCGCGGCTGCCCTTAGCTCACTAAACCCTTAGTAGTATATTTCTAGTAACGAAATTGTTTGGTACAACGGCCGGCGTCGTCGCATAACTCGGCTCGGCTCGTAGCCAGCTGCAGCCACTCCACTCGTAATCATTGTGGGCTGGGAGGCTGCGAGTGTGGTGGTAGTACCTCCCTACAACAACTAGATGGGGCTGTTTCTCATTTTAATAGAGTAACTGCTGTTTCTGCTGTCTACATTATTACCAGCATATAAAATGCATATAATAATAACATACACCACAGTGACCTCACAGCGGCCGCTCGCTGCGACTCGTCCGTCCGGCCCAGCGTGGAAATCCCCGGTTCCCCAGACGCTCACGCCGACGGTGGTTGAGAGAGAGAGATGAAGCAGGGACCCCCTCTACATATTGTATAAATGTGTGATGCAGATTTTCATAGATTTCACATATATATTCATAAACCTGTTTGACAGCACTGTCATCAGACTATGTTGGATTCGTGTTTAGTTAACTTGACCTTTCACTCTGTACTTGGTCTGCTCTTTTTGACCTCTACACCAAACCTATTTGCTGAAAATAGCCGATCTACAAGCTTTCAACGCCTCGCGCTGCGAGGCGCTGAGAACTTGTAGATCTGCTATGTTTGGCTAAAGTTCACCTCAGAATAGGGATGCCAGGGTTCAAGTTGTTAATTTAAAAGAATGATCCTACCTGGTTGGTGCCCCCCCCCCCCCCCCCCCCCCATAGTAACTCACCTCCATTCTGTAGTGAGTGTCCTATTGCCATGGCTGCTCCTTCTGAGAATATATTCCCGGTCATTACAACACTGTCAAAATGCCTCTGGCATGATTGCACTGACTATTGTACAATACAGTATTATTATTTCACTTACAGGTACTGACTTAAAACTAAGTGATTGCAGTATATTCAGAAATAGAAATAAGGTATAAAGTCAACATAAAAATTATGTTGACTTTATATCTTTGTTGTGATATTTGTTATGTAAGGAGTATGATATAATTTACTGGAGGTGCCTCTAGAGGGCACAGTGTTATTTTCCACTGTTTCTGTACTGTGCAGCTTTGACCTTAGTGGTGGGGGCAGCTATCTTAGGTCAGAACTCTGTTGTTTGTCTGCAAGGTAGGAGCAAAATCCACTCTCTCTGATCAATCCACTTGATACAAGTAGTTATATAAGCCATCCATGTATTTTGATTGATAAATATTGCTGGGAAGTATATTGTTGTGCCCCTCGGGTTATTTGTAAGGATGGATGCGGATATTTGAGGTAGTTTACTGATAGAAGTGTGGCCATATATGTTTGAACCTGAATGAATGTGTTATATACTGTAAGTGTAGCCGCAAATTGCAACACTATATTTTTTATAATCGGATGAATCTAGGGTTGCAATACCTCCCATAGGCAGCCGATGCATCAAAACGTTTTTTTGCTATCTGATTGTGTTAAACGACGTCAAACTGTTTGTTTGAGAAAAATCCACAGTAGACATGTTAGGAGCTACTTTCTATCCAAGAAATTTGGTTCAGGTGATCATTTTTTCTAAGTCCTGCAGTTTGGAAGCGCTCGTGGAAAATCCCTCAACGGTCCTGTAACCACCTGGTTCTAAATGTCACATTATGCAGGAGGCAGCGGGACATGGCGTTATAGAAGACGAGCGCTTCCGAAGTTCAACACTTAGAAAATAAACCATATCTGCTCGGATTTCTTGACAGAAAATAAATCATAACAATTATACGGTGGATTTTTCAGAAACGAACACTTTGCAGATAGCAAGAGTAAATTCCAAGCTTTCCATAGAGCCACAATATTGGTGAGTTTGAAGTCGTTTAATACAATCAGATAGCAAAAAACTGTTTGATGCATTGGATCCCTATGGGAGGTATTGCAACCCTAGATTCATCCGATTATAAAAAATCTAGTGTTGCAATTTGCGGCTACTGTAAGTGCAGCAGATAAGCTATTTCTGTTTTGTAATGCACTGTAAAATTAGGTTTAATAACTGTGAGCAATGCAGTTCTGTGAATTTCTGACATTATTGCAATATTACTATTGTGAATAGTAAAAAGAGAACTTTGTTGTTTCTCTGCAAGGTGACACAACGCAGAGTCTGGTCTGAGACAGAGTGTGGGACTATAAACCATACCAGAGCTAAGGACAATCTGATTTGGGTTACAGTTATGTGTGATATTACACATTATGGCTTTTAAAAACATCTTCATCCCCAAGACTGAAAGTGAATTCAGTGCCACCCTTGGGACCAGGCTCATTAAAGCATGCCAGCACTCATGCCATGGGCATACCATGCTTAAAAAAAGGTTCCATGACCCAAATTGAGCCCTGATGTACAAGTTGAGAAACTCTAATATACACTACAAAGACCGTCTGAGAAAGGGCATGGGTTTTCACTTCAGCCTCAATGCTGGCACAAGCCCTGCGAAAGAAATAATAATCCTGCAGCCGTCTTTGGGCCTCAGCTCTTCAATAATTCAACCACTCTTGCATAAATGTAAGGGAGACATGGCTCTGCATTTCATTCTTTTGTCTTATATGCTGCTTCCAAAGCCATAACCAGCTCCTTCAGGGGAACACGCCTGCATGGTGGCCACCATACTGTGCTGTGGAATGTATTCCCATTGTCTTCTCATGCAAGCTCTCTCACCACCATGCACCATAGTGAATAGCTCTCTCACCACCATGCACCATAGTGAATAGCTCTCTCACCACCATGCACCATAGTGAATAGGCTGTATGCACAGCAGCCATATTGGAGAGAAGTTGGGACTCTTCTCGCTTCCTTCAAAGTTGTTACCAGTCTGTACAATTACAATTTACAATTTAGGCATTTAGCAGACGCTTTTAATCCAAAGCGATTTACAATAAGCAGTTAATACATCACAGATATATGTCAGTAGGCCTACATCAACAACAATATAACAATGCATAGGAATATCAATCTAGAAAACGACATAGATAGACCACGCACCTAATCAGTAAAAAACCTTTTTAAACCTAAAAATGCTATCTGGCTTCATATGATCATTGAGGGAAAGGGGGAGTGTTACAGTAGTAACCCCCCCCCCCATAACTCTGAGAGTGACCATTTATGGGTCCATTTGGAGGGGTCCACACTTTGAGACCCACTGGTGTAGCAGAGTGTTTCTGCTAACATGCACAATATCAGCACCCTGGCTCTGTTTGACCAGAATGGGACAGAGCCTGCATTAGTTTTATTGTTAACACCTGTGAAGGAAGTGAGAAGAGACCCAGCTTCTCTCCAAATAGGCATATAGACGTGACCGGAAGATTGGACGTCACTAGAGCACATTGTGTTAGTGTCGTGGGCATAATGCTACAATTTATTTTAGATTTGGCATTTAGCAGAAGGTCTTATCCAGGGCGACTTACAAAGTGTGAGATCAGAGTAAATGGCACGAACCCTTGTCAACAAATTACAGGGTAATTAACTGGTCACATGAGCAGAGTGCAAAGAAAAACGATTTAGTGCTTCAAAGTAACCAGGATACGGGGTAAAACATCACGACTTGCATCTGTCTACACAACATGTTGTGGGTTCATTCAAGTCCATTGCTTTTGTTTTTCGAGATAATACCTGTTAAATGTTACCTGTCCACTTCGTGCCTTGTGACACATACGGCACTTCCACTTTTCACGGTCAGCTGTTGCAGTCCTCACTTTAAACCAAGGGTCTTCAACGGGGGGTCCGGGACCCCTAGGGGGCCCTCGGAGTTACTACAGGGGGTCCTCCAAATCTTTGTGTGATAGAAACTTTTCCTCCCTTTTTTATAAGCGTGCACTTGAACCCTATTGTCCATATTCTGAGTAGGGGTGTCTTCTAAAAATCGACGAATCGACGCGTCGTTTTAAGCCCCGGGAATCGACGCCAATTGTTTGAGTCGAAGCGAAAATATATATTTTTTTATATCACCAGTTAGCCTACTACTGCCAGTACTGCGGTGCACTGCTGGACTGGTGGTGTCATGTACTTCCAATGAGAAGTAGCAATTGGCGAACAGTTATTTATTGTCTCGCACCAGCGTCGGGTTGAAAGTGAGACGGAACGGCCAGAACGGTTCAGACCGCCGCTTCGTTAAAACATTCAGAGCCGGGACAGTGTTCCGTTAAGAGGAGGAAGCACGCTGTCAAAATCCCATATTAAATAACCTGCCACAGCACAAACGCGCGTCCACAAAGTAGTAAACAATCTTCTAAAGTCAAATTAACATACACAAGTGTAGGCTACAAGTTACATTTTCTAATTAAAGTGCTTCTGAATTGTTCCAGTGTTGTAATCCATGATGAATGATTGTGTTTCGCTGTGTTTGCGTCCATGACATGTCCACACTGCTGGCTCAAGCGGGAGCTGTGCCTCCACCTGTTTATGATCCTTTTCTGAAATTAATCCGTTCTCGACACTGACTCATTACTCTGTCAGTGCTCTGTGTCCCGCGACTGCGGACTGGATCCCATCGTTCATTTAAAAGAGCCGTTCAAGAGAGCGGAATCGTTCGCGAATGTCTCATCTATACTGCACGCTGCCGAGAGACGGGGCAGAGTTGAAACAGCGGAGATGTTTTATTTGTTTTAACGGTGTGTTATAACTCTATGGTTGTACACTGCTATGCAGATAACATTTGTGCTCGCGCACCGATATCACCGAAAACACTGTGTATTCAATTCATCTCTTAATGTATTATTCTATTATGTTGACGTGGTTTAAAGCAACACTTTTTTTTTTCTTTTTTTTACACAAAGTAGACTATAAAACGATTCGTCGACGCGTCGGATTAACCCCCGCGACTCGAGTCGACTTCATAAATCCTGTGTCGAAGACAGCCCTAATTCTGAGAGTCAAAAATAGCAGATCTACAAGCTCACAACGCCTCACACTGCGAGGCGTTGCGACTCTGCGAGGTGTTGTGAGCTTGTAGATCGGCTATTTTCGGCATTGTCGACATGTCACGTTTGCAAAAGGAAAAAAATAAGGAAAACAATAATAGCTTGAATTTGCAACACATTATAAAACTACAGTTGGTGCCAGAAGATGATTTTTAGGGTGTATGAAAATGTCACTGTGAATAGTTAGTGCATGGTTGTTTTGAATTACAGATCAGAAGGATAAAAACAAAGAACACCTGTTTTTTTTTGTTTACCTTTGTGGCAACAACTGTAGAAGGACTCTTAGCAGCAGCAGCAGCACTACATTATACACTATAGTCCATTATTCCATTACTATATTCCACACTTAACTCCCTTCTGAACACTACAACACTACTTACAGCACAACAGGATCGGTTGTGAAAGATGTACTTTGTCTGTCAGTGGCATACAGTATCTCATCATGAATCCCTCTACTAGCCAAAAAGACTTAAAGGCTCAATGCTATAAAGACACCAGCTCCCTACCTACAGCTATTGCTTCTGTATTTGCATGATCCACCTTTCACCAGCTGTTGTCACATAATGCTTATCACACTATGTCCCTGCTTATCCACCAGCTCCCTATTGTTGTGGGATGTGACAATTACCATACCTTCTAGTTTACCATTCTACAGATGTTGTCCCACTTTTACTGCTTTTGTCGCTGTACCACAGCTGCACTTTTGTGCCGACCCCAAATAAATTGTTTGGAAAAGTCAGGTTTTGTAGTTTTGTCAGGAATGAAAGCACAAATGAGCAATTTGTATGTTTTGTGAGGGATGGAGAGGTGTTAAAGTCACAATGTGTCCTTTTGTTGTCTGTCCAACACGCTGGCAGGGTCATGGAAACTATAAATGACTTCTCCACACAACACTATCCACAAGGCAGAAGTTCACTTAGTACTTGTTCACAGCCCACTAGCAAAACACAATGAAAATTGAAAATAAATTAAAAACTGGAGAAGAATAAGAAACTAGAAATGACAACAGTCATTATGGTTGCACTTGTCGTTTTCTTCAGCTTCCCAGTCAGATTACTGGACTTGTACTTGTAACAGAGTGTTTCTGCATCGCATTATTGATACTTTCACTTTACCTAAGTTAAAAAATAAAAACAGTTTTTTCCCCTTGCAATATTGCTAATAAATCACATTGTGTTTATGAACATCTTCTCTCGACAAATCGAGCTCCTAGTATTGCAAATCAATGTTTCAGATAGCTTATCTCCTGTGCATTATCTAGCGAGCTGTTTGCTAATGAATGGGAATTTTCCCTGCAAAAATTAAATACCTCATTGAACTCTCAAGTCTTTGAATTGCATTGGACACACTTGCATGGCAGTCAGCCAGCAACAGCTGTTGCACGTGTCTCCTGTGGTGTGTTTATCCTGTAGTTTTACTACAGGCTGCTGCAGTGTACTGTATATTCTCTTACATGTTGTACCAACACAACTCAAGGAAGACAGACACTAAAACCCAGAATAAATGGATATCAGGCCATTCATCATACATAACATCAGTTAGTGTACAAGTGTATAATTAATGTATAATTTCCAAAGCCATTACACTTGAACAGCTGTTATAATCAGTTTGTTTGTACAGTAAATGCATGTAATCGATGCAGTTGCTCTAGCAGCCATAGGCCTACTGCAGAAATAAAACTCTGAATACCATTATCACCATGTTTGTCCATGCTAGCCGTGTGCTCTGTGATATTTCTTTGTTAAAACTAGAAAAATATTGTTCCTTCGAAACAATTGTGGGCTCGCTTCAAGCCAGAAAACAATGGCTATAAAAGCACAAAATGTCAAGATCGCAGGCAGTGCTCTCTTTGACGTTACTGACGTCAAAGATTGGTCCATTTTGTTCCAAAAATGTGTTGTGCAAAAGTTGACCCGCTGGTGGCGCTATAACAGGCCAATGTGAGAAGGTTAGTATCTGTTCCTTGACCTATTGGGAACGCACATCCCAGGCTGTGTTCATGATTTGAGGTGTTTTTGGCTTTGGCCACTTTATCGCTGCTTGCAGCTATATTTATTATTATTATTTTATATTTTTTTTGTGTGCACTTAATAGGCATGTTAGATAAAGGTCCTTAGATTGCGTGTAGAATGTTTCATGCAAATTGCAAAAAAAATCCTAGAATAAAAACGGGTTTAAGCGTTTTACAAACTGCTCAAAATTATATAGCGCCCCCCTTTGGCCATTTGGGGTAAGATTGGTTTCAGTGATATTTGAACTAACCCTCTACACTATTTTGTCATGAAAATGTGACTTTGCATGTATGTTTTAGAGGCAGAAGAATAATTTGCATAAAAATGCAATATTGTTTGAATTATTTAAAAAAGCATGTTTCAATGTTAAAGAAATCCGATCTGACAGATCTTTAGATATCGGTCCAAAGTTCACGTAAAAAAAGTTTTGTGCACGTGACGCGAAAATTCCAGAATAAAAGCGGGTTTACGCGTTTTACAAACTGCTCAAAATGGCGGAAAATTGAAGGGCGGAGCTTACTTAACAACGACACAGATGTCTTCCGCTTGAGTCAAAGCACGCGTGTAACAAGTTGCATGTCTTCAAACGAAACGAGTCATGACTTATGCCCGTTTGAAGTTTGAATTTTCAGACACTTCGTATAGCGCCCCCCTTTGGCCGATGGGAATAAAATTGGTTTCAGTGATACTTTGACTAACCCTCCACATCTTTGCCAAATGCCATGAACGTGTAACTTTGCATGTATGATTTAGAGGCTGAATAATAATTTGCATAAAACCGCAATATATATTGAATTATTAAAAAATCATTATTTAACGTACAAACTTCTCACCACATAGCCTGTGTAGATATAGGTTCAAAGTTCATGTGAAAAAAGTTTTGTGCACTTGACGCGAAAATCCCAGGAGGAGATAGATTTTTACTGTTTTTCATATAATTCCGAATTGTGGGAGACCTAAAGGTCAGAGGTCAAAAGTTAGAGGGTAAGAGTTGTTCGGCATGAGGAGACGCATAAGTGTATACAGGTTTCATGGCTGTATGTATAACACAGCATGAGCTATACCTGTTCAAAGATCGCACTTTCGAAGGCTTCCTACAGCGCCACCATTTGGCCGATTGCTATAATAAATAATAGCACACTTCGCCACTGTAAACTGAACACATTGATGTTTTTATTTTCATTTTCTTACTAAGTATGTAGGAGTAGAAAGGAACCGAAGTTTTGAGGAGAACTTGATATGCCTGATAGATAAATAACTAGAAAAATATTGTTCCTTCGAAACAATTGTGGGCTCGCTTCAAGCCAGAAAACAATGGCTATAAAAGCACAAAATGTCAAGATCGCAGGCAGTGCTCTCTTTGACGTTACTGACGTCAAAGATTGGTCCATTTTGTTCCAAAAATGTGTTGTGCAAAAGTTGACCCGCTGGTGGCGCTATAACAGGCCAATGTGAGAAGGTTGGTATCTGTTCCTTGACCTATTGGGAATGTGCTTGCAGGATTTCACGCACATCCCAGGCTGTGTTCATGATTTGAGGTGTTTTTGGCTTTGGACACTTTATCGCTGCTTGCAGCTATATTTATTATTATTATTTTATACTTTTTTTGTGTGCACTTCATAGGCATGTTAGATAAAGGTCCTTAGATTGCGTGTAGAATGTTTCATGCAAATTGCAAAAAAAATCCTAGAATAAAAACGGGTTTAAGCGTTTTACAAACTGCTCAAAATTATATAGCGCCCCCCTTTGGCCATTTGGGGTAAGATTGGTTTCAGTGATATTTGAACTAACCCTCTACACTATTTTGTCATGAAAATGTGACTTTGTTTGTATGTTTTAGAGGCAGAAGAATAATTTGCATAAAAATGCAATATTGTTTGAATTATTTAAAAAAGCATGTTTCAATGTTAAAGAAATCCGATCTGACAGATCTTTAGATATCGGTCCAAAGTTCACGTAAAAAAAGTTTTGTGCACGTGACGCGAAAATTCCAGAATAAAAGCGGGTTTACGCGTTTTACAAACTGCTCAAAGTGGCAGAAAATCGAAGGGTGGAGCTTACTTAACAACGACACAGATGTCTTCCGCTTGAGTCAAAGCACGCGTGTAACAAGTTGCATGTCTTCAAACGAAACGAGTCATGACTTAAGCCCGTTTGAAGTTTGAATTTTCAGACGCTTCGTATAGCGCCCCCCTTTGGCCGATTGGAATAAAATTGGTTTCAGTGATACTTTGACTAACCCTCCACATCTTTGCCAAATGCCATGAAAGTGTAACTTTGCATGTATGATTTAGAGGCCGAAGAATAATTTGCATAAAACCGGAATATATATTGAATTATTAAAAAATTATATTTCACTTTAAAAGAAATCCGCCGAGATTAGTTTGACCGTATTGGTCCAAAGTTCATGTGAAAAAAGTTTTGTGCACTTGACGCGAAAATCCCAGGAGGAGATAGATTTTTACTGTTTTTCATATAATTCCGAATTGTGGGAGACCTAAAGGTCAGAGGTCAAAAGTTAGAGGGTAAAAGTTGTTCGGCATGAGGAGACGCATAAGTGTATACAGGTTTCATGGCTGTATGTATAACACAGCATGAGCTATACCTGTTCAAAGATCGCACTTTCGAAGGCTTCCTACAGCGCCACCATTTGTCCGATTGCTATAAAAAATAATAGCACACTTCGCCACTGTAAACTGAACACATTGATGTTTTTATTTTCATTTTCTCACTAAGTATGTAGGAGTAGAAAGGAACCGAAGTTTTGAGGAGAACTTGATATGACTGCCTGCCTGATAGATAAATAATGACAATATCTAAAGTGTGCTCGCCTTATAGGCGAGCCCACAATGACAATATCTAGAGTGTGCTCGCCTTATAGGCGAGCCCACAATAAGTGCTAAGTTGCTCTATATTCTGACAGTAGTCATTATTGTTTACTATGAAAACAGGCACATCTTGTCCACGTATCCGTGTATCTCTGAAGGCCAGGCCTGACATTGTGGTTCCCCTGACACATCACTGTGACATCACAGGTGACATCACCTATGTAAAAGTCCATATATGGGTATTCCCCAGAATTCCTTTTATGCCATATGAAGATCCCCGATATCACTGGCCAGATGACCAAAACATGGTCCATATCTGTGTGGCTGGTTCAGATAGGGATCTCCATGTAAAAGGGATTGTATGTTGTGATGTCATGGGAACCACTCTAACAGAATCCCTCTTATGCCCATATATGGAGATCCCTGATGTCATCAATATTAAGCCCAAATCTAACAGGACTTCATATGGGAATGCCCAAATATGGAGGAAGACAGACCATATCTGTGTGGCGGGTTCAGAAAGGGATATCCATGTATAGGCATAAAAGGGATGTACCCTATACAGTACATGGATCTCCATATGTACCAGGGGTCTCCATATGGATAACTGGTCCGATATACATCACTGGCCAGATGGCCAAGAATTGGCACAACCTCGCCCTTTAGGGATAGGTTGCATGTCGCCCTGAGGCGTCTTACTAGTTATAGAATGTTTGTTCAGTAACAGGGGTCTCCCTTCGCTCCTGGATCTCATCAGGATGAGAACTCAAACAGGATACAGGATAAACTAGAAAAAGTGTGGTTACCGTCTTACCACTAGAATTTTCACCATTCAAGTCAATGGGGAAAATGTATTCAGTGAATACATTTTCCCGATTCGATACATATCACGATACATGGTTGACGATACGATACATGGACGATATTGGTTCATTCATGGTGATACGATACGATTCGATTTTAATGATTTAAAATCAATATAGTAACTATTTAGCAAAGACAATAAATCTGTGTGAAAGGTGTGGATAGTGCAGTTTTTTAAGGGAAACATGTATTATTATGGATATAAATAAGTAAACACTGTGATTATCTGCCAAATACATGGTCATTGTATATTGACAAACCTTCACCTTGACATGAACCCAGAGATTTCACACATTTATCGATAGTCCAGTATAGCTATATGGAAAGGAAAAGTAATTAAACCCCTCCTTTAAATGTTTTCTTCTTAAAAATGCTAAATACAATGCACAAGTAGGTAGTATCGATACAATCGATTCTTTGCACTGCCGATTCGATACGATACAAAATAAAACAATACGATTCGATTTTAACTGTTTTCATTTCGATATACTTCGATTTGTTAAGTTAAAAACGATATTTCGATACAGTTACTATATCGTTACACCCCTAGTATTCACTAATAAATTAATGGACATATATGGAGATCCTTTGTCTGTTGCAAATTATTTGCACAAAAATAGAAGATCTACAAGCTCGCATTGAGTGCGGCGCTGTGAGCTTGTGTATCTGCTATTTTTTTTAATAGTGTTAAGAGGTCAGATCGGAGGGCCATTGAACACTTTCAAAATGTTCAAATGGGCTCCGGTGCCTAAAACGTTTGGAACCACTGGTCTAGAGAATTACTAATGTCTTACCAGCAAGGAAAATGTTTATGTTTTCATTCATACACCATGTAAATTATAACGGTTTGAGATTACAGTATGTGATTAAATACAAAATGAAAGAGTATGGGGGGAACTACTGTAGCACATTTATTTTTGCTACACTTTGGTGCCTGCCTCAAAATCCCACAACAATCCAAATCACATTTGGAACTGAGCAAGGGAAACAAATATAACACCAGAAGTGCTTATGTGTCCATCTGTCCCCTCAGAGCGGCCCAGATCTTTTTTCTTTTTTTGTGATGTCAGCAATTGGTTTACCATTGACCCAAATGCTGTATTTGGCTACCACTCAGTTCCCACAAGAGCCTCTGAAAGGGGGAACAGAGACTGGTTTTGTACTGTGAAGATCTCCTCCTCCACAATGCAGCACACAGCCTGCTGTGGGGGATGAGGAGAGCTCTGAACTGCGTGGGGAGAGATGCATGGTTAGAGATATGGGGGGGGGGGGGGGGGATCTGAGTTACTAGGGCCCAAGGTGGAGGGGCCTTCATTATTTTATGCTTTTTTTGAAAAGTCGTGAAAATGTGTGAAAATCTTTGAATATATGTATTTTTTAAGCAAACATTTGTAACTCAAATTTTGCTTCTGGAACTAAATATTTTGAGATGGGGGTGCGTGGCCGAAGTCAGGTGAAAACCTTGTATGTCCAAAACCACTGTGCGGTTGAGGACAGGATTGAGGACATGAGGACACACAAGTCAAGTGTAGAAAGCAGCTATCACCGCTCCAAAAATGTAAACAAATACGTCAATAGGTCAGTTCACTTTTTTATTTTCAAACCATGTGAGAAGGTCATCTTCTATCACTGGTAAACATATGGTAACATTTTACTTCACCAAATTGGAGAAATCTCTCTTCACAATCACCTACTGTACATAATAAGCATTATTTTAAAGAAATTGCTTACAAGTCAATGCTTCTCTTACTTTGAATTCTATTTCTTTTTTTTTCTTGACTTGACAAGTGCGCTTATTATTGCTCAGACAATCACTTGTACAAACGTCAAGCTTTACTTACAGAAGACTTTATAAGCTCCATTTATACTGTATCTATACTGTATGCTATCTGGAGGGTCTTTACTTTACATGTACTGTATCTATCCACAACTTTCCAACGTCCCATCGTGCATTGCTCAGAAAGTGTGCGGCAGCTTCCGGCGCCGCAGCCGAGTGTGATCTACAAGCTCACAACGGTTGCATCTGCGACGCGACGTGAGCTTGTATGTCTGCTGTTAACCGGAAGTGTCCCGCAGATAATGCTACAGTAAATTCTTGCGGGAACGGGTGGATACTGTACGGCCGGCTATCTGGAGGGTCTTTTCCACAGTCATGCAACCACAAGCAACGTCTCGTTTCCTGGAACAGCTTTAATTAATTTATCCTCCATGACGTAAGTGTCCAAGATTGCAGGGATAACATAAGAGAGTTCTATTCAAGGGTCAGTTTACACTTTCAAAAGGTCAAGTTGCAGTATGACTCATCGAGAGATGATTCATCATGTTGCTCGTTATCTGGTGTGAACGCTCAATCAAATCAACTAAACCCCTGTGCAGTCTAATTGGCTCTGGATTAAACAGGACCTGTCCTATGCCACAGCTTCATTTGTCAGTGTCACAAAAAGGTCACGGCCACTTGTATGTCAGTGGTGGAAAAAGTACTCAAACGGTTTACTTAAAGGGATGTCTCACTTTCAAAAAACGCTTTTGGCCATTTTATCGTCTAATCAGGCTTTTATGAACACCCTGGACAGTTTTTAATTTGCTTGATTCAATATTTAGATATTTTATGAAAATGTTACCAGGCTCCTCCCCATATACACACCCATTGTAACTTCAAACTCCATTTTAACCACAATAATGTTTTCCATTTATTTTAAAGTTATCGAAAAAACACAGCCAGCTCACGTATTAGGACATTGGGTGATAATATTACAGTTGCTATGTCAAGTGGCAAATTACTTTCAGAAACTATTTGTATTGTTTAAGCTTCTAATAAATTCATGCAAATTAACAACAGTTCATTTTGTCTACACTTCGCTATTTAGACTTTATTCGATTTTTCTAAATATCCCTGTGGCGATAGTGGGTTCTGGGTTGTCTAATAACAATAACAATATTGTGTCATCACTACTCTAGAGCTATTCTATTATTTTCCTTTCTCTAACAAATGTAGAAGTAAGTAGTAATATTGTATCGTACTGTTACTCCTCTTGTCAGTATGTAGTGCTAAAGATATCCTTCGCGCCAAAGTCACAGAGACAAATTCCTTTACAGCAAATGTTTTACACTTGACAATCAACATAACGTCGCTGACGGGTGGAAACCTTGTATGTCCAAAGCCGTTCCTTTTTTTTCATGATTATTCTAAAACGAGTTAAAGTAGTGAAAATAGCCAATCTACAAGCACACAAAGCCTCGCATTGCGAGCCGTTGTGTGCTTGTAGATCGGCTATTTTCAGTACTTTTGTGCAACAGTCTTTTGTGATGAATTAGGTCTTTAATTTATGAAAGAACAGACTATTTCGAAACTTGTAGATACAAGGTTTCTGCCCGACAGTGACGATAATGCTTCTCATCCTGAAAATCCCTGCTCTGGCGGATTGTTTAAAATGCAAATGACATGCAGCCTGAAATGAAAGGCTTCCATCATTCAAGTGCAGGAGAGACGGATCAGAATATCCAATGCTCTTTTGTTGTCAACAATACATGGTAATTCAGCAGGATCAATGTCCTCTCTGGTCACGTTCCTAGTTGGCTCTGTTTATCTCATTGTTGTTCTCTGCCCCATTCTCCTCTCTCTCCTCCCATTAGCAGGTAACACCCACACACAAAAACAGAACATGCACGTGAAGGCATTTGCATATGTGCCAAACACACCCGCGCACATACCGGTATGCACGCTCACATGCGCACGTGTGTGTGGCGTGTGCACGCATGATAGTCAGTGACCCGCTCGGAGTCTGTAAACCTTCACTTCATCAAATGTCTCAGGCTCATTACCACAATCTCCCATGGACAGCCCCTGTAAAAGACGAGGGCCCGGAGAATTGATTGGCCTGTCAGCCTGCTGCGTTAAAGATGGATCTATGGGTGGTAATGTCTCTGAACACCAAGCAGCATGTCATGACTGGTAGCAGGCACGTGCACACATAGACATCAAAGGGGGCTTGAGCCCCTGCCCTCTTCAGACCATGAATGCAGTTTTTACTATTGTGAAAGAAATGCTAATGCCCTCTTTCCATGACATACCTGAAGGCAGCATTCAAGAGAACTGCCTTGTCCAAACTCTCCTGAACTTGAATGCAGCATCTTATGTGAGCTTGGAGGTCTGCTATTTTCAATATTTTCACCAAAACGGACTTTTAGACATTTCAGCCACTGCCTCTCTAACATTCTCTGCACGTCCCTGGGCTGTAGAGTGTGTGTGTGTGTGTGTGTGTGTGTGTGTGTGTGTGTGTGTGTGTGTGTGTGTGTGTGTGTGTGTGCGTGTGCGTGTGCGTGTGCAGGGTGTTGTTTTCCTGAACACCATTGTTGTGAAATACACACACACACACACACACACACACACACACACACACACACTTAATGTATTAGCTTCAGCTGTGTTTAGCCATCAACATATCTGCAGTGAAGAGAGTCCATTACACACACCTCTGCCCTCTCTCATTGATGAACCGCAGTGATGAGCCGCTGAGCGACACGCTCACAGACACTGAGTACACACACACATATCATCACCGTTGGGCAGAAACCTTGTATCTCTAAGTTTCAAATATGTATGTTATTTCGTGAAGTAAAGCCCTGCTTCATCATACAAGGCTGTCTCACAAAAGTAGTGAAAACAGCCGATCTACAAGCACACAACGCCTCGCAGTGCTAGGCGTTGTGTGCTTGTTTTAAAAAGTGCAAAACGAACGTTTTTGGACATACAAGGTTCCACCCGACAAAGACGATATACGCATGTATTAAATGATTTAAATCATACGAGCATGTGTGACTTTGACCTCAGTTTCAACCCCTCATCTTCTCACATTCCATTAACGATCGTGGGCGTGTGCTTTGATGTGATGACTGACACGAGCTGCCATATTGTTTCACATTAGAGATACTTTGATACGAGACTGCTTTCCTCGTTCATTATTCACGATGTGTTGGTCATTTATTATTAAACTCAGTCAGTGTCTAAACGATTTATTCGACTAGGATCTCCCAGCTTTCGTTGCTGATCATATGAGGTAAGGGGGAAAAACTGCATTGCAGAACCAATCCAAAGTCTTTAGGGTGGTCCTTCATATTGAGGCGGTGATACGATTGGTCTCTGAAACAGTGGGTTCTCAGGTTTGTTTGCAGCTTTTCTTGATGCTGCTCTAGCAGCTACGTTGCTTGGATTTCGAATTTCCCATCGTAGACTGAGATCTCAGATCATCTAGCAATGCAAAGCGTATTTACAGGGCCTTTGCTCTGTCTCTCTCTCTCTGTGTTGTGTGTGTGAGGTGTGAGCACAGCAACCAGGGACCCCTCAAAAGATAGATCTCGGCGAGGTGGAGGCAGACGCGGGGGTGTGAGAACCGAAAAACGGCCTAAAGACGCGGACGCGACCGAGGTTTGCTATAGAGCTACTGACCACAAGTTGAGCAACTTACACAGTATAGCTTTAAATGAGCTGGCTGCCATCCATCAGTTTTAGTTTCACCTTTCAACTTTATTTGAGACTGCTGGAAAGCGTGCTTAGTTCTATGTACTAGCTGCTGTACATTTCTGGTGTGAAATGGCGCGAGGGACCCCCACAAAAAGACCACCCTGCACGCGCACAAGTGCCCTTTTGTGAGGTTTGAGCACCTGCCCACTCAGTGCTTAGAGAGGCAGGGGCTGACATTTCTTAAAGGGCCTTTTGGTGGGAATATCGAAAATAAGACCTCCAAGCTCACAACACGCCGGATGTCCATGGCTTTTGACTATTAACTCATATGCTGCCTAAAAAATACCCCTTTGTACTCCCCTCTGCCATGCCCGTGAATCCCTTAAATGTAATAAAAATTAATAAAAAAAAATATATTTTATTTTTATTATTTTTTTTCCCGGAACTAATGTTTCGTGATCATCGTTTCTACACGGACACATTATTGAGCGGACCAGTTTAACATTGAACCCCTAAACCGGAAGTCCGGTCGGTCGTCTATTTTGGCCCGTCAGCTTACTGTGTGAAGTCAACGGCTTACAGATGGAGAACGGATTGATCAATTTTCAATGTTTCAACGGATTTGAGAAGCTGATGGATTACGCGAACGCACGATGCATAGCAGTGTCCGATCGCGCACGATGGGAATTGGATGAGCGCCCGCGTTAACAGGTAGGAGAAGCAAGCAGTGAGCGACATAGAGAAATCTGCGGGATTCACGGCCATCGCAGCATATGAGTTAATACATAACAAAACAAAATTCTTTCATTGATTTAAAAAGGGATTTAATTATGATTAGCAGGCCAGGATTACCACCTCTGAGGGCCCCTGGGCACTGAAGCTCCAAGGGCCCCCCTCTGCATACGCGCTACAGGGCTCCAGACTAACCGTTTTCAATATTTTAAAAAGTGGCTTAACGATATCAGCAGCCAGTGAACACACCTAAGACAACTAGAAGCAGTGCTCTTCCGAGCACAGGTCTCCACCAGGCCACACAAATCGGCCTGTTATAGCGCCACCATGAGGCTGATTTAAAAAATGTGGGGCAGAGGTTCTGAATTAGCATCCAGGGAGTGTGTGTGCTCAGTTTGGCAGCGATCGGGCCAACGGCGCCGGAGATTAGCTGGTAACAACCAGGCCACACAAATCGGCCTGTTATAGCGCCACCATGAGGCTGATTTGAAAAATGTGGGGCAGAGGTTCTAGATTGGCATCCAGGGAGTGTGTGTGCTCAGTTTGGCAGCGATCGGGCCAACGGTGACTGAGATTAGCTGTTCACAAACTGCGAGGACGCACGGACGCACGCACGCACGGACGCACGCACGCACGGACGCACGGACGGACGGAGGGGAAAACATACTCTCCCTCAGCCTTCGGCTGGTGGAGACAATAACAGTCTGAGGTAAGAAACAGTGGCCACTGACAATCAAAATAAATAACAATGTACAATTATAGTACTAATATATGGTCAAAACAAGCCATATCCTTCCCCCAAAAAATTACAAAATACCATTTGTGACCACCAAATTGGGGGTCTTGGGGGCATAATTTAATTCATTTCATTTGGATTAGATAACTAAATGGCTGGGGGTTTCTTTCTTTTTTTTCTTTTTTTTCCTCAACTTTTTTTCCCCTTTTTTTTTTGAAGGCCCCCTGATGCCAAGGGCCCCTGGGCACGTGCCCAAAGTGCCCATATTGTATTAGCATACGTTAAAGATAGTGCCAGGTCCGCACACCAATAGGTCAGGTCGCAAGATTCTGGTAGGAACTTGAAGCGTTGATCTAATACTATGAATAAAGATCACAGTGCCTGTTTCTCACATCAAAATGTGTCCAAAGCATTATTTAGAGCATTGTTTAGGGTTAAAAACATTTCTTTCTTTTTCTCCCCAATTTAGTCATAATGCCAATTATCCCCACGCACATCTCTGTGCATTATCACTGCTGTTGTACCAGTATGTATCCCACTGGCTCACCTACCAGTGAGGAGCCCCCACCGGGAGAACGTAGAGCGTTCATCCTACTCCTCCCAGCAACAGGTGCCAGGAGCGTCCCCATAGCGAGTTTAGAAACTCTAGGCTTGCTAAGGGAAGGAGCGCTCGTTTTCAACAGCTACTCACCAGCGTCGACAGGTTAGCATTTAACCAGGTTAGCATTCACCAGCGTTAGTTTTACTGAGGTTAAGGTTAGGGTTAGAGTTAGGGTTAGGGTTAGGGTTAGAGTTAAGGATAGGTTTAGGTTTTGGTGCACCTCTGCCGCGGACCAAGTGACTACAATGGAGCGCTCCCTACCTCCGGTTCAGCCAATCACAAGCTTCAAAAATGAGTGCAGGCGTGATTTTCCCTTAGCAAGCCTAGAGTTTCTAAACTCGCGTCCCCAGTCGCCATGTTGGATGCTGCAAAAACCAAGCAGCGCAAATTGATATACTGTATGATCCAGGTGCGCAGTCCATGTCCATAGCAGTGGTCTGTTGTTCATAGTAATGGTCTGCTGTCCAGAAACGAAAGACCACTGAATGTTGTCATTGACCATTCAGAATCGGGCATTCAGCCAAGCTGTGTAATAATATGAATTATTGTAATATATATATATATTGACTGTTTTAGAGATACAACTACGAATAATACATCTCGTAATGAAATTAAATCTAATAACAAACTAACTTCCATGACTATTAATTGTTCTTTCTGCTTGCTTGCGAAGAAACCTTCAACAAAATGTCCCTTTGAACCGTTCCCGGAGCAACAGTACAGTGCAGCAGAAATGCACTGTTCCGTGTGAAAAGTCTGAATTGGAGTACTGAACTCCTGAGGACTGAATAAATTGCTTCTGTTTCATGCGGTACACCCAGGTCTGAATCTCTTTGATCGCAAACTACTGAAAGCCTCAAAGTCTCACTTACAGAGCTTTTTCCCTCCCTGCTGACTCTGTACTGGGGCAGCTTTGGCTCAGGAGGTGGAGTAGCCATTTGGGAACTGTAACGTACGAATCCCCATTGGTGTCGAAGTGTCCTTGAGCAAGACACTGAACCACTAACTGCTCCTGATGAGGTTGCCTTGCATGGTTGCCTCTGACTTCTATGTTTGAATGGGTGAATGTAATGGACATATCTGAGTGTTCTTTGGATAACCTTATGTTTTAACTAAAATGGAGTGATTGGACATGGCTCACCATGTGTATCGCTGGCATGACAGTACAGTTCCAATACCAGGCAGTGATGCAGCCAGTCATGCTCTTTATGGTACCTCTGTGGAAGGCCCATGGAATCTTGGGACCCATACCAAACTTATTTTGTATTAGTTGACCAAGTTGTGTCTTCCTCACAACTAGTTCAGTATGTGCGTCTCATGTGAATTTCTCAGTTATGTGTACTTGGAGGAATTTGAAGTCCCTTTCCATTAACCCTAACCCTAAACCTAACCCTAACCATAACCGGACTACTGGGACCTCGAAACAACAGGACCTCGGAATATCGAGATTTTGCCCTCCACGATCAGCTCTTTATTACTGAGGACCCCCTATGGGCACGTGCACACAAAGACATCAAAGGGGGCTTGAGCCCCTGCCCTTGTATCTGTCTGTGAAAAGTGCCCTCTTCAGACCATGAATGCAGTTTTTACTATGGTGAAAGAAATGCAAATACCCCCTTTCCATGCCATACCTGAAGGCAGCATTCAAGAGAATTGCCTTGTTAAAACTCTCCTGAACTTAAATGCAGCATCTTATGTCGAAAGAACAGCCCTCTCTGTGCCATGCCGTACGCCACGTCTCCAGTATTCACTTGATTATGCTTAGTTCAGTGTGGTATCAAGCAACCTGTTGCGCTGCGACGTGTTGTGAGCTTGGAGGTCTGCTATTTTCGAAATGCCCTTTTAAAAATGTCAGCCCCTGCCTCTCTAACATTCTCTGCACTTCCCTGAGGGAGACATCCACAGTGAGCAATGTCCTCTCTCCTCTCACAGAATCCGTCTCTCTCTCTCTCTCTCTCTCACACACACACACACACACACACACACACACACACACACACACACACACACACACACACACACACACACACACACACACACACACACACAAACACACACACACACACACACACACACACACACACACACACACACACACACACACACACAAACACACACACACACACACACACACACACACACTCACACACACACACCACACAGCTTATTTGCTCATGCTGTGGGCAAATAAGATGTCCTTGTGTCTTCCTATTTTCTTCTTTGCATGAGGAAGAGAAGGAGGGCTAAAATACGAATAAGCTCCAAAAGAATCCTGTTGGCAGTCATAAAATTCCCTTTCTTTGAACACTACAATGTGTGCTACCCCAGGACTAAAAGCCCATCGCTTACACAGTATGACATTGGTTTGGTCTCCAGACATTGTTTAGTGTACGGCCAGCATTGGAGTGAGTATATAATCAGTACAAAGCAAAGATAAGACAAATCCAAGGCACTCAGAGTTTCTGGTGCAACAAAAGTTAAAAAGGGGCCTTTTATTATATTATATCATGGATGATATCTACTAGGGGTGTAACGATACATTTTAACACCGATACGATACGCATCACGATACATGGTTAACAATACAATACATGGACGATATTGGTTCATTCATGGTGATACGATACGATTCGATTCAATGATTTAAAATCGATATAGTAACTATTTCGCAAAGACATTAAATCTGTGTGAAACTTGTCAATAGAGCAGGTTTTTAAAGGGAAAATCTATTATTATGGATATAAATAAGTAAACACTGTGATTCTTATACATGGACATTATATTTCAACACATATGGACAAACACTCACCTTGACATGAACAGAGATCACACACTTTTATCGATAGACCAAGAGTAGCTATATGGAATGGAAAAGTAATTAAATCCCTCTTTTTCATTTTCCTCCTTAAAATTTCTAAATACAAGGCAGGCACGAATACTTAGTTTCCATACAATCAATTATTTGCACAGCAAAACGATTCAATACCGATTTTATGCATTGTAAAACGATACAATACAAAACGGTACGTTATTTTGCTTTTGCGTATCAATATAGTAGATCATTACACCCCTATATCTACGTAATTCAGCAGCAGCCTTTTATCAGGGTGAGGTGTTTTAATTTGAGCCTTTCATCTCTTTGTTAGTCTTTAACACTTGACTCCAACAGAGCACCTTTAAGCCCTAATTTGTACTTGGCCCATTTAAAAGAAAATCTATAATGACATGACCAAACGCCATGGGTTTAATGTGGTTAAAGAGAGGATGCACTCCAATCCTCCTGGGTACAGTTGACTCCATGACACCAAAGCTCTTATCCAGTAATGTCCACGCTGTACTTTACACCCAATGGGAGCTGCCCGCTCCACAGCTGCTGTAAAACCAAGCTAGGAGAAGGAGAAAGGAGAAGTGAGGGAGACACCAGCAGTAAGCAATATCCTCTCTTCTCCTCTCAAGGAAGTTTTCAAATATATCCACGACTTTCCAACGCCCCATAGTGCATTGCGCATACGCTGTACCGAGCTTCCGGGGCCGTAGCCGACTGTGATTTACAAGCTCACAATGGTTGCATCTCCGACGCGACGTGAGCTTGTATGTCTGCTGTTAAACCGGAAGTGTGGTCCAAACAGGTCCAAATAATCTCCAGTAAACTCCCGCGTTAACAGGTGGATATATATATATATATATATATATATATATATATATATATATATATATATATATTACTGTGTATATATATTACTGTGTATATCTACGAACATTGTGAGCTTGTAGATCGTCTATTTTCAAATGGCCGAGATGTATATACAGTAGGGCTGAAGTGGTTAAAGTATATTTTGTAATAATAATCAAAAATCTACAAAGTAACTAGCAACTAAAGTTTTTATATAATTGTACTGGAGTAAAAGTACAATATTTGCCTCTGAGATTTAGTGAAGTAGAAGTAAAAGTAACTCAAAATTGTCCTTAAGTACAGTATTTGAGTGCATGTACTTACGACTGATGGATTCTAGAGTGGAGCAAGAGGAAGGCCAGAGAGTGGAGTGTAGCTGCCGTAAACACAGCTCTGAGCAGGGAGGGACGTGCAGAAAATGTTAGAGAGGCAGGGGCTGACATTTCTGAAAGGGCCTTTTGGTGAAAATATTGAAAATAGCAGACCTCCAAGCTCACAACGCTGCGCTTGGAGGTCGGCTATTTGTGGTGTGTGATACCACACTAAACTAAGCATAATCAAGTTAATACTGGAGATGTGGTGTAAGGGCATGGGTTTCTACACAGAGAGGGCAATTCTTTCAACATAAGATGATGCATTCAAGTTCAGGAGAGTTTGAACAAGGCAATTCTCTTGAATGCTGCCTTCAGGTATTGCATGGAAAGAGGGCATTTTGCATTTCTTTCACCATAGTAAAAACTGCATTCATGGTCTGGAGAGGGCACTCTTTTACAGACGGATAAGAGGGCAGGGGCTGAAGCCCCCTTTGATATCTATGTGTGCACGTGCCTGAAGGGGTGGAAGGAGGGGAGATAGATAGATAGCGGTGTGATGGAGATACCGTAGATAGATAGATAGCTAGATAGCTAGATAGATGGATAGATAGATAGATAGATAGATAGATAGATAGATAGATAGATAGATAGATGGATAGATAGATAGATAGCGGTGTGATAGATAGATAGATAGATAGATAGATAGATAGATAGATGGGGTGGCGGGTGATGAAAGTCACATTGACCTTCTCCTGGCAACGTTTCTTCAGTGGGAGATGTCTTGATTTTCAGCGCCAGCTGTGTGACAGGTTTCCAACTGGCCACCAGAGACTGAACATGCATGCACACACGCACGCACACATGCACACACTCATGCACGCACAGTACTGTACATGCACACACACACACACACACACACAAACACACACACACAGATGCACAGATCCACTCCCATGACTAATTCATTGCCGTTTACCGCGTGGCGCCTTGGCGCAGTACGCAGATTACCGCTCTCATAATAGCAACATGAGAGCGCCTTCAGGTCGTAATACCTGGCGGTAATTAAAGGGGTCATGACAAAAATAAAAATGTGTGCCTTTTTTTCATTTCATTTTTTCTTCACCTCAATAAAAAAGAAAAAGAAAAAAAAGAATATTCAACATTCAGTAGTTCTTTGAATAATTAGGCTCAGAAAAGTGAGTTAATTTTCCTCTGGACGTACGCATCATCATCCAGGGAAGTTGTAGGGGAGGGTGTATCACCTTTGATGTTACTTTCCACTGTGTTTGTGTTGTTGGTTCCAATGCACCATTTACCATTTATCAGTTCAGTTGTTGCGTCCATCCTCACCTACAACCACCTCCTCCCCTGGATGATGATGCGTACGTCCAGAGGCAAATGAACCCACTTTTCTGAGCCTATATTCCAAAAACTACAGATTACAGAAAAAACACTGGATGTTGAATGTTAATTTTTTTGGGCGTAGTCAGCAAACATGAAAAAAGCCACAATTTTAAATTTATTATTATTTATTTTTTACGTCATGACCCCTTTAAGACATGCTAGGGCCCACAGACTGATACAGTACCTTATTGTGAACCCTATGTACAGTACACACATGATTTGACCTCTTTTTGAACACTTCCCCATATTTCATGTGTTATTACAAGACGGAGGTGTGACAGTTTGATAGGAGACTGCTTTGATTTGTTTACAGCTTTCATTTTATTACATCACTCCCTCCCTTGCAGGACTCATGAACACCCTGTGGGCTGGAACTCGTGTGTGTGTGTGTGTGTGTGTGTGTGTGTGTGTGTGTGTGTGTGTGTGTGTGTGTGTGTGTGTGTGTGTGTGTGTGTGTGTGTGTGTGTGTGTGTGTGTGTGTGTGTGTGTGCGCGCGCGTGTGTGTGTGAGCGTTTTTTTCCAGTGCTGCTGTACAGTGTCACACCATTTCACTGTTGAGGGTTTGTTCAGACGACAACGCTCTGTAGAGAAAACGGCGAGGTCCTGGGACATCGCCGTTGCGTTTTGCTTTTTATCCAGCGTTCATATGAAGCCACATCAGGGCATGAAATGATCTAGTGTCCATGTGATTTAGCTAGGTGGCGGTGACGCACGGATTGACGATTCCACTTGTTTACCATTCACCATGGTAACGTGGCTTTATTCATGATTCTAAAGTTGCTAGTTGCAGGAGGAGGTGGGGGACAGGAGGGGGCAGGAGCCATGACATCACATGTGTTGTCGTTTCTTGCGTCTCTGCTGTTCACACGGTGACTCGAGGGGAGACCGTTGTCAACTTTTCCACACAAAAATCTGGTCTTACTTCGTTCTGTTTTCAACCCCCGAAAATGCAATTGTCGTCTGAACGGAAGGCATATCTGACTTTTCATTTTGCTGAATTCTCGTTGCAACGTCGCCATGTAAACGTGGCCTCAATCTCACAGATGCTTGTTTGGATATCAACGATGTGCCTCTGCACTGACACAGGCTATTTGATGCTTCTGGCAGCAAGGCTTTGCACATCCGAGGCCCTCATTTCAACTCTCTGTACTTCGTGCTTTCATACAAACCAGTGGCTCCATTTACAATCACTTGAGGTATTTTTGCATTTAGCTGAATCATGTTGTGCGCTGCGCTACCTCTAGAAGCCCCATAGAACACGCTCCGACTGTACTGTACATGCCCTGGAACATCTTGATTTAGTTCGCTCGACTGTGCAATTTATTTGACTGTACTTGTATTGTAGGTCATGTAGAATGGGATAATGAATAGGGGGGACAGGTGTTTCAGCAAACTAAAGCGCAGGGGAACATAAAACTCATTCATTTTCTGTGATGAGCAGTTCTAGGCAGGATGGATGCCAGAATGTTCTTTCAATGGAATTCAGTGGAGCATCTGTGATGGGAAGCGCTTGTTTGACAACACCCCACACACCCTTCTCTCCAACACACCAAAGTTTCTCTATAAAGATGATGAAACAGCACAACATGTCGTCGTTGTCGGGTGGAAACCTTGTCTGTCCAAAACAGTTCGTTTTGTATTTATCATTTAAAAAATGATTTAAACTAGTGAAAACAGACGATATACAAGCACGCAACGTGTCACGGTGAGAGGCGTTGTGTGCTCGTAGATCTGCTGTTTTCATAGTTTTGTGAGACGGCCTTGTATGATGAAGCAGGGCTTTACTTTACAAATGGTAACTGTTGATATAGTGCATCATAAAGCATTATGTGTGTTTATGAGTGTAGTTATGAAGCATTATGAATGCATTATAATGCATTATGAATGCCCTCATAATGTATTATAAATGTGGTCTTCATAGAAAGTCATACATACACATTTGAAACTTGAAGATTTTCTGCCCAACAGTAATGATATACTGCAGTTACATTGGTTTTGACAAATAACAAGGTTGAGTGCAAAACAAGGTGTGTGCGTGTGCGTATGCCGTGTGTGTGTGTGTGTGTGTGTGTGTGTGTGTGTGCGTGCGTGTGCGCGCGGCCGCGCGCGTCATGAAACCTTTTCCATGCCTAAACTGTATATCGTATCACAGTTAATATACTGTATAAGGTGTTTTTCCGTATGAAGTGTGCGATGCAACTGTTATACATTGTGTGCAATGCATTAGATTCTAATGCATTGTACTTCTAATGAATAGAAAGATGCAATTGGATATTGCAAGTGTGGTTGCCAACGTGACTATATTCTGCAGCAAGCTAACTGTCATGTGAAACCCAACCAATACTCCAATAGGCTCTATGCATATACGTCATTTTGTTCTACTTCCGGGTGTCTTTCTACTTCCTTCACAGGTGTTACTGATGATACTAATTAAGGCTCTGTTTGATTTATTGTACAGTGGTTCTTTAATTTCAAGGAGCCCCATAACTCTGTACAAATGGAATCAACAAATGGAATCAAATGGACCCTTGCGGGTCCATTTGCTTCCATTTGAACACTGTCAGAGTTACACACCTGTATGGGGACATTTAGAACCCACTCAAGGACACTTTGAGACCCACTGGTGTAGCAGAGTGTTTCCAGTGAGCCAACATGCACAATATCAGCACCCTGACTCTGTTTGACCAGAATGGAACAGACCCTTCATTAGTATCATCAGTAACACCTGTGAAGGAAGTCGAAAGACACCCGGAAGTAGAACAAAATGGCGTATATGCATAGAGCCTATTGCATCTGATTCAAGGTAAAAACCTGTTCACAAATAAAGTTTATCTAGAAAAATAAGGTTTCCCCAGGACTACAGTGCGTTGCCCTGTTGGGCAACTACACTAATTAGAAGAGTCTAACCTGGACCTCAGCTGGCCTTCAATGTGATGGCTGTTGAATTGATAGCCAAAGCGCTGCGTCCTCATTAACCCCCCACCTCCTCATGCAACAACTTGCAACTTTAGAATCATGAATAAAGCCTGATATGGAACTCGTTATCCAAAAGATGTTGTGGTTGAGTTGAGTATTGATTTGTGGACCTTCAACCAATCTATTCATAAACAAGACGCAGTGGAACGGCCTGTATTACACCGGCAGAAAGCCATCTGAGGACAGTATTTAAACCTGACAGGGTTGTTTGCTGCTTACATGCTGATCACGGATGACCACGTTGCCATGGTCGATCCGGGTGAAAACACACCTCCTGTAATGAATTCCTCTTCCATTGACTGCTTTGTCTGTCTCTTTCACAGGTGAAAGATCATGGGTCCACTTATCTCATTTGAAGATAAGATAAGATAATGTTCGCTGAACGTTCACACCCAGAATAGAGACGCTGGTGTTCACACAGTCTGGGAATCCATTCGGTTTAAAAAAAGGGGTCACCTCCCTTTTTGTGTGGAAATAGGAAACTCGGTTTTGCTCCTCCCCTTTCTTAGTCAACTTCCTCCCAGGTGCTTCTGTGTTTGTTCCTGCTGACAACAACTACATGTTTAGGGTAGTTGTGCTGAATCTGTCTGGAGAGATTAGTTTTCAACAGGCACGTGCACATATAGACATCAAAGGGGGCTCGAGCCCCTGCCCTTTTATCAATCTGTAAAAAGTGCCCTCTCCAGACCATGAATTCAGTTTTTACTATGGTGAAAGAAATGCAAATGCCCTCTTTCCATGCCATACCTGAAGGCAGCGTTCAAGAGAATTTCCTTGTCCAAACTCTCCTGAACTAGAATGCAGTATATGTTGAAAACAAGAAATCTGTAGAAATCAGTGCGACGCATTGTGAGCTTCGAGGTCGGCTATTTTCGATGGGTTAGTATAGGGTTCTTTGCCCCTGGTCCCTGGTTTTCAAGTGGCTAATTGAGAAAAAAACAAATTGGCATGACCCCATAATAACTGAGCGAAGGACAAAGACAAGAAGGGAGGGAACTCTGCAGTACTGTGGCAGAACAATAATGCATTATGTAATTATGTAAATAATGTACACTTTAAAATCCTCAGTGTAAATGCACATTTAGTAACAACTGAGGATTAAACTGAGAAATGTACTGTGTCCGTGTCGGTATCATCAACTAAAACACTAAAACAAAGACAGAAGAGTGTTTGATTCATTATTAATATCCACTAAAAAACATTAAAGAAAGAAAAGGCTTTGAACGGTTTCTATAGCGGTCGGGTGAATGAATACCCGAGCTTGGAGGTCTGCTATTTTCAATATTTTCACCAAAACGCCCTTTTAGACATTTCAGCCTGTGTGTGTGTGTGTGTGTGTGTGTGTGTGTGTGTGTGTGTGTGTGTGTGTGTGTGTGTGTGTGTGTGTGTGTGTGTGTGTGTGTGTGTGTGTGTGTGTGTGTGTGTGTGTGTGTGTGTGTGTGTGTGTGTGTGTGCGGCGTGCATGTGTTGCAGGGTGTTGTTTTCCTGAACGCCATTGTTGTGAAATGTCACACACACACACACACACACACACACAATTAATGTATTGACTTCAGCTGCGTTTAGCCATCAACATGTCTGCAGTGAAGAGAGTCCATTACACACACCTCTGCCCTCTCATTGATGAACCGCGTTGATGAGCCGCTGAGCGACACGCTGACAGACACTGAGTACACATACACATACTGTATCATCACCGTCGGGCAGAAACCTTGTAAGTTTCAAATGTGTATATTTTTTCGTGAAGTAAAGCCCTGCTTCCTCATACAAGGCCGTCTCACAAAAGTAGTGAAAACAGCCGATCTACAAGCACACAACGCCTCGCGGTGCTAGGCGTTGTGTGCTTGTTTTAAAAAGTGCAAAACGAACGTTTTTGGACATACAAGGTTCCACCCGACAAAGACGATATACGCATGTATTAAATGATTTAAATCATACGAGCATGTGTGACTTTGACCTCCGTTTCAACTCCTCATCTTCTCACGTTCCATTAACGATCGTGGGCGTGTGCTTTGATGTGATGACTGACACGAGCTGCCATATTGTTTCACATTAGAGATACTTTGATACGAGACTGCTTTCCTCGTTCATTATTCACGATGTGTTGGTCATTTATTATTAAACTCAGTCAGTGTCCAAACGATTTACTCGACTAGGATCTCCCAGCTTTCGTTGCTGATCATATGAGGTAAGGGGGAAAAACTGCATTGCAGAACCAATCCAAAGTCTTTAGGGCTGTCCTTCATATTGAGGCGGTGATACGATTGGTCTCTGAAACAGTGGGTTTTCAGGTTTGTTTGCAGCTTTTCTTGATGCTGCTCTAGCAGCTACGTTGCTTGGATTTCGAATTTCCCATCGTAGACTGAGATCTCAGATCATCTAGCAATGCAAAGCGTATTTACAGGGCCTTTGCTCTGTCTCTCTCTCTCTGTGTTGTGTGTGTGAGGGTGTGAGCGTGTGTGTGCAGGTGCCTACACATGCAGTATAAGAATCTAGCACAACCACAAAAAAGGGATGAGGGGAAACTATAGTGAGAAATATAGTGATGGAGAGGGTTGAGCAGGAAGGAGAGGAGATGAGAAGCAGGCATGTGCAGGTGGGCCTTTGGATGCCTTTTTTCCTGCCCTTGCTTTTCATGGCCTGCCCACAACATCTGTGCCCCATATTATCAAGATGAAAATCTGACTAAATAATTATATTTTCACTACCAGTAAGACTCCCTAATCGGGAGATAAGATGGGACAGATACATGTTGATGACATGACTGTAGACATACAATAATAATTATTTATAATTATAACTTAAATGAGCTGGCTGCCATCCATCAGTTTTAGTTTCACCTTTCAACTTTATTTGAGACTGCCGGAAAGCGTGCTTAGTTCTATGTACTACCATAGCTGCTGTACATTTCTGGGGTGAAATGGCGCGAGGGACCCCCACAAAAAGACCACCCTGCACGCGCACAAGTGCCCTTTTGTGAGGTTTGAGCACCTGCCCACTCAGTGCTCTCTCTCTCTGCACGGCAGGGACGTGCAGAGAATGTTAGAGAGGCAGGGGCTGACATTTCTTAAAGGGCCTTTGGTGGAAATATCGAAAATAACAGACCTCCAAGCTCACAACGCGCCGGATGTCCATGGCTGTTGACTATTAATACATTGATAGAAAATATCAAAACAAAATTCTTTCATTGATTTAAAAAGGGATTTAATTATAGCATACGTTAAAGATAGTGCCAGGTCCGCACACCAACAGGTCAGTTCTCAAAGTTCTGTTAGGAAGCGTTGATCTAATACTATGAATAAAGATCACAGTGCCTGTTTCTCACATCAAATGTGTCCAAAGCATTATTTAGAGCATTGTTTAGGGTTAAAAACATTTCTTTCTTTTTCTCCCCAATTTAGTCATAATGCCAATTATCGCTACGCACATCTCTGTGCATTATCACTGCTGTTGTACCGTTATGTATCCCACTGGCTCACCTACCAGTGAGGAGCCCCCACCGGGAGAACGTAGAGCGTTCATCCTACTCCTCCCAGCAACAGGTGCCAGGAGCGTCCCCATATGGGGGGCACCCTGGCCACAATAGGACTTCCGGTTGGTTCTAGCGGAAGTGGCGGAACTGCTGTGTTTAATGGAAGTTACGTCATGCGTTGTAGTCTTCCGTTGAAATTCTCACAGCGGAAGTTGAACAGTCTCTGCCTGATATTGTCACCAGGCTTTTCTCTTCGCAGATGAGTAAGCCTGGCTACGCGAGGCTATATGGGGGGTATAGTCGCCATGTTGGATACTGCAAAAACCAAGCAGTGCAAATTGATATACTGTATGATCCAGGTGTGCAGTCCATGTCCATAGCAGTGGTCTGTTGTTCAGAGTAATGGTCTGCTATCCAGAAACGAAAGACCACTGAATGTTGTCATTGACCAGTCAGAATCGGGCATTCAGCCAAGCTGTGTAATAATATGAATTATTATAATATATATATTGACTGTTTTAGAGATACAACTACGAATAATACATCTCGTAATGAAATTAAATCTAATAACAGACTAACTTCCATGACTATTAATTGTTCTTTCTGCTTGCTTGCAAAGAAACCTTCAACAAAATGTCCCTTTGAACCGTTCCCGGAGCAACAGTACAGTGCAGCAGAAATGCACTGTTCCGTGTGAAAAGTCTGAATTGGAGTACTGAACTCCTGAGGACTGAATAAATTGCTTCTGTTTCATGCGGTACACCCAGGTCTGAATCTCTTTGATCACAAACTACTGAAAGCCTCAAAGTCTCACTTGCAGAGCTTTTTCCTTCCCTGATGACTCTGTACTGGGGCAGCTTTGGCTCAGGAGGTGGAGTAGCCATTTGGGAACTGTAACGTACGAATCCCCATTGGTGTCGAAGTGTCCTTGAGCAAGACACTGAACCACTAACTGCTCCTGATGAGGCTGCCTTGCATGGTTGCCTCTGACTTCTGTGTTTGAATGGGTGAATGTAATGGACATATCTGAGTGTTCTTTGGATAACCTTATTTTTTAACTAAAATGGAGTGATTGGACATGGCTCACCACGTGTATCGCTGGCATAACAGTACAGTTCCAATTCCAGGCAGTGATGCAGCCAGTCAGGATGCTCTCTATGGTACCTCTGTGGAAGGCCCATGGAATCTTGGGACCCATACCAAACTTATTTGGTATTAGTTGACCAAGTTGTGTCTTCCTCACAACTAGTTCAGTATGTGCGTCTCATGTGAATTTCTCAGTTATGTGTACTTGGAGGAATTTGAAGTCCCTTTCCATTAACCCTAACCCTAACCCTAACCATAACCGGACTACTGGGACCTCGAAACAACAGGACCTCGGAATATCGAGATTTTGCCCTCCACGATCAGCTCTTTATTACTGAGGACCCCCTATGGGCACGTGCACACAAAGACATCAAAGGGGGCTTGAGCCCCTGCCCTTGTATCTGTCTGTGAAAAGTGCCCTCTTCAGACCATGAATGCAGTTTTTACTATGGTGAAAGAAATGCAAATACCCCCTTTCCATGCCATACCTGAAGGCAGCATTCAAGAGAATTGCCTTGTTAAAACTCTCCTGAACTTAAATGCAGCATCTTATGTCGAAAGAACAGCCCTCTCTGTGCCATGCCGTACGCCACGTCTCCAGTGTTCACTTGATTATGGTTAGTTCAGTGTGGTATCAAGCAACGAAAATAGCCGACCTCCAAGCTCACAACGCGTCGCGTCGCAGCGCGTTGTGAGCTTAGAGGTCGGCTATTTTCGATATTTTTTACGAAAATGCCATTTTAAAAATGCCCCTGCCTCTCTAAAATTCTCTGCACGTCCCTGAGGGAGACATCAACAGTGAGCAATGTCCTCTCTCCTCTCACAGAATCCCTCTCTCTCTCTCTCTCTCTCTCTCTCTCTCTCTCTCTCTCTCTCTCTCTCTCTCTCTCTCTCTCTCTCTCTCTCACACACCACACAGCTTATTTGCCCATGCTGTGAGCAAATAAGATTTTTCTTCTTTGCGTGAGGAAGAGAAGGAGGGCTAAAATACGAATAAGCTCCAAAAGAATCCTGTTGGCAGTCATAAAATTCCCTTTCTTTGAACACTACAATGTGTGCTACCCCAGGACTAAAAGTCCCATCGCTTACACAGTATGACATTGGTTTGGTCTCCAGACATTGTTTAGTGTACGGCCAGCATTGGAGTGAGTATATAATCAGTACAAAGCAAAGATAAGACAAATCCAAGGCACTCAGAGTTTCTGGTGCAACAAAAGTTAAAAAGGGGCCTTTTATTATATTATATCATGGATGATATCTACTAGGGGTGTAACGATACATTTTAACACCGATACGATACGCATCACGATACATGGTTAACGATACAATACATGGACTATATTGGTTCATTCATGGTGATACGATACGATTCGATTCAATGATTTAAAATCGATATAGTAACTATTTAGCAAAGACATTAAATCTGTGTGAAACTTGTCAATAGAGCAGGTTTTTAAAGGGAAAAATCTATTATTATGGATATAAAAAAAAGTAAACACTGTGATTCTCTAGCAAATACATGGACATTATATTTCAACACATATGGACAAACACTCACCTTGACATGAACAGAGATCACACACTTTTATCGATAGACCAAGAGTAGCTATATGGAATGGAAAAGTAATTAAATCCCTCTTTTTCATTTTCCTCCTTAAAATTTCTAAATACAAGGCAGGCACAAATACTTAGTTTCCATACAATCAATTATTTGCACAGCAAAACGATTCAATACCGATTTTATGCATTGTAAAACGATACAATACAAAACGGTACGTTATTTTGCTTTTGCGTATCAATATAGTAGATCATTACACCCCTATATCTACGTAATTCAGCAGCAGCCTTTTATCAGGGTGAGGTGTTTTAATTTGAGCCTTTCATCTCTTTGTTAGTCTTTAACACTTGACTCCAACAGAGCACCTTTAAGCCCTAATTTGTACTTGGCCCATTTAAAAGAAAATCTATAATGACATGACCAAACGCCATGGGTTTAATGTGGTTAAAGAGAGGATGCACTCCAATCCTCCTGGGTACAGTTGACTCCATGACACCAAAGCTCTTATCCAGTAATGTCCACGCTGTACTTTACACCCAATGGGAGCTGCCCGCTCCACAGCTGCTGTAAAACCAAGCTAGGAGAAGGAGAAAGGAGAAGTGAGGGAGACACCAGCAGTAAGCAATATCCTCTCTTCTCCTCTCAAGGAAGTTTTCAAATATATCCACGACTTTCCAACGCCCCATAGTGCATTGCGCATACGCTGTACCGAGCTTCCGGGGCCGTAGCCGACTGTGATTTACAAGCTCACAATGGTTGCATCTCCGACGCGACGTGAGCTTGTATGTCTGCTGTTAAACCGGAAGTGTGGTCCAAACAGGTCCAAATAATCTCCAGTAAACTCCCGCGTTAACAGGTGGATATATATATATATATATATATATATATATATATATTACTGTGTATATATATTACTGTGTATATCTACGAACATTGTGAGCTTGTAGATCGTCTATTTTCAAATGGCCGAGATGTATATACAGTAGGGCTGAAGTGGTTAAAGTATATTTTGTAATAATAATCAAAAATCTACAAAGTAACTAGCAACTAAAGTTTTTATATAATTGTACTGGAGTAAAAGTACAATATTTGCCTCTGAGATTTAGTGAAGTAGAAGTAAAAGTAACTCAAAATTGTCCTTAAGTACAGTATTTGAGTGCATGTACTTACGACTGATGGATTCTAGAGTGGAGCAAGAGGAAGGCCAGAGAGTGGAGTGTAGCTGCCGTAAACACAGCTCTGAGCAGGGAGGGACGTGCAGAAAATGTTAGAGAGGCAGGGGCTGACATTTCTGAAAGGGCCTTTTGGTGAAAATATTGAAAATAGCAGACCTCCAAGCTCACAACGCTGCGCTTGGAGGTCGGCTATTTGTGGTGTGTGATACCACACTAAACTAAGCATAATCAAGTTAATACTGGAGATGTGGTGTAAGGGCATGGGTTTCTACACAGAGAGGGCAATTCTTTCAACATAAGATGATGCATTCAAGTTCAGGAGAGTTTGAACAAGACAATTCTCTTGAATGCTGCCTTCAGGTATTGCATGGAAAGAGGGCATTTTGCATTTCTTTCACCATAGTAAAAACTGCATTCATGGTCTGGAGAGGGCACTCTTTTACAGACGGATAAGAGGGCAGGGGCTGAAGCCCCCTTTGATATCTATGTGTGCACGTGCCTGAAGGGGTGGAAGGAGGGGAGATAGATAGATAGCGGTGTGATGGAGATACCGTAGATAGATAGATAGCTAGATAGCTAGATAGATGGATAGATAGATAGATAGATAGATAGATAGATAGATAGATGGATAGATAGATAGATAGCGGTGTGATAGATAGATAGATAGATAGATAGATAGATAGATAGATGGGGTGGCGGGTGATGAAAGTCACATTGACCTTCTCCTGGCAACGTTTCTTCAGTGGGAGATGTCTTGATTTTCAGCGCCAGCTGTGTGACAGGTTTCCAACTGGCCACCAGAGACTGAACATGCATGCACACACGCACGCACACATGCACACACTCATGCACGCACAGTACTGTACATGCACACACACACACACACACACACAAACACACACACACACAGATGCACAGATCCACTCCCATGACTAATTCATTGCCGTTTACCGCGTGGCGCCTTGGCGCAGTACGCAGATTACCGCTCTCATAATAGCAACATGAGAGCGCCTTCAGGTCGTAATACCTGGCGGTAATTAAAGGGGTCATGACAAAAATAAAAATGTGTGCCTTTTTTTCATTTCATTTTTTCTTCACCTCAATAAAAAAGAAAAAGAAAAAAAAGAATATTCAACATTCAGTAGTTCTTTGAATAATTAGGCTCAGAAAAGTGAGTTAATTTTCCTCTGGACGTACGCATCATCATCCAGGGAAGTTGTAGGGGAGGGTGTATCACCTTTGATGTTACTTTCCACTGTGTTTGTGTTGTTGGTTCCAATGCACCATTTACCATTTATCAGTTCAGTTGTTGCGTCCATCCTCACCTACAACCACCTCCTCCCCTGGATGATGATGCGTACGTCCAGAGGCAAATGAACCCACTTTTCTGAGCCTATATTCCAAAAACTACAGATTACAGAAAAAACACTGGATGTTGAATGTTAATTTTTTTGGGCGTAGTCAGCAAACATGAAAAAAGCCACAATTTTAAATTTATTATTATTTATTTTTTACGTCATGACCCCTTTAAGACATGCTAGGGCCCACAGACTGATACAGTACCTTATTGTGAACCCTATGTACAGTACACACATGATTTGACCTCTTTTTGAACACTTCCCCATATTTCATGTGTTATTACAAGACGGAGGTGTGACAGTTTGATAGGAGACTGCTTTGATTTGTTTACAGCTTTCATTTTATTACATCACTCCCTCCCTTGCAGGACTCATGAACACCCTGTGGGCTGGAACTCGTGTGTGTGTGTGTGTGTGTGTGTGTGTGTGTGTGTGTGTGTGTGTGTGTGTGTGTGTGTGTGTGTGTGTGTGTGTGTGTGTGTGTGTGTGTGTGTGTGTGTGTGTGTGTGTGTGTGTGTGTGTGTGCGCGTGTGTGTGTGAGCGTTTTTTTCCAGTGCTGCTGTACAGTGTCACACCATTTCACTGTTGAGGGTTTGTTCAGACGACAACGCTCTGTAGAGAAAACGGCGAGGTCCTGGGACATCGCCGTTGCGTTTTGCTTTTTATCCAGCGTTCATATGAAGCCACATCAGGGCATGAAATGATCTAGTGTCCATGTGATTTAGCTAGGTGGCGGTGACGCACGGATTGACGATTCCACTTGTTTACCATTCACCATGGTAACGTGGCTTTATTCATGATTCTAAAGTTGCTAGTTGCAGGAGGAGGTGGGGGACAGGAGGGGGCAGGAGCCATGACATCACATGTGTTGTCGTTTCTTGCGTCTCTGCTGTTCACACGGTGACTCGAGGGGAGACCGTTGTCAACTTTTCCACACAAAAATCTGGTCTTACTTCGTTCTGTTTTCAACCCCCGAAAATGCAATTGTCGTCTGAACGGAAGGCATATCTGACTTTTCATTTTGCTGAATTCTCGTTGCAACGTCGCCATGTAAACGTGGCCTCAATCTCACAGATGCTTGTTTGGATATCAACGATGTGCCTCTGCACTGACACAGGCTATTTGATGCTTCTGGCAGCAAGGCTTTGCACATCCGAGGCCCTCATTTCAACTCTCTGTACTTCGTGCTTTCATACAAACCAGTGGCTCCACTGGTATTTTTGCATTTAGCTGAATCATGTTGTGCGCTGCGCTACCTCTAGAAGCCCCATAGAACACGCTCCGACTGTACTGTACATGCCCTGGAACATCTTGATTTAGTTCGCTCGACTGTGCAATTTATTTGACTGTACTTGTATTGTAGGTCATGTAGAATGGGATAATGAATAGGGGGGACAGGTGTTTCAGCAAACTAAAGCGCAGGGGAACATAAAACTCATTCATTTTCTGTGATGAGCAGTTCTAGGCAGGATGGATGCCAGAATGTTCTTTCAATGGAATTCAGTGGAGCATCTGTGATGGGAAGCGCTTGTTTGACAACACCCCACACACCCTTCTCTCCAACACACCAAAGTTTCTCTATAAAGATGATGAAACAGCACAACATGTCGTCGTTGTCGGGTGGAAACCTTGTCTGTCCAAAACAGTTCGTTTTGTATTTATCATTTAAAAAATGATTTAAACTAGTGAAAACAGACGATATACAAGCACGCAACGTGTCACGGTGAGAGGCGTTGTGTGCTCGTAGATCTGCTGTTTTCATAGTTTTGTGAGACGGCCTTGTATGATGAAGCAGGGCTTTACTTTACAAATGGTAACTGTTGATATAGTGCATCATAAAGCATTATGTGTGTTTATGAGTGTAGTTATGAAGCATTATGAATGCATTATAATGCATTATGAATGCCCTCATAATGTATTATAAATGTGGTCTTCATAGAAAGTCATACATACACATTTGAAACTTGAAGATTTTCTGCCCAACAGTAATGATATACTGCAGTTACATTGGTTTTGACAAATAACAAGGTTGAGTGCAAAACAAGGTGTGTGCGTGTGCGTATGCCGTGTGTGTGTGTGTGTGTGTGTGTGTGTGTGTGTGTGTGCGTGCGTGTGCGCGCGGCCGCGCGCGTCATGAAACCTTTTCCATGCCTAAACTGTATATCGTATCACAGTTAATATACTGTATAAGGTGTTTTTCCGTATGAAGTGTGCGATGCAACTGTTATACATTGTGTGCAATGCATTAGATTCTAATGCATTGTACTTCTAATGAATAGAAAGATGCAATTGGATATTGCAAGTGTGGTTGCCAACGTGACTATATTCTGCAGCAAGCTAACTGTCATGTGAAACCCAACCAATACTCCAATAGGCTCTATGCATATACGTCATTTTGTTCTACTTCCGGGTGTCTTTCTACTTCCTTCACAGGTGTTACTGATGATACTAATTAAGGCTCTGTTTGATTTATTGTACAGTGGTTCTTTAATTTCAAGGAGCCCCATAACTCTGTACAAATGGAATCAACAACCCTTGCGGGTCCATTTGCTTCCATTTGAACACTGTCAGAGTTACACACCTGTATGGGGACATTTAGAACCCACTCAAGGACACTTTGAGACCCACTGGTGTAGCAGAGTGTTTCCAGTGAGCCAACATGCACAATATCAGCACCCTGACTCTGTTTGACCAGAATGGAACAGACCCTTCATTAGTATCATCAGTAACACCTGTGAAGGAAGTCGAAAGACACCCGGAAGTAGAACAAAATGGCGTATATGCATAGAGCCTATTGCATCTGATTCAAGGTAAAAACCTGTTCACAAATAAAGTTTATCTAGAAAAATAAGGTTTCCCCAGGACTACAGTGCGTTGCCCTGTTGGGCAACTACACTAATTAGAAGAGTCTAACCTGGACCTCAGCTGGCCTTCAATGTGATGGCTGTTGAATTGATAGCCAAAGCGCTGCGTCCTCATTAACCCCCCACCTCCTCATGCAACAACTTGCAACTTTAGAATCATGAATAAAGCCTGATATGGAACTCGTTATCCAAAAGATGTTGTGGTTGAGTTGAGTATTGATTTGTGGACCTTCAACCAATCTATTCATAAACAAGACGCAGTGGAACGGCCTGTATTACACCGGCAGAAAGCCATCTGAGGACAGTATTTAAACCTGACAGGGTTGTTTGCTGCTTACATGCTGATCACGGATGACCACGTTGCCATGGTCGATCCGGGTGAAAACACACCTCCTGTAATGAATTCCTCTTCCATTGACTGCTTTGTCTGTCTCTTTCACAGGTGAAAGATCATGGGTCCACTTATCTCATTTGAAGATAAGATAAGATAATGTTCGCTGAACGTTCACACCCAGAATAGAGACGCTGGTGTTCACACAGTCTGGGAATCCATTCGGTTTAAAAAAAGGGGAGGAGGGAAAAGAGGTTGTTGATCACCTCCCTTTTTGTGTGGAAACAGGAAACTCGGTTTTGCTCCTCCCCTTTCTTAGTCAACTTCCTCCCAGGTGCTTATCTGTGTTTGTTCCTGCTGACAACAACTACATGTTTAGGGTAGTTGTGCTGAATCGGTCTGGAGAAATTAGTTTTCAACAGGCACATGCACATATAGACATCAAACTCGAGCCCCTGCCCTTTTATCCATCTGTAAAAAGTGCCCTCTCCAGACCATGAATTCAGTTTTTGCTATGGTGAAAGAAATGCAAATGCCCTCTTTCCATGCCATACCTGAAGGCAGCATTCAAGAGAATGTCCTTGTCCAAACTCTCCTGAACTAGAATGCAGTATATGTTGAAATCAAGAAATCTGTAGAAATCAGTTTGACGCATTGTGAGCTTGGAGGTCGGCTATTTTCGATGGGTTAGTATAGGGTTCTTTGCCCCTGGTCCCTGGTTTTCAAGTGGCTAATTGAGAAAAAAACTAATTATAATAATAATAACTGAGCGAAGGACAAAGACAAGAAGGGAGGGAACTCTGCAGTACTGTGGCAGAACAATAATACATTATGTAATTATGTAAATAATGTACACTTTAAAATCCTCAGTGTAAATGCACATTTAGTAACAACTGAGGATTAAACTGAGGAATTTACTGTGTCCGTG
This sequence comes from Nannobrachium achirus, assembly GCF_963921795.1. Lineage (NCBI taxonomy): Eukaryota > Metazoa > Chordata > Actinopteri > Myctophiformes > Myctophidae > Nannobrachium > Nannobrachium achirus. The sequence goes on along the minus strand of NC_137815.1, from coordinate 66,979,474 downwards.
TCGGTATCATCAACTAAAACACTAAAACAAAGACAGAAGAGTGTTTGATTCATTATTAATATCCTTTAAAAACCATAAAAAGAAAGAAAAGGCTTTGAACTGTCTCTATAGTAGTCGGGTGAATGAATACCCACACATGTAAATAGCTTTGACCTGATGCTGGCCACTGCCATCATGTATCATTAACTAGTGCAGTCAGCTTGTTATGAATTCCCTCAAAGTGGGAAAACCAAAAAAAATGCTAGCTTTGATATCCTGCAGATGGTTGGGATGTTCAGCTTTGATGATGAAAGTCTCTCTCTCTCTCTCTCTCTCTCTCTCTCTCTCTCTCTCTCTCTGTCTCTGATTCTTCTCTTCACAAAGTATTAAGTGATTAACGAAAACACTGTAAAATATTTAACAGAAGAGGACTAAAAATGGTGTCTGTCTGCACTGGATTAAAGGGGGCTTCAGTAGCTCTGCACTGAAGCCCCAAATGAGGGTGCAGATATGTAGTATGCTTGTTTTTGTGGCTACTTTCTACCCCTCAGAATTTCTGAAGCCTAGTTGTCCTAGCTTGCCCACCAACCATGGCAGCATTTGGAAGACTATCTAGTACCTTCAAAAGGAAGTTTAGAACGTTTCTTTTTTTCTTTCTTTTTCTTCTTTTTTTCTAACCTGTTTCACGGTTGCATGGAGCCATCTGTAGAGAACAGATCAAGACAGAGATGCCCGGAGACCGCGCTTGTTGTCAGCCCCATGCAGAAGGGGTAGTAGGCGTAAGTAAAGTTTATAGTTGTAAACCAGTGTATCCCATGCAGCTCCCAGTAGAAACACCCCTATGACACCATTTTGTATCCTGTCCTGACGCATAGTTTTAGAAACAATGTTGTAGCCAGCCCGTTCTCACTCCCACTGCTTTACCCCCCTGACGCACTTCGGACTCGCTTTCGGCGTCACCCGTGCAGACGCGTTGGGACGCTTTCAGCATCATCCGATAGATGCGGAGGGAGAGTGTTATTGCGCATGCGCGGACACATGTCTACTCGAACATGTATCTACCGTCAGTGGGACGACGGGGACGCGAACCACCGCCTTCAGTGATCGTAGCCATGCTGCCCTACCGTCTTAGTGCGCATGCGCCGACACATGTTTAATCGAACATGTATCCACCGTCAGTGGAATCCTGGCTGACAACGTGGATTCTAACGCAACGCGGAGGATTCTAACGCAACGTGGAGGTAACGTGTCCGACCACCTAAACTATGCCTAACTCTAACCCAAACCCTAACCTCAGTAAAACTAACATGTCGGCGCCTCCGTGCAGCGGCGCTGCCGTCGTGGATAGTGGCGTGATAGGTAACGTCGGGTGGCTGGTAAACCTTACATAGCGGTTTCGAATCCCACTTCGGGAATGATTTTTTTTCCCCCTTCTTCTTAGACCACTGGGCTTACCCAAAGCGTCCCCAACTTGAAGCAGTAGGCATACCTTAAGCGTCCCCTCTTGTGACGCAGTAGGGTCCTTGACAAGGCGTCAGGTGTCTGACTACTTGGGGGTGAGAATATGTTGTTGTAGCAGCACTTGGTCTTGTATTATACCTGAACTCGAATAACAATTTGCCTTGGACAGTGTTTTGGCTTCCAGCAGCCACTCTGACCGTTCAGCCTTGACAAATGCTCCGGCAGCACCTCGCACCTCAACCTTGTAAGTTTCGCTATTCACCGCCATAAATCCAGAGACTCTGTGGGTGTGGAATGAAGCCATAATTCCGCCTATCGCTCTCTCAGATGGACATAGATTAACCAAAGAATGATTACCCGAATCAATATTTAGTCACGGGTAATACAGATAAATTCTGAGGTGGGTCAGCTGGCTGAGGGCTGGGGGTGTGCGCGGCGATGGGGGTGTGGGTCCGTGACAGGAGTGGGCAAGCTGCCGAGATAGCAATAAGTCCTTTGCTTTTATTGCTTTGGCTGGCTGCGATGGCCAATATTTGGACTTAAGGTTGTACTAAATACCTTATATCTAACAAGAAGCCAGCATTTCATGGATTATAAAAACAGATATTGACTCTGCAAGAGAGTTTTAGTAGCTCACGTTTTTCATAAACCTTGCTCCACTGATGCAGGACTCTCAGCTGAATTGAAAGACATGGACGCCATCGACGGTGCATTTCTCTGACGTTGCGTTGGTCCGACTCGCCCCGCCCATTACTAACCCTATCCCTATACCTAATAGAGTTCTCAACGGGCCTGAAAATTAAGGCCCGAGGCCCTACCCAGCCCGACTAATTAGCATACATTTTAGGCCCTACCCAGCCCGAAAACGTCAGGTCGGGTATGGTCGGGTTTGGGTAGAATTTGAGAACTATATCACAAGTACAAGTATTACAATAATTTTCATTGAGCCCGGGGCCCTACCCGGCTCGACTAATTAGCATACATTTTAGGCCCTACCCTAACATAAATGTCGGGTCGGGTTCGGGTATGGTCGGGTTCGGGCAGAATTTGAGAACTCTAATCCCTAACCCTAACCCTAACCACACACATATCCACGCAGTCGGGAGTAATGAGATGTCTGAGTTATGGGCAGTCGCCGGGTATTTGTTGTGTGCTTTCAGACTTACACCACCTATTGTGAGTGGAGGTTATAAGAGACACATGATATAACTCAGGTTCTCAGTTCTCTGTTTTTGGCAGTTGAATTTCGAACGGCTTTCATGGCATTACTTTTGCAGGAAGTGTATTAACTGTCCGAATGGTATACTGTCTCATGTTATCATTTCTGTGATTCTATTGTGCCCTAACATTCTGGCTGCCAGAACAACTGTTTGTTTTTTTTCAACAGTGGAATGTGACTTTTTTTTGTGGTATTCAGCAACTTGCTTTGGTTTTCAAGGGGACAAATTGCCTGTTTTGATTGATCTGCGATGTCTCATTCATGCTATTATTTGATACATTTGGCTGATCAAGGTCTGATAGAACACAGCATGAGACAGTGATACAGACGCAGCCATTAGAGATGTGTCAAACAAAAAGGGCACAGTGCCTTTGCACAATGTGTACTGTACAGTGCCTGAGCATGATGCATGATGACAAGGTACACAATCATAATGTTTGTATCTCTGCAGATATATGCAGAGATAATCACATTATGTTGCCAAGCTTTACTGCAGGGGTCTTCAACAGGGGGTCCGGGACCAGAGTTACTACAGGGGGTCCTCCAAATCTTTATGTGATAGAACTTGTTTTTTCCCCCTTTTTTATATTAACCACTTGAACCCTAGCATCCATATTCTGAGAACTTTAGCCAACAATAGCAGATCTACAAGCTCACAACGCCTCGCACTGCGAGGCGTTGTGAGCTTGTAGATCAGCTATTTTTGTCAAAGAGCTTTGGAGGGGGAAAAGAGCAGACTAAGTACAGTGAAAGATTTGAAGGACCATGCCATGATCTGTCAAGTTTACTATGACTCATGTTATATACATCTTCCAAAGCATACAATTTTTTTCTGTGGAAGCCATTGGATTTCAATAATCATGTTATGGAAGTCAACTTGAAGATACTTGAAAAGTGCTTGAGATACATAATCCAATACGCGAAATATAACTGCATTTCTTGTTGTTGTTTTTGTCAGAGTTATGTTAATTGTTCCATTTTAATTTATGTTAATGCGCCGATTGTTTTGAAAGTCAGCTGAGGAAACGGTCCCCGGAGAGTGTCCTCCTCTACATTGTCTACTTGTATTCCTGGCTGTTTAATGTCCCGAATGCCATGAAAATAACACACATAACACAACAAGCTCTGGCCTGGGGTTTCATGTCAACCATACTGAGGTAATTTATTTTTGACGGTTCTCGAGATATTTGAATTACACACATAACACAGACAAATCATATTTGTAATAGGATAATGTGCAATAATCTTATTTGGTTGTCACAAAATCCCAAGGCACACCTGGACTTCACTCACAAAGCCTCAGCACACCATTTGAGATTGATCGCTGCAAGTTTTCTTTTTACTCCTCGGTAGCTTCGACCGTGAGCGGTGGGATTTTACACTAATTCACTTAATTGTATCACTCGACAATTCCTTTTTGAGCGGTGGTAAACCGCTCCATAGAGTGGCTGTGCGTGGGTCTGTAGCCACTTTTCCTCAGCGTTTGGCCATAGCAATGTGTTTTCCTCAGCGTTTTGCGTGCGTGCGTGCGTGATTCTCTAACATCGTTGGTTTCCTTATTCCTTATTTGCCTCTTTGGTTTCTTGTTTCCTGAGAGATTTATGACGGGCTGTATCCTTAACCAATCGTGTATTTCTCTGGATTTCTGATTCACCTCTGCGTTCATGTTGTTCAAAAAAGGTTTTCGCTTTTCTCTTCAAGACTTTGTGTAGAGTTCTTTAACTGTCAAGTTTCGTCACTTTCGTTTTTCTTTTTTACGGCACAGTGTGTGGAATTTATTTTCTTTCGTAGTTCCTTTTTCTCCTTTGTTTCTTGTTTCCTGAGTGACCTAGCTATGATGTGCTTTATCCTTAGCTAATGTTATCTTTCTCAGGTTTTGTGGATCAACCTTTTTTATCAAGCCATTTCGAGGAGAAATTGCAGAGGAATAACCTACTGTTGATATTTCTGTGGAAGACAGGGATGGATCTTTACCATTCGTCTTCACCTCTTATCTTTTGCGGTGTCTGTGGTTCTAGCTAGGGGGTGTATATTTTACGGCAGTGCCTATAGATGAAAGCCCAGTCTTGGTATCGTTATCAAACATACAGTATCTCTGTTGCTATAGAAACTATAAATCTTATAAATGGTGTATGCATCATCGCTGTCACTTATGTGTACGGCGGCACAAACGTCCTGCGAAGTTTGACCAATTCTGGATTTTTGGACATATTAAGCTCATTGAATTGGCTACGGGTCATAGACCGTCTTTCCAAAGGTTTCTCCATCGGATGATGTCAGCACAGACACACAGACGCAGACGCACGGATATAGATTACCCTAATGTTCAGATTGGCATAGACCCTTATATATGGCCTGGCTGAAATGTCATGTGAGGCTCACCAATCCACCAATCCTCAAGCTTATCGGACATAATTATACCCGTTTATACTGTACCTACAGCCCATGGCTCGTGACCGCTGATTGGCTACAGGCATAAACACAGACACGCGGACGCCGACACGCAGAAGTTTTCCCTAATTTATAGATAGATAGATGATCCTATCACACAAAGATTTGGAATCGGTGGGTCGATGATACAGCAGGTTGTTGTTGCTCGGTCCTCTTGCTGCACATACTGTAAATGTTTCTTGTCTCTGCCCAGAAGGGGTGTCGCACCAAATTCGGGGCCCCGGGTACAAGGATTCACTCACATTTTGTGCTTTAACTATTGAAAAATAGCAGATATGCAAGCTCACAGCACGGCACTCGGTGCCGCACTGCAAGCTTGTAGATCTGATATTTTTTTAAATTGTGAACATTTGTGTGGAGTCTGAATATTTCAAACCCTTCTAAGGTTTTTTTGAAAAACCTATGTTTCTATGTGTCAGTGGTGCTCAAATATTTTCATGTGAAGGACCCCCAAAATGATATGTATTTGGCCACGGACCCCCATCTCAAAATATTTCGTGCCAGGGACCCCCCAGAAGCAAAATTTGAGTTACAAATGTTTGCTTGAAAAATACATATTTTCAAAGATTTGCACACATTTTCACGACTTCAACAGGGGGTCCGGGACCCCTAAGGGGTCCTCAGAGTTACTACAGGGGGTCCTCCAAATCTTTATGTGATAGAAACGTGTTTTTTCCCCATTTTTTATATTAACCACTTGAACCCTAGCATCCATATTCTGAGAACTTTATCCAAAAATAGCAGATCTACAAGCTCACAACGCCTCGCACTGCGAGCATTGTGAGCTTGTAGATCGGCTATTTTTGGCAAAGAGCTTTGGAGGGGGAAAAGAGCAGACTAAGTACAGTGAAAGATTTAAAGGACCATACCATGACCTGTCAAGTTTACTATGACTCATGTTATACATCTTCCAAAGCATACCATTTTTCTGAGGAAGCCATTGGATTTCAATAATCATGTTATGGAAGTCAACTTGAAGATATTTGAAACTTGCTTGAGATCCATAATCCAATACCAGAAATATAACTGCATTTGTTGTTGTTGTTTTTGTCAGAGTTATGTTAATTGTTCCATTTAAATTTATGTTAATGCACCGATTGTTTTGAAAGTCAGCTGAGGAAACGGTCCCCGGAGAGTGTCCTCCTCTACATTGTCTACTTGTATTCCTGGCTGTGTTTAATGTCCCGAATGCCATGACAATAACACACATAACACAACAAGCTCTGGCCTGGGGTTTCATGTCAACCATACTGAGTTAATTTAGTCTTGACGGTTCTCGAGATATTTGAATTACACAACACAGACAAAACACATTTGTTGCGACCGTGGTTACTATCAAAACCTCCACCGGCTGTCAGTTTGTCTGTCTGTCCGTCCGCCTGTTCGTCAGTCAGTTTGTGAGAAAAGAGGGGTGGAGGTTGTGCTTTGGCAGCCAAGGAGTGTGTGCAAAGTTTGGCATGGATAGGGGCAACGGTGGCAGAGATATGAGTAAGGGAAAAGTGTGACATGACGGACAGACAGACAGACAGACTGACAGCCAGTGGAGGTTTTGATAGTAACTGCGACCTGACGGTCGCAATAATCTTATTTGGTTGTCACAAAATCCCAAGGCACACCTGGACTTCACTCACAGCCCACCTCAGCACACCATTTGAGATTGATAGGTACAGGTGTTTTTTTAGTCCTCGGTAGCTTCGACCGCGAGCGGTGGGATTTTACACTAAATCGCTTCATTGTATCGCTCGACAATTCTTTTTTTTTGTTTACATCTGACTTTCATAATGGCAAAGATGTCTCCACAGATTTTGGTCTCTGTGGAGCTGGTGTAAAAAGGCAAACGGACGCTAGATCCCCCTGCCCGGCTCAGAGCTGCATTGCACTAGAATTCTTATTTTATTGCCTCTACCACTGGTTAATGGATGGAATTACATCAGATTACGGTAATAAAAGCACTAATCTGGAATTCTCCTTTAAAATATACTGTATATATCAGGGGTCTTCAACGTTTTCAGGCCAAGGACCCCTTAGCTGAGAGAGACATGAAGCAGGGACCCCCTCTACATATTGTATAAATGTGCGATGCAGATTTTCATCAATTTCCTTGATAGATTCATAGTCAGGACCAATCAGAAGGCTGACAAAGGGTGAATTCCATCCTCAGCAAGGACGAGATCCGAGAGCGTCCTAGTATGTCCTCCCCACACACCCCCACTGTTGTGCTCAAACTCGTTGGGAAAAATGTACATGCAGCATCTCACCAGTGTCGCACCGTCTTCCTGTGAGGACAGCACTCATGCCAGGACGGGAGGACGGGAGGACAGGCGTCCTCATGGGAGGACAGAGCATCAGCAGGTTAGCATCACCAGTGTCGCTCCGTCCTCCTTAGGTGGTAGGTCCTCCCGTCCGGGATGTTAACCTGGGAGTCGGGGACTTAGCCAGTTCTGACACCGGTGCCTATCTGGGGCATTCGGTCGGTATTAGAATGTATACAAGTGATAGTCTAGTTTCGTCACTTTTTCGTTTTTCCTTTTTACGGCACAGTGTGTAGAATTTATTTTCTTCCGTAGTTCCTTTTTCTCCTTTGTTTCTTGTTTCCTGAGTGACCTATAGCTATGATGTGCTTTATCCTTAGCTAATGTTATCTTTCTCAGGTTTTGTGGATCAACCTGTTTTATCAAGCCATTTCGAGGAGAAATTGCAAGGAAGAACCTACTGTTGATATTTCTGTGGAAGACATTTATTTTCACTATGCTGCTGGTTAAAGACAACCATATTTTTTAGAGACAGGGATGGATCTTTACCATTCGTCTTCACCTCTTATCTTTTGTGGTGTCTGTGGTTCTAGCTACGGGGTGTATATTTTACGGCAGTGCCTATAGATGAAAGCCCAGTCTTGATCCTATCACACAAAGATTTGGAATCGGTGGGTCGATGATACAGCAGGTTGTTGTTGCTCGGTCCTCTTGCTGCACATACTGTAAATGTTTCTTGTCTCTGCCCAGAAGGGGTGTCGCACCAAATTCGGGGCCCCGGGTACAAGGATTCACTCACATTTTGTGCTTTAACTATTGAAAAATAGCAGATATGCAAGCTCACAGCACGGCACTCGGTGCCGCACTGCAAGCTTGTAGATCTGATATTTTTTTAAATTGTGAACATTTGTGTGGAGTCTGAATATTTCAAACCCTTCTAAGGTTTTTTTGAAAAACCTATGTTTCTATGTGTCAGTGGTGCTCAAATATTTTCATGTGAAGGACCCCCAAAATGATATGTATTTGGCCACGGACCCCCATCTCAAAATATTTCGTGCCAGGGACCCCCCAGAAGCAAAATTTGAGTTACAAATGTTTGCTTAAAAAATACATATTTTCAAAGATTTGCACACATTTTCACGACTTTTCAAAAATAGCATATCTACAAGCTCACAGCGCACTCGCTGGTATATTTCAACATTTTCACCAAAATGCCCTTTTAGAAATTTCAGCCCCTGCCTCTCTAACATTCTCTGCACGTCCCTGCCAAGCATTGTGTTCATAGTGTTTTTATTTAAATAGCCTGGAGCAGTTCAAGCAGAAAATTATTAAACTTTTGGAGAGGAGTGCCACTCATCAATGTCATGTTTGATCCTCTTCGCTGTCTGACAGCCCCGTCATTTATGACTGGAATCGTTACCTCAACCATGAGAAAACTGTACATACCGTACTGTATGTGTGTTGTATCTTATATGCTCAAGCTAACATGCTGGGGAGGAAATTTCACTCTTGTTCAAATGAAGTGAAGGCAAACATATTCAGGGCATACTGTACACCTCTATATACTGCACCCCTGTGGGTCAAGTTCAGGAAGGCTAGCATGTATAAACTGCAGGTTGCTTATAATGACTGCATGCGAATATTAATGAGAAAACCTAGGTGGAGCAGTGCAAGTGAGCTGTTCTGTAATATGGGTGTCAATACGTTTCATGCACTTCTGAGAAACCTGATGTACAAATTTATGGTCCGTCTGGATGAGTCTCAAAACTCTATTATCATGCTGCTGACTAACCCTTGCCTCAGTGCTACCAGGTATCAGTCTCCGTTTTGGAAACACTGGTATGAGTGCCTTTTGTTATAGCTGTGTTGTTTATGTACTAGGGGTGTTCTTTTTGCACTTTGTGTATGTATTTTGTTTTTATGTGGTTGTTTGTTTTTAATGGACCTTGAAGTCTGTAAATAAAAGTTGATTGATTGATTCTATATCTGTGCTAATAACACAGATGACACCACATTCAAGCACAGCAACGGTCGATAGGTTCCAACGTTGCAGGCATCAATAAACAATGCTGTGAGTGCTCTGGACATGATACGCAAAGCCATCCTCCACTCATTAAGAAAATATTATTAATACAATACAATTCATAGACTGCTCTTTAACGTAATTAGTTTAATCAGCTAACACGGAACAAACAAGTTACATAATGGCTGAAAGTAGGCTACTACAGCTTCCACCATGCAATCTAACAGGTTTTTGAATTTAGAAAAGGGTGTATGTGCGTGCGTTCGTGTGTCGCACGTGTGTGTGCACATGTTTTTATGTGGTTTAATGTAGCTATCTGGATGTTTTATGTTTTATTTTTCTACCCTTTTTATTAACGGTCATCTGCACATGCAAGCAAAGACTATTTATGCCTTTTGCATGTAGAAAGTTCACAATAATACTACTTACAATTCAACTCAATTCAGCTGAGTAAATCTGAGAAACCAAGCACTGTGTCAAGAAAGATAACAATTGATACTCATTACCTGCCACAGGTCTGGCAGAGGAGCCACTATTTGGTGTGCTGTCTGTAACCATCTAATACAGTACATCCACAAGCATTGTTTAGATTTAGAACATCTGCAGCATGAATGCAGCCGTGATGAAGGTTTTTGGCTCTTTCTAGCATCTACTACTGTGTTCTCTAATTTACACACAGTGTATACACTTATGTGGCAAATTGATATTCATAGAACTACCTGCTTGCAGATTTGATGCATCTTTTTTCTTTGTTTTTATATTATAATTTAACCTAATTTAATTCTCAAATATGAGACGGAGAGAAAGTAAATTCCATCCTTGCACAGATGTAAATGTAAATCTATACAAATGAGATCTAGCAGGGTTGCCATGGAGTTGACCGTTGCATTTGCAAATGCCAAAATGTTTTATTCATTGTTGAATAATAATTGGGCCAAGTAGTAGAGTATTTGATCTACCGCAATGTAATGTTCAAATTGAATTTCATATAAGGTGGCATGGCAGTTTGTTATAAAAAAAAAGAAGAAGAAGAAAATAATAAATTTATCTTTGTTCTTGGACATTACACTCCCAATTATACTTTACATTTGAAGGCACATTTACATCTTAGCAGTCGTATAAGTGAGAACCCATGGTTGGTTGCCTTTATAGTCTACACAGTCCATGTGAATAACCTAGTGCTCCCATCATGCGGTACACTGCACATGCTCAATCATCTACCAGTCAGTCAATAAGAAGTAATATGACATTTTTGACCTACCAGAAAGAAGCACATTGGCATATACAAACCTGACCTTCTTATACTTTATACTAAAAGATTTACCATTCCGCCAAAGGACATTCACTGGGAGCCATATAGGTGAACACAAGGGAGAGATTGAAAGATGAAAACATAAAAATATGTTGCCATACAATGGTGTTGCGGGTTGCAAATAAAATAGCCCATATGCAGGCTCACCGATCTGCCACTGTTTCCTCTCTTCTCTGTTGACCTTTATGCATGCTAATTGGATTGGTAAAAGGTACTTGTAATATGCTGTACGTCTTTTTTTCTCTCTATCAAATGTCTTTGCCCAAAAAATAGCCCATCTACAAGCTCGCGACTTTGCGACGCGTTGTGAGCTTATAGATCATGGATAGGGGCATGGATAGGGGCATGGATAGGGGCATGGATAGGTGCAACAGTGGCGGAGATAAGAGTAGGGGCAAAAGTGTGACGTGATGGACGGACGGACGGACGGACGGACGGACGGACGGACGGACTGCATTCATGGTCTGGAGAGGGCACTGGAGAGGGCACTTTTTACAGATGGGTAAAAGGACAGGGGCTCAAGAAAGACCCCTTTGATGTCTATGTGTGCACGTGCCTGGTTCTGTGGAATTACAGACCCCAGCTTTCTACCCAGAAACAGGGATGCAACTCATGCAGTAGGTGTGAGGATAGGCATAAATTGCTGTTGGTAATGATGAAAAGTGCCCTGAATGTTCTGGTATTTTCACAGAGAAAGCTGACTGCTCTAAAAGGTGGGCAATCCTTCAAACAGGTGGATATCCATCAAACTAACGTTGGACTGTGATTCCACTGCAACCAGCCAGTGCCGGCGGGCCGTACACGCACACTACGCACAATGCGTAGGGCCCCCGCCGTCAAAAGGCCCCCCGCGATGCTGAAAAGAATGTACCAACCTTGATCAGAAACAGCGCAAAGCGCACTCACTGAGTGTAGCGCAGGCAGTCTACTGCCATCTTTCCTGATTCAGACATCTCTGAATCAGAGACGTCTTCTGATTGGCTGTCACTGTGTCACAGCACTGTGCTTTACTTGTACACTCTTTGGGAACCCGCCCCTCTTTCTGAGTGCAGTGCAGCGCAGCCAGCGTCTCACAGGCTCACAGCTGTGACGTGACATAGCCCTGAATACAGGACTCTCATATACATGAGAGTCCTGGTGCCGCCTCAACATGAGGAGTAGTGGGCAATCGAGCCCTTAACGGTTTGAGCTAGGAACGTCAGATTTCAAAAATAAACTGCTTACCCAAGCCAACTTTGCTAACGATTTGACGCCGCACAACGTTCATTACACGCCGCTCCCCGGTTGTTGAATAAAACGCATTTTTGTCCGAAATTATTTTGCTTAACATAGGACGTCCGCCTCTAGTGGACAGTCGCGTCATCGCATCATCTCCGTTCACTACAATGATCAACCGGAGATGACGCGACTGTCCACTAGAGGCGGACGTCCTATGTTAAGCAAAATAATTTCGGACAAAAATGCTTTTTATTCAACAATCCGGTAGCGGCGTGTAATGAACGTTGTGCGGCGTCAAATTGTTATCAAAGTTGGCTTAGGTAAGCACTTTATTTTGGAAATCTGACGTTCCTAGCTCAAACCGTTAAGGGCTCGATTGCCCACTACTGCTCATGTTGAGGCGGCACCAGGACTCTCATGTATATGAGAGTCCTGTATTCAGGGCTATGACGTGACAGTGTGTTTGTTTCGGTTTTAGCGACTTAGCGTTTGACACGTAATGAAGCGCGTTTATCTATCTGGATACGAAAAAAAAGAACTGCAGGCAGCAGCAATCAGGTAAATAAAGATTCAACTTGCACTCTGTGTTGTTTAACTTGCTGTGTTGTGCGTCTCAGCCACGTTGTTGCGTGCTGGCGTTTGTTGTGTAATCTGCTGCCTGTCTGACTCGCTGCAGTCAGCGACTACAGTTGTGATTTTGTTTCTGATTTTGTTTGGTTGGTTTTTTAGGTCCAGTTTGTTTGTTGTTGGTGCTGCAGCTGCTGCTGCTGCTGGTTCTTAGTTGTGAATGTGAGATTTTGAGGTGTGTGTGTGTGTATACAGAGGTATAAAGTAACTAAGTACTTAAGTACAATTTTAGGTATTTGTAGCTACTTTACTTGTGTATTTTAATTTTTCCTATACTTCTACTCCACTACATCTCTTGGATCCAAATATTGTACTTTTACTCCACCACTACACAATAATTTGAAAACTTTAGTTACTTTGTTTGCAGACATTAATTGTAATATTATATTAATATATTATATTATATTATATTATATTTAGCCCTATGTTTTACCTTGGGATTTGAGAATAGTTGATCTACAAGCTTGTAGATCTTCTATTCTCAAACATTTTGTACTTTTACTGTTGGTTTGGTACTTTTTGAAGTACATGTTGATGACAACACTTTCATACTTTTACTCAAGTACATTTTCAATTGTGGACTTTAGTAGCAGAGTATTTCTATATTGCAGTATTGATACTTTTATAAGTAATGCACTGATGCAAGATGGAAAGCAAGGTATTGGCATTGACTAATAGCTATTGATTAAATATCAAATAAAATAGTATGGGCATACTGGGCAGTATGGATGCACATTGATCAGTTGAATGATGACATTGTATAATGACCAAGTAGTCGGCCAAGCCATAGTATACTTTTTAAAATTATTATTATTTTATGCTGACAGAACCCTCGCTAAAAAAACAGGTAAAAAGTCAACTTGTCCTAGAATAGATTCCCTGTTGCACTAAGAACAACAGACTCACTCCATAGCTCAACCAAAACATCTGAGCATGGTCAAGCGTCTGTCCACGATGTAGGCGTAGATCAAGTTCTCTCCACTTGATCATGTTGGATGTGTGTTCAGGACTACCCTCGTGGCTTTTGACAACTCTTAAACTTACACTACACCCCCTGTAACTGTGTTAATATTCCTCTAATTCTACCTTCAAACAGCCCAAATTTTTCGCCGGCGCCCTATCGGGCGCTGGCACACACTATGCACCAATCAGAGGCCCCCAAACCAGAATCTCGCTTAGGGCCCCCGTGGAGCCAGAAACGGCTCTGCAACCAGCATATACATAATTTATAGGCATTTTTCCCTTTTTTGTACTTGATTGGGTTTTAGACCATTGTTGCGACCGTCAGGTCGCAAGTTACTATGAAAAGCTCCACCGGCTTCTGTCGTCTGTCGTCATGTCACACTTTTGGCCCTACTCTTATCTCCGGCACCGTTGGCCCTATCGATGCCAAACTTTGCACACACACTCCGTGGATGGCAAATCACAACCTCCGCCCCTGATTTCTCACATGGCCCTCTTCTAGGCCACCATCAAGCTGATTTTTGCAAAACACATTTTTGGACACTGCTCCTATAGATTTTGGCCTAAAATCACGCAAAGCGGTACACAGTATTTCTAAAGTCATGTCATCAACATGGATCTGTCCCATTTCCCATATTCCCTCCTGATTGGCTACGATTGCCTTCTAAAGTTTGTGTATGCTATTGCTACCTGATGGTCGCTTATCTCCCGATTAGGGAGTCTTACTGGTTATTCTATTTAGAAAAGCCTCCTGTGGATAGGTTAATTCAGGAAGGCAAAACAACGCTACTTTCTCAGGTGGCAGTTCTAAAGTCTTAATCCTGACTGCATCACTGCATGGTATGGGAACTTGTACTGGCCTCAACCACTAGGCAATGCAAAGGGCCGTGCGGGAAGTTGAGTGGATCAGTGGATGTGAACTTCCCTCCATTCAAGACATGTACAGTACTTACCATGAAGGCAAAGCTTGCAGAATCATAGTTATCCAAACCACAGACTGGTACAGATGATGCCACATAAAAAAGTGGCTCCAGTCATATGGCCACTGGCAGTAGATTGCTAAAGAGCATCTTCCCCCCAAATAATCAGTTTGTTTGAAATGTAAAAGGGCCACCAAGACTTAAAGTATCATTGTAGAATTTGTAAACATTCATATGTCCCGGCTAACAAATATGTGCTCCCTTATTCATACCAACATATCAATAGCTTGTCTTGAGGTGGGATAAGACGTCTTTATTTCTCCAAGCCATTGCTGAGAGAACCAATTATAAGACATGTCAACTGCCTTTTAATTTACTCCTGCTTGCTGTAATGCCGCCCCCATTGATGTGCTTCAGGATCTCTTTAATCAGCTCACTAATTGCATTGGACTGGTCAATTGAATCACACTGGGTCTGCACAAAGGGTCAGAATAGATCAGGTTTATGTCTCTGCTGCATGGTGTTAGGCGTTACTAGATGTCTTCTGAAGGTATGTGTTTGGTAAACATTTATAACAAGCGTTATAACGCCTTACAGGTGCATTGTAATGCATCATAAATTAGCTTATAATGCATTATAAAGTGTTACCGTTTGTTTTATGTATTTATTTCGTTTTCCTTTCTTTTCTGAGAGCAGTGCAGCCAGACAGACAGACTGAAGCACGGAAATATCCTCTCCTATCCCTCTTTCCATGAGTGTTTCCTATGTTCACCAACCGAGAAGAATGTTCTCCCCTTCTGTGAGAATTCAGAAACCGATAGACCATATATTGTTCTTTCATCCAACGTATTATGCTTTATCTATGCTAACCTTTTATACAATGTATGCACCCCTGACAAAAAATAAATAAATATATATATATATATATATATATATAGATA